>NW_028254719.1:0-458000 GCF_964263255.1 Lissotriton vulgaris | reverse complement strand
ACTGTTGCACTCTTTAGAGTGGGAATAGTAATTTTAACCCCTACGCTATCCAATGCTTTCCCTACTGTTGCACCCACTGGAGTGGGAATAGTAATTTTAACCCCTACGCTAGCCAACGCTTTCCCTACTTTTGCACCCACTAGAGTGGGAACAGTAATTTTAACCCCTACGCTATCCAACGCTTTCCCTACTGTTGCACCCACGGGAGTGGGAATAGTAATTGTAACCCCTATGCTATCCAACGCTTTCCCTACTGTTGCACTCTTTGGAGTGGGAATAGTAATTTTAACCCCTACGCTATCCAACGCTTTCCCTACTGTTGCACCCACTGGAGTGGGAATAGTAAATTTTACCCCTACGCTATCCAACGCTTTAGCTATTGTAGAATTCACTACAGTTGTTTTAATCATTGTTAACTATTTTGTTATGATACGGTAAAATTATTATATATGTTTATTTAATATAAAAAAAAAATTATATAAATATATATGTATTATTTTTTTAGATTTATTTTTATTTTAAAATAAATAATTATTAATATAACACTATTTCAATAATTTAAAGTAAGTTTAAACTAAACATATTTATTATTACATTAGTATTAACTTAATTTAAAGACATTTAAAAAAAACGATATTTTTTACAGTCTATATTTTAGTAACTCGATATTTTGGAGTCGATATTTTTGTACTTACCTGTTTAAGATAGCCAGTCGATATTTTGTCCATCGATATTTTGTCAACTATATTTTGTCACCTCGATATTTGTGAGGTCGATATTATTTCAGTGATCCCATTGTAATCACTCGGTCGGAAACTTTGTCCATAGAGCTGTACGATTCAGCTCCGAATGACTTGGGCCGTCTGAATGCCGATCGAAACCGAATAGGACAGCCCGAACGGTTTTCCTGCATCGTAATCTGTTGTTTGGAAATGTATCCGATTCGGTCGGAAACATAGGTTCCGAATCGTATTTGGAGAATCCGAATCCCCCTTCGTAGCCTTTCAGACCGACATCATAATCGGCCCCTAAGTGGGTAGTGCTCGGTCTGAACAAACACTTCAGAAAAGTGCAAGATTACATAGAACTGCAGCGGCCGTGAATTGGGTGCCATGCTAAGTGGAAAGGGCTCGGTCTGAACAAACATTTGATGGAGGTGCTCGAAGTTAGACATCGCATGTGCGCTGCCTAGGCTCGAACTAAAAATGGGACAAGTGCTTCTAGTCGCCCATTTTCATAATCACTCATCCACTTTCCCATGTAGACAATCACAAACATAAACCCTCAATCACTGAAAGAAAACAGTGATGTATAAAACAGATACCCAAAGTTTACTTTAACAAGACATGTCAATGTGGTATTACATAGAACCTAATGGAAAACAACTTGAGAATTAAAGTACCTGCACATAAGCTGCCATTCCGAAGAAGACGGACATGCCGAAGTTGCAGCCTCTCCAGAGCCACTGAGCTTAAGAGGCTAGACAGCTTCCCTGTAATATCTGTCCATACATGACCATCAGATGCCCCCTACCGCCGAGCACTGCACTCTGGCAACAGAATCAGTGGTTATTTATTTATCCACAAATAACGGTACAAGTGATTTATATTAAAGATTATGTCGCAACAGCACACCGTTTTAGTGTGACAGAACTAGTGGGGGTTAAAAGACACATGGAGGGGACTAGGATAATTTGTAGTCTGCCCTGTGTAACAAATAGAAGAATGACTGGCAAAGAAACTTTTGAAGGACTCTGGTATAGACGCTGTTTCCACAAGAGGAAAGCTCTTTTGTCATGGTTCTCTAAGGGGTGTCCATTCATTGGCATCACCCCAGCATAGAAGGGGACTCTATGCACCATTATTAGTGTGTGGGATGCAATAGCCATGGCGGTTTTTGACCCTGTGGCTAATGAAGCTAGCTGATTCTTAGCAGACCTCAAAAGAGGAGGGATGTGTTGAGAAAGTCACTTGTTGTCTGCGTGCATTTGCCTGCTGTCAGGTTTTCAGGAAGCATTATGCACTACATTGCAATGTTTACAGTATTGTAGTGTTTATATATGGGTTCATCAGATTTTGAAAAACAAAACATGGTCAGGTATTCAGAAAAACAGAAGTATGCCTCCAATTTTGTATCAGCCGTTAGTGGTTAATCACATATATCAAATGAAAAAGAAATGAAAATCGCACCAGACTCAGCGTCCATGAACGGTGGTACAAAAGCAGAAGCCTGAAAATGAACTCCCGTCGGGTGAATGCAAAGGCAGAAAACAATTAAAAACAAAAAGAGCTATCCCAAACAATAAGAGAGTTAGGAAACTGTACTTGGCCGGTGCTCTTCAGCTAAGAACAGAAGTGAGGTATCGGCTGTGCGAACCAGTTAAGAAACGTGCTGCCTAGGTTCGACCTAAAAACAATATTTTCACCTTCAATATGATGTCAATGATATCTTTGTTATCCTGTTATTATTGCCATAATATTTTTGTATCACAACAATTTTTCCGCTAGTTTATCCAAATACCCAATGGCAACAGTAGCAAGTATAGAAGTGAGTCTGAAATACAAGGGATAATTAATGATAGAAAAGACAAACACGACCACAGCTTTTTGTCAGCTCAGAAGAGGGTATATTTATTAGCCACAACAAATAACAATTTTAACGTGCAACACGGTGACAGTCAGCATAGAAGCTAGAATGTCCACAGATTTATTGAGTTTGGTACACTTTATAGACTCAAACCACAAGACCACCCATATGACACGTAGCAAGAAATATTATACGTAGTTTACAGTACACCATGAATCCCACAGTCAATGGACAAGATCTGTAACAAGACATCTCCTTGTAAGGTGTGATACATTTGATGCACACATACTGTAGCTAACCATGTGATCAGAATGGGCAGTATTGGGGACAGTCAATCAAGATGCGAGCTGCCATGGCCTGGTATATTTCCATACAAACTGCGACAGAAGCAAGGCGATGAGTAATATTGCGAAATCTGTTATTTGTTAATAAAATGTATTGTGCAAGCCGTGTGTCACGTACCTCGTCTGGGCGTGGAGAAATGCAATGACAGCATTTCTCAGACGGTGAAAGGGCAAAACATCCCAAGATGGAGGTTTTTAGATGTAGGCTAAGTTAATAGGGCCTGAAGCTATTATATTTGGTATCAAAGAAAATGATGGCTTCAACACAAGCATTTACAAAGCAAAGTTAGAGCTATTGGCATTGTAAATGACAATTTTTTTATTTATGTGTTGGTTTTGAAAACAGATGAATAAATGGCACTGTCATTTACAATGGCAGTAGCTTTATCTCTTGCAAATGCGAGACCTGTTGCATTTGCACCCACACACACACAGAGCCACACAGACATACACAGAGCAACACACACACACACACACACAGATGTGGTGGATGTGGTGGTGGTGGATCTGGTAGATGTGGTGGTGGTGGATGTGGTGGTGGTGGTGGATGTGGTGGTGGTGGTGGATGTGGTGGTGGTGGTGTGTGGTGGATGTGGTGGTGGTGATGGATGTGGTGGTGGATGTGGTGGTGGTGAATGTGGTGGTGGATGCGGTGGTGGATGTGGTGATGGTGTATGTGGTGGTGGATGCGGATGTGGTGGTGGAAGTGGATGTGGTGGTGGATGTGGTGGATGCGGTGGTGGATGTGGTGGTGGATGTGGTGGTGGATGTGGTGGCGGATGTGGTTAATGTGGTGGTGGTGGAATACTTCATGCTAACCTTTACACTTCTCAGGAGGCACTTGTGGCGCTTTCCCAGAGCAACCCCTCCGTTCGTAACAGCCACCTCGCACCCCTACTGTGAAATATTATGAAGTCCCACCTCCGGCCCACACTCGGCCATCAGTCTCGTGATCCTGGCAAGCCGCAGTTAAGGTTTTTTTTCACCCTAACTGTAAAAATGGAGACCCGATAGGGACCCATTACGGCACCTGCTTTTAAAAACTGCTGGTGCTGAGCACCGGCAGGACCTGGCTCACTTAAAGCTCTGGATGGCAGCACCCCCCACTTCGGAAATGGTTCCAGCCCCAGTGCATTCACTCTCCACATCTTTTCTCACCCTTGATCACCCTCTGTATTCCTTACTCTCAGACCCAAAAGGAGACAGACAACAGCAGATGTAATCACAGCCTCCCCTCCCCTTTCTTCTCTCTTCCCATCTCAAGCTGCCTCTCGCGCGAGGGCATGATCTGACCCCTGGATTTCATTTTCTCGCAGATTAACGCGTTTTATGTTTACTCTCTCAAACCGACTCCGGGCGCATCCGTGTGCCCGGTTCCACACATGGAAAAGGGCAGTCTGCTGAAGCAAAACACAGATCGTTTCATATCACGTGTTTTACATTTCACCCTAACCGCAGGCCGTATGCAATCCTGACTCTTTTCCTCATTGTACCGAAGGCATTAAATAGAAGGATGCTCTTTGAAATGCAAAGTTACTTTTCTCGTGCCTCTGCTTTCATTTCCACCTCAGAGGTTGCACAGCAGCGCTGCGTCACTCCAAAAGAAAGCAGTTTTGAAAACCGAAATAACTATAATGTTGCCTGTTAAAACCACAAGAGGGAATTATGCTCCTATCTGACGTAAAATAAAATCTATAGGCAAAGAAAACAACCCCAAGTGTGAGAAAGGAAGTCGTCCTCGTCTACATGTGATCGTGCAAACATTATGTGCACATCTGACGTCTGCCTGTGCCAGAATGGTCCTTGTGGAACAGGGGCGCAACGCAGACCACTGCAGCAAAGCAGGCCCTAACCCTTGTGTGTGTGTGTGTGGGGTGTTCATCCCTTCAGAGGACCCTCCATTCATCCCAAGACAAAATAATATTTTAAAGAGATGGGAGGCTCAGGGGCCCCTTTCACATTCTGCGGGGGGTAGTGGGGGTCATCATTTTACGTTACGTCTCTGCTGCCGGACCCAGTGGCACTTGAGGAAATAGATGTGCAAGGGCTCGCAAAATGGAGGCAGTTATTATGCTCTGCACCTTCTCTCATTTATTCAGTCGGAGAAAAAAGTACACACAGTTAATGAGATGATCCCACTGCTCGATTCTCTCTGTCTGTAATGAGGTCTTCGTTGGGTAAATTGAAGCGGCTCATAATGATGCTTTCTGTTTTCTCTCCATTATTGTCGTCGCTGTTCATTGGGCCTCGCCATCTGTGAACAGGCATGAGCAGTATCACAGATACCGTTCTTTTCTTTCTACTGATACACGCCAAACTCGTAGTCATCTGCTTTCACTTTTCTTTCTTGCGCCGGCTTCTTGTTTTATCTTTGAAAGTTTTCACAGTCAAGCAGGGAAACAAGCTAACTTCTGTGGCTCAACATGGCCTGTCCCAAATAGCTTGTAAATGCGCTGTGCGCTTCCAGTCCAGCTGTGATTGTCGGCCAAAAAATAGGCTGTTAAATTGTGGCAGATTTTCATCTCGCTGCTTGAAAGGTATTACTAAACAGGAAGTCTTGAAGGATTCGCGTTTTGATGTGCGCCATATTTATCCAAAAGGTGGCTTCATGGCAAGAGCAGATATAACATTTTTTAAAAAGCAAGTCCCGAAAATGAAAAAAAAAAGCGTTGCCATGAGACAGCCTTTTGTCTCTAAGCCCCGTCCTTTTCAGACTGGGGGGCGTGTTTTTAGGTAAGGACGTCACTGAGAGAAAGAAACGAAAAAAACATGCCCCTCAATCCGAAAAAGACTAGGCTTAGAGGCAAAGAAGAACGTCAAAAAGACCTCTTCTCCAATGGCTGGCCACCGTTTAGGGAGACAGCCAATGGAGAAGAGGGGCGGGTTTAAGCCTTGCTACTCTGAGACACAAGATCTCGCCAGCGAGACTGCGCATGCGCAGCCTACACTAGCCGAGACCTAAAAATGCTACTTATATGACAGTGTCTCACTGCCAGTTGATATACATTGAAATGCAACCTGTCAATTGAAAGTTTGAATAAATGAACATCGAATTGACTACCCACTTTGTGGAAAAGGGTCATAACAAGAACAAACTGAGGGGTTACTTTGAAAACAGTCCAAATTTTTTTTAAACCAATACCATTCTCTTTCAAAAAAGAAAAAAGATGGACCTTTAGGTTAAAAACCCACCAATATGGTCTGAAGGATGACATACAATGGACACTGGTCTTGCTGCTATAGTGCGTGATATGAGGGCAATGTCCACCCTTCCTCTCTTTCAGTTTTTACCCTCATTTTGAATAAGGTGAATATACAGAAAGCATGTGCGTAGTAACTCTCAAGTTTTATTTTATGCCAAAATATAACCTGGATGGGCACTAATACATATATTAAACATTCTTCATAAAAGAAATGTAGAAATTACTACATTGGGATGAAATTTGTACCTTACGCCTGTCCTAAATATGTTTTTTTAATCATCTTTCTTATATTAATTAACTCTTTCCATGCTCATGACAGCTCCATGCCGTCATGAGCCAAGGGCGGCGTGTGCTCAACTGCCGCTCCGCACTTGCTCCGCCTGCACGGCACTAATTCCTCACCTGTGCGGGTGAATTAGTGAGTGGGCGGAGTCATGATGGGTCCACGCCGTCATGAGCACACGCCACCCGTGACTCATGACGGCGTGGAGCCGTCATGAGTAAGGGAGCACCACCCACCCGTTGCACGCTTGGGGTGCAACAGAATCATTGCATACAATTCAGAAATTAGCTTGCGGTCATCCTTCTTACAAACTAACCACTTTTCAAAAGCTGTCAAGGGGCGGGACATTAAGGCAAAGTTAGCGGGTTGGGTCACCCAGTGCACCAACTGCGAGTAATGAAAAGCATCAGACTCTGGCTGATGGAAATAGTCCCAACGCAATTGGGAGAAAGTGATCATGCCCTCCAAATCAAAGAGAGAGCCCACTCTCTTACAGCCCTCCTCCCGCCAGCGGTGGAAGACTGGGGACGCACATCCCGGTGGGGAATCGGGATTTTCGACAATGGGGGTCATAGGGGTGGGAAATGTAGTCCCGCCCCGGCGCTGCGCTAATTGATCCCAGGCTTTCAAAGTTGGTGAGGTCACCGGGGAAGAGTAAAGGCCCCACACCCTGTTCTTGTGCAGTATCCACAGCTCACGCCAGATATTACAACCCGCCACCGACTGGTCCATAAAGTTCCAGTGCTTGCTGGATAAGGGCCTATTCCATTCCGGGATATACTGGAGACAGGATTTATTTTAATTTATTTATTATGAAGCTTATAAAGCGCACAGCTAACCCCAACGGGGGTGTCCCGGCGCTGTAGACTGCAAGCTAGAAAGGAATGATGCTACTTATGAGATAGTGAACAACCAAGTTTTCAGTTTGCTTCGGAACAATGATTCAGAGGAGATAAACCTAAGATCCAGTGGGAGGCTGTTCCAGAGTTGAGCGGTTATTACGCCGAACGCTCTGCCACCACTTCTAGCACAACGAAAACTGGGCACCACCAGGAGGCGTAGGCTATTCGATCTCAGAGACCTGACAGACTGGGACAGTTTAAGCCTCTTTCTCAAATATCCTGGGCCCAACCCATTGAGGGCACGGAAAGCAAAAATCAAAGCCTTGAACTGAATGCGACGGGCAATGGGAAGCCAATGCAGCTTCCTCCGATATGATGCAACCGAGTGGCGAAAAGGAATATTGCCAATCAGTCTAGCCGCAGCATTTTGTACTATTTGTAAGCGTTCAATTTGGTACAAGGGGGCGCCAGCATAGAGACTGTTGGCATAATCTAGATGCGATGTAATTAGGGCATGAATAATGGTTTTGCAGGAATCAAGTGGGAGGTATGGAAAGATCTTCCTGATCATACGCAGTTTGCCAAAGCAAGCTGCTGTGACCTTGTTAATTTGTGATTTGCAGGATAGTGCATTATCAAATTGAAATCCCAGATTTCGAGCTGTCTGGACTGGGACCGGAGGAGGATTAAGTACAGTCGGCCACCACTGAATGGCAGGCTGCGCGGTTTTCTGATTAAAAAATAAAACCTCAGTTTTATCGGTATTAAGTCTAAGATGATTAGAGGTCATCCAGGAGCAGATATTGCTGAGGCAGTGGCGAAAATTGATAAAATTGGTGTCAGAGTGATCTCTAAATGAGAACACAAGCTGAGTATCATCGGCGTAGGAGATCCCTCTGGCCCCCCAAGATTCCACCACCTTTGCCAGCGGTGCGAGATAGACATTGAAAAACAAAGGGCTCAAGGCAGAACCCTGAGGCACTCCGCAAAGTAGAGGTTTACCCTCTGATTCAAAAGGTCGAAGAAAGACCTTCTGGGTCCGACCTGTAGGGAAAGATCTAATCCAAGTCAACACAGTACCTCCAATTCCAGTCTGGCCTAACCGATCCAACAGTATCTCGTGAGATACTGTGTCGAACGCGGCGGATAGGTCGAGGAGGACCAACATGGCCTCCTCGCCCCTATCCACACACTCACGAATTGTCTCCGATACCTCTAAAAGAGCGGTCTCGGTACTAAAGCCTGTTCTAAATCCAGACTGCGAGTCATGTAACAATTGGTTGGCTTCTAAATAGTCCGCCAATTGTTTCTGGGCAGCCTTTTCCAGGATTTTTGCCGGCTTAGGAAGGAGAGAAATTGGTCGGTAATTACAGAATTGCGTGGGATCCACATCTGCTTTCTTCAAAATAGGGACTAACATTGCCTGTTTCCATGCAGTCGGGAATTGACCAGTGCATAACGAAGAATTCCAAATAGAGAGGAGTGGGCTGATTAGTAAAGGGGCAAGATTGCCCATCACCTTAGCAGGGACAGGATCTAAAGGAGACCCTGATTTGCATTGGACAAGCAGACTTAAGGCAGTCTCAGTAGTAAGCTCCTTAAAAGACTTCAGCGAAACTTTCTGAGAATCAGGGTCACTGGGAAGAGGGGGGCCATAACAGGATTGAATGAGGATGTTAGATTAATAATTTTGTCCTGAAAGTAGTCCGATAGCCCATTGCATAGTAGCTGGCTAGGGGAACTCTGAAACATCATAGCAGCGGGTTAACAAAGTCCTTGACAATATTAAAAAAGTATTTTAGTAGTTTTCTGCATTCTTTATTTGTTGGGTGAAAAAATCTCTCATAGTGGATCGTTTTAATTTTAGATTTTTTTTTTAGGGCAGTCTTATAAATCATTTTAGACTCGGGATCATATGTCTGCCGCCATTTGCGTTCCAACTGTTTACAGCGGCTCTATTCCTCTCGCAAAGCAGGGGAGAACCAAGAAGCAGATGGCCTGGATCTGGCGGAGGTGATAGGTTTTAATGGGGTAATGGCATCAATAGCAAGTAAAAGAGAGGAGTTGAATTTCGCCACTTCTTCGTTAAGGTCCTTTGAGAGAGGATCAAACTGATAAGAAAAGAGTGGATCAACGCCAGCACGTGTAACTTGATGCCATTTTCTCCCAAATTCCCAATCAAGAGTTGAGGAGATGGGTAATAGGGGAGGGTAAGATCAAAAGAAAGGAGGTAATCTTCCGACCAAGTAAGGGGTAGTGATGGAAGAGTAGTGATCCCAGGGTGATTCGTGAATATCAAGTCAAGAGTTGGTCCCGCTATGTGGGTCGGGCCCTGAACTAATTAGGACAAGGTCAGGCCCTGCAAGGTCTCTAGTAAATGAGATGCTTGTGAACAAGAGAGATTTTCAGCATGAAGGTTAAAATCTCCTAGCACTATAAAGTGCGAATGTCTAAGGGAGAGATCCGCTATCATGTGTAAAAGAGTTCCTAATGATGAGGCTAAAGCATTGGGGGGGTTGTACACTAAGATGCCGGCCAGAATAACAGTCGCCGAATCTAGAATGGTAAAGTACATGGCTTCAATAAGCCCTATATTGGTTAATTTCTTGGAAGTCGTATTAAGATGTGACCTTAGGATGACGGCAAGACCACCCCCGGTTTTGACGTTTTCTCGATTAATACCCACCAGTCGATAGCCTGTGGGTGTGGCTAAGTGAATATCAGGTTTCGAGGTGTCTTTGATCCAAGTCTCAGTGAGAAATAGGATATCCCAAGCATGGGTATCGAGTGACAGCCAGATCTCACTAGCGTGACGAGGAAGGGAGCGGCAATTAATCAGAGCAGCCTTCAGCGTCGTAAGGTGGCTAGGGCATTTGGCCAGATTCGGATGATGAGGGGACCGTTTCGACCAAGGAGTAAGGATATGCTCACAGAGTGGGCATTTAAAAGGGCGGTCCTCAAGGCTGAGTGGACAGTAGCGGGCAGCTGGCAAGCAAGTACCTAGTCTCAACTCAAGGAGTTGAGTTCTAGACCAGAAAATCTGTCTAGTGTTGGAGCAACCGACAGGGGGACCGGCGCTGGTCGCGGGCCAGGCGCGGACGGGCGCAGATGGGCGTGCCTTAGGCGCGCCTTTGGCGCGCCCGCTGCGACCGCCCACTGTGCGGACGGGGAGTCCCTTTGTTTTTGTACATGCTGGAGGAGGGTGGGAGGCGTCCAAGAGCTGGACCGCTACCCTGCCTCCCCCTAAGATGGCGGCTAGCCCTCTGACACCCGGCGTCAGCCCCTCAATCGGCTGCGCCGGTAGGGAGATCTAATACATGGAGCCTTGGTGCGATGCAAGTCTCGGACACAAGGATCGGCAAAGTAGGTACCTAAAACTGCACAATTAAAATATATACAAGTTTAAAAGATCTTACGATGTAACCAGCAAAGTGTAAAATTAGGAGAGGGATAGTAGAGAAGCGCCCCCGACTTCCGCCTCAGGGGAAAGTATGCAAGTAATCTGCGTGTGAGCGGGATTTTGCTCCTTAAGTAACCAGGGAGGGCGGGAGGCGTCCAAGAGCTGGACCGCTACCCTGCCTCCCCCTAAGATGGCGGCTAGCCCTCTGACACCCGGCGTCAGCGCCTCAATCGGCTGCGCCGGTAGAGAGATCTAATACAGTGAGCCTTGGTGCGATGCAAGTCTCGGACACAAGGATCGGCAAAGTAGGTACCTAAAACTGCACAATTAAAATATATACAAGCTTAAAAGATCTTACGATGTAACCAGCAAAGTGTAAAATTAGGAGAGGGATAGTAGAGAAGCGCCCCCGTCTTCCGCCTCAGGGGAAAGTATGCAAGTAATCAGGATGCTGGTAGTAAGCCGCCAGTAAGGGGAAGCCCATCCCACCGTAACCTTGGGTGCGGTGATGAGGGACAACGCAAGCCTAGGCCACTTGTTGTTCCACAAAATTTTATTGAGAAGGCCCTGCAGCTTCCGGAGAGTGCCCGGGGGAGGGGAGGGGGGGAGGGGGGAGGGGACTCACAGGTAGCATCTGGAAAAGGTAAAGGACATGTGGAAGTATGGTCATTTTTACCACTGCCAATCTCCCATACTAAGTCAAGTTAAGGCAGGACCAGTCTGAGAGTGCTTTGGTGGTCTGTTCCACCAGCAGCTTATAATTGAGGGTGACCGTGTGAGCTATAGAAGAAGTCAGTCGAATACCCAAGTATTGGATCTCCGAATCAGCCCAGTGAAAGGTGAAGTCCTGCTGCAAATCTTGGACCTCCGCACCGGGAACAGAGATATTTAGAATTTGCGATTTTGAGAAATTCACTTTAAATCCTGCGACCCTTCCAAATTTAATGATCTCTACCGACCGGCACCGTAGGGAGGAGTGAGGATGGGTAAGCGCTAGGATGACATCATCGGCGTACAGGCTGATTTTGTGCATGTCCGCCCCAAACTTAATCCCTGCAATAGCCATATTGGACCGTATTTGTTGGGCAAAAGGCTTCATATAGAGAGCAAAAAGCAGCGGGGATAAGGGACACCCCGTCGTGTCCCCCTAGTGATGAAGAAAAGGCCCGACTTGCACCCATTCACTCGCAACGCTGCCCTAGGGGCTGCGTAGAGGCACTGAATTGACCGCACAAATTTGTCGCCCATCCCAAAGGCCTTTAAAACTGCGAATAGGTAGTCCCAGTCCACCTGATCGAAGGCCTTCTCGGCATCGATGGAAAGAAAGAAGGCCTGAGTTCGGGACCGGTGGACCACATCCATTAGGTGGAGGAGCCTCTTGGTGTTATCCCACCCCCTGTCGCGTTGGAACAAAGCCTGCTTGATCCGGGTCTATGATTCCGTCCATCAAGGGGCTGAGTCTCGCCTCTATGATTTGTTCACAAAGAGTTTGTATCGATGTTAAGAAGAAAAATCGGCCTATACGAGCTGCAGTCCTTACTGTCCTTCCCTGGCTTAAGTATGACAATGATTGCCGCCTCAGACATGGAGGGAGTTACCTCTCCCGTCTCAAGAAAGGAATTAAAGAGGCAGGTAAAAAGAGGAGCCAGCTCCACACAGTAGGTTTTATAAAAGATGGCAGAAAAGCCATCTGGCCCTGGTGATTTGGCCACCTTTAACCGAGCGATCGCAGAAATGGCCTCCTCTATACGGATCGTGGTATCTAAGGAGTCTGCCGACGTCTTAAAGAGAGGCGTAATATTGCAGGACGCTAAATAGGTCACTATTCCCTCCGAGTCCGCCACCTCCCCCCTGTACAGACACTGATAGAACTGCCGAAAGGAATCCACAATGTGTGTGTCAGTAGTGTGTTCAACCACCTGAGGGTCTCTAACGGAGTGTACGACTGACACCTGAGCTTGGGCTCGCACCCTATGCGCCAGCATTTCCCCCCCTTATCCCCGCTCAAGTAGAATTTGTGTCACAAGCACAAGAGGGCGTGTTCTGCTCTACCTAAGTCGAGATGCTTCAGCATGCGCCGCTCCGCCTCTAACTCTCTCCAGACTCTTGGGGCCCCAGTCCTCTTGTGTATCGCTTCCAGCGCACTCACATCTTTCTCCAACTCAGCACGCTTTTCTTTATGTATCCGCGCATATGACACTGCAAGCGCAATAAACTCCCCCCGCACTACTAACTTCAGTGTCTCCCACACCGACGCTAGTGTCGTACCATCTCGGACATTGTCTGCGAGATAGTGGGTGATAGTGTCTTGAATGTGCGCGACCACCGACTCCGAATGGAGTAGGGAGTCACAGAGGCACCATCCGGAAGATGGCGGTCGCTTGCCCTGAGAAGTGAGTACCATTGAGATGAGGGCATGATCCAAGAGAGAGCACGCATGGATGTCCACGACCGATAAATGAAGCAAAAGAGAGGAAGTGGCCAAAAAGTGGTCCAGCCATGCATACGTTTAATGCGCTGCAGAGTAGTATGTGTAATCGCGCTCTAGGGGGTGCTTGATGCACCATACATCGTTCAACCGTCCCTCAAGCAACCACACTGTCTCCCCCCCGTGACATTGCTCCAGATTGGTAGGACCGCTGCTCAGATCTATCCATCCCCCGGATCCATCACAATGTTCAAATCTCCCAAAACCAGTATCGATGCCTCAGGAGACGCCAAGACCTCTGAGAGGGCCGCCCGCAGAAAGGGCTTTTGTCGTTCATTCGGGGCATATATCGTTCCCACTGGTAACTGCGTCTCCCCCCACTGGACGCGAACAGCAAGCAATCTCCCCTTAATGTTAGCCACCTGGGAAAGGACTTTACAATGGGCACGAGCGCTAAAGAGAACCGCCAGCCCATTCTTCTTAGCCGGCCCTGAGGACCAGAGTTGCAGAGGGAAGCGCTTATCCTTCATCCGCCTAGTTTCCCTAGTGAGTTTCCTGTAACAGACACACGTCGCCCTCCGCATTCTCCAGGAGGGAAAGAATGGCAGAGTGCTTAACAAGGCTATTTAAACCCAGAACACTCAGGCTCACAATCTTTAGCTCTCTACCCATAACCCCCACTAGAAAGGGAAGAGCCCACGTTGAACCTAATGCCAATAGCGCTGAGTGAGCAAGGGAGCATTATCTGTTGGTGTGATTCTCGCCTGACTTCCTGGAGAACTGATGCGGAGCCCCCAAAACAACCCCTGTTCCCTAACCAAACCCCAGAACCCAAACCCCAACCCAAAAAATCCACAAAAGGGAAAAGAATGCAACAGTCGCATGTCGTGACTACAGTCTGTTGTGTAGATCCATTCGGTAGGGGAGCATGGCGCCCTCCTGAAACTCCACATGTTCCTGATACAGGACACGCCAACTCACAAAGACAATAACAATAGAACAAGGTCGTCCTCAAAAAACTACTGCCCGCCTCCGGCGCCACATATGAACCCCACCAGTGCCAGTTATAGGAACCTCAGGGGGTCCCAGAGGTGTCGGTTACTAACACCACTGAGATGACTGCTGCTTCCCTTTTCAACAAGCTTGCGGACATGTCAGATTTCGCCAGTGGTGGGGGCTTCCCCACGCGTTGCCATTCATTGGATCGTCTATGCCGTCTAGCAGGTGATCTGGCGCTCCCGGGCCCAGGAGCAGGCCGCTCTAGCCCCAAGAGCTCGAAGGCAGCGTCCAGGGAGCGAACCTGATGTAGCCTGCCATTACGCTTCAAGATGAGCTGAAACGGGTGTCCCCACGGGTAGGGGATGCCCTGCTCACGCAAATGATTAGTGATGGGTTTGAACTCCCTACGTTTAACGAGAGTGGAGGCCGCCAAGCCTTGGAAAAACGCAGGCTGGAAACCCCGAAATTGCACGGGGTAGAGGTAGCGGACCTTCCGGAGGATCCTCTCCTTGAGCTGGAAATCGTGGACACATACCAGTACATCTGGTGGTGGCGCCCGAGCACCATGCGGCAATCCAACCGGGTGTACACTATCAATTTGGATTTCTAGTTCCTCCCCTTCGCCAAGAAGCAGCCGGAACAGCTCACCAACGTGTTCACGGAGGTTGTCTCCCTCTCCCTTCCACGGAACCGCCCGGATTCTAATATTGTTCTGCCGGGATATATTCTCCAGATCCTCAGCGTGAGCCTGCAGATAGAGGTTTTGCTCCGTGAGGCGGAGGACATCCTGTTGAAGCTGGTGGACTTCATCCGCGGTGCCCAAGTCATGATCTTCCAGTGTCGCCACCCGCTCGCCAATGACATTGACATCCCGCCGCATCTCGCGCAAGTCAGAGGAGAGCTGAGAGCGGAGCTCTAAGATGTCTTCCTTTATGGCAGAAAATAAGTCAATCATAAACGTTCTGGTCGCCGGAAGATCGTTGTTGTCAGGTTGCGTTGACTTGGCCTCCGACTGAGCAGCCGCTTGGCCTGATGCTTTCTGAAGCAGGTCTTTCAGGGGTTTGTCCCTCCTAGTCCTGGAGGGCGACATTGCACCGTGGGCAAAGGCCGTCGCGCAGAAGCACTGGAAGGGGGTATAGGGAAGATCTGCTCCCCAGGGACAATATCGTAGTTCGCTCACTCCGGGGTGCACACCTTAGGGCTAACTGCAGCCTCTCGCACCACCTCACAATGCGGCCCCCATGACAGTCCGTATGAAGGAGGGGCCCAGAATGCAGAAGCTGTATTTCAACGAGGAGAGGGGGTCCCAGCCGAGGGCTCAATCACACCAGTCACTCTTGAAGAGCTGCGGGGAAGGAGGCATCCCAATCCACGCCAACCCCCACGCTCTGGCAGACAGAGGCCCTCAAATTCCTCCTGGAGCCTTGGCCTCACTCTGCACTCCCCCGCAGCTCTCAATGCGGGCAAGTCTCAGATAAGCCCCAATGGCCCTCTCCCCGTCAGCGTGCAAGCACGACCCAGACCGCAAGGAGGAGACACCGCCTGCCGACACACAGGCCAAAGCAGGTCCCCACGCTTCTCACAGAGTCTCCGAGTATCAGGCTCCACACTGCACTCTCGAAGCAGGCCTCAGAGTACCAACATGGTGGCGGCTCCCTGTGCACCAGCTCTTGTAGTGTAGTTCCCATATTCCCAATAGGCTCTGAATATTGGAATAGTATAAACTGTAGTTTAGACGTAGGACTGAGGTCTACTAGGTCTCTACCGAATATAATAAACTTAATAGTGAGTGCCAGCAAGCTCAGAGGTCCCTAGAAACTTTCTCCAATTCACAAGAAGGGATTAGTTTCTGACAACCGCATAAACATGACAACTTTGTTTCCCCAGGATAAGAAATCAAATCTCTAGAGTCGCGAAAACAATAGATAACTATTTTACTCAGTCAATCGTGCATGCTACGTTTCACCAGAAATGCAGAGAAATAGAGAGACGGGCATTTTCAATAAAAGTATTTATTGAACAGTCTTCTTTCTCAAGCATTGGAAATGAACTGCTAACATCGTAATACTGGTTATAAAGTACAAGATATATAATACAAACAGTGTTATAAAGTAATACTGTAAAAGCATGATATGGTTTCTAAGCCATAAAGTACATAAAACGTATAAAATACATACAGTAATAAATAATGACTAAAAGTACTCAACTGGTGCTTCTAAAATACGCCTACCCCGGTGTACCTAACCTAAGTCTAGTACTAGGGAAGAAGTAAGTGAGGAGTAGCCTAAGTTTAGTAGTTCTCTGCCACAAATCTATTCCATGAATTCTCTAAGAGGTCTAATCAGATCCATACCTTGGTGTTAGAATGAAGGAGGTCTTGTATCTCTCTCAGGACTCGATTTCCCAGATACCCACAAGGGTAACCCGGAAACACTGGAGCTGGATTTCTCGGCAAGAGAAAAGACAGCGTCTCTCTCAGTGCGTCAGCTGTAGGGTCGGCTTCCTTCGGCACTTGCTGCTGCAGGTCGTCGGGCAAGTAGATAGTCGATCAGCTCCAAACCACTGTGTGTTTGACTGGGCA
Source organism: Lissotriton vulgaris (assembly GCF_964263255.1). Taxonomy (NCBI): domain Eukaryota; kingdom Metazoa; phylum Chordata; class Amphibia; order Caudata; family Salamandridae; genus Lissotriton; species Lissotriton vulgaris. The sequence continues at coordinate 441,334 of NW_028254719.1, read as the reverse complement.
AACCTGAGCATATTTATACTTTGAAGGTGCCGAGTTTGATGCATCTTTGGACTTAATATTGTCACTCAAAGGCTAAATTCTTGGAAAACGCCAGGAGTTCTTGGAGAACTTAATATTCGAGCAGGGGGAAGTTCCTAGCTGCTGAAGGCGGGTTTTTCCAAGAAATCATTGTTAATTCTCGGAACCTAGTGGAAGTAGCCATGCCGTATTTGGGCTGTATGGTTTAGACCAAATAGGGTAGTGATTTATATGCCTATATAAGGATATGATAAAGTATACCTATATAAGGACATGAATCGGGAAAATTACACTAGGAGCCTAGATTCGATTACAACACCCACTCCACGATCTTAAGTTCAATTAAGCTAATCTAATAAGCACTAAACATATCTAAAGCTAGTGTTTACAAGCCCGCCCCAAAATACATAAAAATGCACTTGAATTGGTTTGTACATGATAAAAATATTGAGTATTTCTACAGTACGTATTTTAAGGAAGTGATGACATTCTAAGCATATAGTATGGTATCTAAATATGCAAACTGAATCAATCATGAATTTACATTTATAAAAATGGCTCTTAAATACAGAAAGAAAGGTCGAGACCATTTCATACCATAACATATCATGTCAAAGGTTATATGAGGACAAGCCAGATATATTTTCTAGGCAGTGTTTCAAAAAAGAAAATAATTTCTTGTTCTCTAAGAATAATTCTACTTTAAGCAGATTAGTCTGTGCCAAAAAAGTTCAAAAATTTTGGAGAGAAGAAAAAAAATTCAAATGGTTGTGAAAAACAGAGTCTCAAAGTTAGAATTCTTTGTTTTGAAAAATTGAAGGCCGAATTTCAGAGTTCAGGGAACGCTGTGTGCATGAATCAAAAGTTATTCTCGGTGTCAGGAGAAAACATTAGATCATCAAGGCTGGCAAAGAAATCGTCTACCCCAGTAGGTGAAAGTGGAACCTCTTGATCAAGCAGATCAAATGCGCACAGATGAGAAGCATTGCCGTCAGCGCCAGGAGCCGCATTAGCAGTGTTCAAATCAAATAGTACCTGTGTGCCTGTTGATCCTCGTATTTCACCCTCAGTTAGACTTACTGGTGAGACCTCAATGAATGCCGTCATCAGGATTGGTAGCCGTTGGGACAACACGATGCATGAGCCGTTACAGGACCTAGCAAGGCGTCGACATCCGATGGCAGGACTGATGGAAGTGTAAGACAGATGTCCAACACTCATTCCTCTCCGCGTAGCAGGCATCGTAGAACAGGTAAGATGCAATCTTGCTAGATTGGTCTGAATGAAAGAAACCAGGTAGTGTTCAGATCTCTTAAACGAGCCAAGCCAAGAATCTGTGTTATCCTTTCACGATACCTCATGGCAAGGAGGGTCCCTTCCATGTTGGTCTGGGTATCGTTAGTTGCTGGACTTGCCATATCGGAGCAGAAGGAATAAAAATAGAATTCCTGCTACGAGTCCCACGATGAGAGGCAGGTCACCGAACACAGAGTGCGCGAAGTTTGGAAAAATGCTGAGGACTGCTTCCAATGGAGTTAACAGTCCCGAAAAAATCATCTTAAATACATGTGCGATGCCACTGGTATCAGACATGTTTAAGTTTGACTTAACATTTCTGCGAAATGTACTGGGCAGTTTGTTGCTAATAATGCATGTATCTCTGCAGATGTCCTTGCAACTTGCAGATCATACGTTTCTTTAGACGAGGTCAGTGGCACAGACTTTTGCAAAAGAATGGCTTTTATTCTGCTTAAAGTATCAATTCGTATAGAAGAGATATTCAGTGAAGTCCATAAAGTAGTCCCACTGTCTGTCTTTTGAGTTGGATACAATACTTGCATACAACAAGTGACCATGGACAACACACTAACGAGATAAAGTTTTCCTGGCATCATGCAACAGCAGCTGTGATCATTCAACATAGCGTAACTGCCACTGGATAGCTGCCTGAAAATGGGTTCTATCACAGTCGAGGGAGTACCGTGCAGGTGGCAGGAGAGGTTATTTGCAGAACCATCGCAGGCTCCGTGTAAATTAATACCTTTGCACAAAAGTGTACCACTTAGTGAGTTTTTACAATTTTTTCCACTAAGGATTACCTCTTTTCCCTTGTTCCAACATTTGTGTGTGTAAGGTAAAGTCCATGTCGACTTAATGTATTCTTTACCCAACCTTTCATAAAGGCCCGTTGGCATATGCTGTAGACAATACTGAAACTGAAAAATCGTCACTAGTATCATGATGGTGCCATGAATTATCCATTCAATGACAGGCTTCTCAGAAACTGTCAATGGTAATCTTTCCAGTTTTTCAATGCTCAGCACCGTATAGTCTGCTCCTCTTTGTGCCAAAGAAATTTGTTTATCTGTAAGGTTAAATACACCAAACAATGACGTTGTGTTGATTAGACGCCATGGCACGTAGCCCCAACGCAGATTTTGCAACGTCCAGCCTAACTGCATTATAGAACGTAATTGACACTGGCCATGTTGTAACATTAGCAAGTCCTGTTCCATTACAGGAGAGGATACAATGCTGTCCAATGAATATATTCTGGATGACAGAGTTGTTAACCGATTGTCCACTACAGAGAGATCTTTCTCTAAATTAATGCGATCAATTTCTTGTATTCTTTCTGCAGTTTCCATTTGCGTAATTTTCCAAGCTTCGTTGTACGCAGCATATATACCGGCGTATATAAAACGTTTTTGCTGTGGTTTGCGAGGCCCCATTAGGAAATCTCGCTAATCATTGCTTTCTTTAAGTCAAGATAAGTGCTCTTTGATTTCCGGAAGTGAGGATGTCTTTAGCCACTCAAGGCATAGCTTTCCTACACTATATGTTGTTACCATCCCTGGATGTTGTCTTTGGGAGTATCTTGGATCTGGCCTGTTCAGTTTTAACCCCTGTGTTTTGTTCAGGAATCTATCATGACAGTTATTGGTGTGTGTGGGCAACATTAACCATTTTTTCCAATCAGGATTAGTTCTGTTTTGTGTTAAAATAAATGGTACGTCTACCTCCTTTTCTGTTGTGTCATTACTTTCAGAAGTGGGTTTAGGTAAAGACGGTTTATTCAAATCTTTTATCTTAGCCAGGCCAAGACAAGAAGTCTGTTGAACAGTATTGTTTAAAAAGATTATTTGGTCTGGTGTAATGCAGGCTCTGAACAAGGCCTCTAAACCTTGTACCTGCCATTCTTTCGTGCCCCAGACAGTTTTTGTCTCAATGTTGTCTCTCCAAAAGCCAAAACCTAATGTCGACAGCTGAGCATAAAAGTTTGCAGAATAAGTTTGTTTAGTGTTGGTCAACATTGTCTTCATTCCTGTCTTATTTACATTTTTAAAATAAAACATTTCTGGATTTGTAACATTAAACCCTGAAAAGTACGAAAACATTTCATGGAATGTTTTTGAGCTGCCTTTTGGTGTCGTGGGACAATGTTCCCATTGATTATATGTAAAGAAATTCCTAGGACCTGCAGATTTGTGCAAATAGTGGTGACCATAGTGATTGAAACAATACATTTGTTCATAGTCTGATGACCCTTCTAAATAGTCATGTTCAGTAAATTTTGCAGACATTTCTAAATCTGACATCATATTATTAATAGTCTCAAAGTCCCAATCATCAGAGAATGTGCTGGGCGATACAAAGTTACTTAAAGAAACCTTGATCTGGTGTTGAATCTTCAGCAGCTCCACTGGGCCATAGATGTCATAGTCCGTTCTATCCCATGCTATACCACCAGGTATAGGAACGGCTGTGATGTTCACTGATGACAGGTCTCTCTTTTCACGTTGGGATGATTTGTGAGGTTTTAGGACCAAGTTGATTTTCTGACTTGCTGTGTCCATTGTACTGCATTTTCCATCTATCATTTGTCCCAAGCTTAAAACTGAAATCAGCCAGAGTAGGAGAAAAAATACACCCAAGCCAATCCAAAATTCAATCCATGGTGAAACCAGATATATTTTCTCCAGTTGATGAAACAGTTCTATTGTTTTTTCTTTGAGAGTTTTCTTTGCTGGCCTTTCTTCGGGTTCACTGGCATCCTCAGAGAATGTATCAAAGTTGATAAAATAGCCAGAGGCAGTTCTGTCAATTGTTGGAATTGCATCCGGATTGTTATTAATCTTTGGAGTTGCTTCTTCCTTTGTCATATTGGTATAGTCAGAGGCTACATCATTGTAGACAGGTGTTTCTTGACGAACTGTTATTTGGGTCTCAAGAGGTACGAGTTCCATGGCTTCGTTGCATAGTCCTTCTTTTCTTACTGCAGGTTTATCAAACGTGATAAGTCTTTCAGTCTGAACCTCTTGGATAGTAGAAAGATTTGGTCTTCTGCTACATCTTGGGAGTCCACTGGGCCTACTACTTATTATTGGCCACATGATTGTGGTTTGACCTGGTCGATGGACGCGACTCGGTTCTCCTTTTTTCCAGCAAGGGGCGGTAGTACTACTGATCTTGTTCTTTGGATTGCTAAGACAGGTACTGCTTTTCTGTAAGAAAGCCCAAATTCCTTCTTCACCGCTATCCTTTCCCTGACTAGATCCCCAATCTTTGGAATCCAGACAGGTCTTGCTGGGACAGGTGGTTTTTCTTCAGTGGCTGTTGACTTTTGTGTTGTGTTACTCAGACTTCTTGTTTCATTTAAGTCCTGTAAAACAGCCAAACGATCTTTGACATCAAAGGGTTTTTGTTCCACCACAGAAGTTTGACAATCGAGGTCTTCGATTATCATTCTAGTACCAAACAGTAATTCATAAGGAGTGGTTCCCCCCAGAGAATTTCTTGGCAGATTGTTAAGACTACGTTGGACACTTATTAAGTGTTTGATCCACCCATCACCCGATCCTAATACCTTAGCTGTTATGGATTGCTTTATGTCACGTTTTTTTCTTTCCACTACCGCATTACCCTCAGGATGGAAGGGACTAGAATACCGCAATGCAACGCCCAAGCTAACCATAGCCTCCTTGTAAGCTCGAGAGCTAAACGCAGGACCCTGGTCAGAATGTAGCGGGACGATTGCGTATGTGCCGATAAAGACTCGCAAATCCTTTATAACAGTTCTGGAGTCAGCCGAGCGCTGGGGCCATAACCAAATACATTTTGTGCAGGAATCTACTGCAACCATAATATATTTATAGTTGCCATCCCTTGTTAAGGGACCACAGTGGTCCAGGTAAACACACTCTAGTGGTTTATCTGAAATCAGAAGGGGCGTCTGTGCAGGACGTTTCACTGTAGAAACTTTTATTTTCTGGCTGATTTCACATTCTAGAACATAATTTCTAGTTTGTTTCCTCATGCGCGGCCACCAGTATCTCTGTTTTAATAATGACACAGTGGCGGAAACTCCCGCATGTGTAGATGCGAGCCCTTCATGTGCTGCTACAATTAGTCCTAACCTATGTTCCATGTTTGGGATTGCCCTATCCCCCACTCCAGGAATTCGAGCAAAAGGAACATTATTCGCACCAGTTATATATGAGTACTTTACTGGAAAGCCTTTCGGGAGTGTCTTACCACTGTCTTTGACTGTAGCAGTGACAGCTTGCATTATTTCGCTGTCTATTTTTGTTTTTGACCAGGTGATTACAGCTACGGAAGCCGTTTGCACAGCTGCCTTCGCGGCATCATCAGCCAATGAATTCCCTGCAACGTGAACGCCATCACGCTGATGACTCAGTGTATGTATCACGTGAGTCTTTTTTGTAAAAGAACTATTTGTTCCCAAAGCATTTTATGCTTTATTGTGCCACCTTTAGCATCTTTAAAGCCATTCCGAACCCAGTTCTGCAAGTATTCATTGTAAGATTGTATGCAGTAATAAGAATCGCACACTATAAGTGTGGGGAATTCGCGATCAATATTTTCAAGCGCCGTCTTGAAAGCCTGTAGTTCAGCTCGCTGAGCTGTACAGTCTCCGAGTGATTGAGTTTTTGTGACTATAGGTCTGAATTTGCCTTTGCGCCAGCGACCTTTAACAATCGCGCACGCAGCACTATAGGCTTGTTTACCTCCAATTGCGGGCTGTGCTGATCCGTCTGTATATATTATACATCCATAATGTTCCAGAGGCAGAATTTCGGTCGGCAGAGGACATTCATGTTCGTATTGGAGAAATTCTGGTGTTTTCAAGCTGGGGTCAAAAACGTATTCAACGTCTGTTGCAGCAAGAGAGTTAAACCATTGTATCCATCTCCGATGTAAAGCTTTAGCATTTGGGATGCTTGCTTTTGTCACTGCCTCTAAGGCAGGTACAGGTGTAACGATCATTATGCGTTTACCCTGCGCGAGAGCTCTCTCTTTTGCCACTGCAGTTTGAACCGCTGTCAGAATTTTCTAAGTAGAAGTGAACTTCATTTCAGCTTGTGTATACAAGTGTGATTTGTATGCTATTGGTACCGTTTCTCCCTCATTAAAGGTCAGGTACGTGAATCCGCATCTTCCTGGGATGATTCGGATCACAAGATTGCACACGTTTTCGCGTGTCTGTAACTGTGTTTTTGCTAACATGTCGGTTTGGACTGAACGCAGAATTTCTGTGTGTGCTTGTGGCCAATTAGTTGGTTTTAAATCAGATTTGATTAGTTCGTAAAGAGGTTTAACCCCTTCTGCATTATTCAGAACATAAGTTCTTCCAAAATTCAGGAAACCTAGAATGGACTGTAAGTTTTTCAGCGTACTTGGAGTTTGGAGAAGCGCACATTTTTCTAGAAAGTTTGCTGCCAGGCTTTTGCCTTCACTTGATAACTCGTATCCTAGAAATAGGACATTGAGGTGGGCAATTCGTGATTTCTTAAAATTGAATTTATGGAAAGGGGCGACCATTCGGTCCCCCCGAACGTATGGTGGAGTACCACGATCCCCCCGGGAAGCCATCTTGGGCGGGAGGCGAGTCTCGGCTGGTATGCCCGAAGCGGCGTAGCCGGGGCGCGCCTTTTTCCCGCCCTAGAGTGGGCTGGCCTAGACACCGACGCGGCCGGCCACGCCCTCGGAGGCAGGCGGGGGCGGGTTTACGCCCGCCCTGAAGACGGATAAAAGGAGCGGAAGCCAAGAAAGCATCCTCTTGTTCCTGTGCTCTGAGCTGCACCTCCCCGCTGCACGTGAGCTCGAGACGGAACGAAGAGCAATTTTGAGCGTTGTAATCTTTCTTTTGTCTTACAGATATCCCGTCTGAGAATGCCCAAGAAAGTCGGAAAGCGGGTCGGTACCGAGCAGATGCTCCGCATGCTTATGAAGGAGATAGCCGATCTGAAGAAAAAGGTGGAGGCTAAGGACGGGGAGGGAGGACCGAAACGGCCTTTGCAGGGAGCAGTCCCCGGTGGAAAAAGCAAGAGGCCCAGAAGGGGAGCACTTGGGGGAGACACCCCGGTTCCCGATACCCCACGTGAGGAGCCAATCCCGGTGCCGGAAGAGGGGAATCCAATCCCTGTGGTGGTCACCCCCGTGAACGGGGAGGATATGCCCCCCGAGTTAGCGGCACAATTGGCAGCGTGGTTGGGGAAAGATAGCGAGGGCGCCACGGCTGACGACGCCCGGGCAGTAATGAGGCAACTGCGGGAATCTAGGGAGGCTGCGAAGGCAACATCTTCTGTTCCCCCACAGGTTCCGGCGGCTGGAAGTACAGCAGGCCCAAGTTCGGCGACGAGCGCGGGGTCTACTTCAGGTAAGCGGCCATTGCCGATTGCGGGGGAGGGGTCTGTACCTTCTCGAAGGGAGAAGATTGCCCAGCATGTCCCGCTAGAAATTAAGGAATTGATTTGGGCGGATAAGTATGTAAACATGTTTTCATTGCTTACCGACCATTACGAGATAGAGCATGTGAAGAGCCAAAAGGAGCTCATGCATCCGAGTGTTTGGCGCGCAAAAATGGCCGCCTTTAAGGTAGACGAGAACATTGGTACTTGGGGCAGAGCGTGGGGCATATTTACCTCCATCATGGGCGAGCGCAGGCCCGAGTTGTTGACCGAGTTACCCATTTATCAGTCACGTATTATGGAGTATTTTGTGGCATATGGGGGCAATCAGTGGTTCTGCTATGACAATCTTTTTAGAAAAGCTAAGGAACACAACCCATTGTTGACTTGGGATTGTTACGACTCCGTGTCATGGCAAAAAATGGAGAGTACAGGAATGTTGAAGGTACCATTGGTAGGGAGTAACGGGGGAGAATCTTCCCGCCAAAACTCAGGGACGCCCTTTCGGACGGGTGCAGGTAATGAGTACCACTCGAAGCCGAGTGGCAACACAGGAAAAAGAGGGATCTGTTGGAATTTTAACAGAGGGAAATGTACGAGGCCCCAGGGGTCATGCAAATTCAGACATGAGTGTGGGGGGTGTGGGCAGCCATCCCATCCTGAGTCCTTGTGCAGAGCCAAAACGGGTGATAACGGTGGTAAGGGAGGCGCCAAACAGGTCTGATATAGTCCGAGGGGCGCCTTTACCTACCCCGATTGATACCATGGCAATGATTCCTTGGCTCAACGAATACCCGGATCATGCTTCCGCTGGGGTGTTGCGAAATGGGTTCTCATATGGTTTCCGCATCCCAGTGGGGGATTTTCAGGGTGTAGCAAACTGTAAGAATCAACTGTCGGTCTTGCAGCACACGGCGGTGGTGCAGGTAAAGATTGGGAAAGAGGTGACTCGAGGTCGTGTCGCCGGTCCATTCGATTTACCACCGGTTGCTAACTTTGTTTGTTCTCCTCTAGGGGTGGTCCCCAAGAAGGACCCGGGTGAGTTTCGGCTGATACATAACTTGTCAGCCCCACGTGGTCTTTCCGTGAATGACGCGATAGACCCGGAAGTATGTTCGGTGCGGTACGCATCTTTCGATGAGGCCGTAGCCATGTTGAATCGCCTGGGGCCCGGGGCGCTGATGGCAAAATCAGACATCGAGTCAGCGTTCCGGTTGCTCCCGGTACATCCAGACGATCAGCGTCTTCTTGGTTTCATGTTTCAGGGTCGCTATTACATGGATAGATGTATGCCAATGGGGTGCTCGATTTCATGTGCCTATTTCGAGAAGTTCAGTTGTTTTCTGCAGTGGGTGTTCACAAAGAAGACAGGTTTTCAACATGTTATGCACTATCTCGATGACTTTCTGTTTTTGGGGGCAGCCGGGGATCCTGAGTGTGGACAGGCTTTACATGAATTTTGTGTCTTAATGACTGGATTTGGTGTGCCATTGGCGCCAGGTAAGACTGTGGGTCCCTCGACCTTGATCGAGTTTCTGGGGATCGAGCTCGACTCGGTGGAAGGTTGTTTTCGATTACCCAAGGAAAAAGTGTTGAAATTCAGATTATCCCTTGAGACATGTATTCGTGCAACAAAAGTAAACCTGCATCAATTGCAACAGGTGGTGGGTCAGTTGAATTTTGCCCTTAGAGTGATACCGATGGCGCGCCCCTTTTCCCGCTCGATTGCACAATCCATGGTCGGCCTGAAGGAAGGACATCACCGCACGAGACTCTCGGCAGAGGTTCGCCAGGACATGCGCATTTGGTTGGCATTTCTGGCGGATTTCAATGGTCGAATTGTCTGGAACAAACCAGCGGTGACCTCCGAGGAGCTGGGGCTTTGGACAGATTCGGCGGGGAGTATGGGTTTTGGCGCCATATTTGGTACACAATGGTCGGCTCAAAAATGGCCGTCATGGAGGCATGAGTGCGGGTTGACGAGTAACATTGCTTTTCTCGAACTTTTTCCTATTTTGGTGGCCCTGAAAACGTGGCCCGGGGGTTTCCGTGATCACTCTGTGGTGTTCTGGTCTGATAACATGACTGTGGTTGAGTGTATCAATAGTCAGGCAGCACGATGCATATTGATTCTGAGACTGCTCAAGGAAATTGTATTGTTATGCATGCAACTGAATGTACTGTTTAAGGCGAGACATGTGCCGGGGGTGATGAACCAAGCGGCTGATGCGCTTTCTCGTTTCCGTATGCAGGCCTTCTGGGGTTTTCTGCCCACAGCGGACCCAGTGGCGGCACCCTTTCCCGAAGCTCTCTGGTCTCTCGGTGCCCCGAACTACAAAACCTCGTGGGAGAGAGTTTAGCACCCAGGACGAGGAAGGCATATGAAGGGGCGTTCCGTTCCTATTGGGCCTTTTTGGGTACTGCTAGGGGGGAGCTTTGGGGTCAGGAAGAGTTTGTAGTGAAATTCCTGCTCTCTTTACATCAGGCAGGCAAATCAGTAGCTACGGCCCAGAGGCATCGGGCCGCCATTTCCTTTATGGCAAAGGCTCATGGGATCCAGGACCCGACAGCGTCTTTCGTTGTACAGAAAGCGCTACGTGGGTGGCAACGCCTTGAGGGTCGCAGAGTGGATGAGAGGCACCCGATAGGTCAGGATAGGTTGGCCCTGTTATTCTCCGTACTCCCTGCAACATGTTCATCCCAGTATGAAACTGTGTTATTCCGAGCCGCATTTGCGCTAGCATTCCATGGGGCTATGCGGGTAAGCGAACTAGTGGCGAAGAACAAGAGGGATACGATGGGGGGATTGTGCCGGGAGCACATTCAGGTCAGGGGGGAGACGATGACGGTCTCATTTGTTAGGTCCAAATCCGATCAAGGTGCAATCGGGGACTGTGTAATCATTCGGAGGATCCCCGGGTCTTCCATGTGCCCGTGGTATGCATAGAGGAATATTTGGCACAGAGGGTTGCAGCATGGGGGGGGACCTTCTTGAGACACGCTGACGCCACCCCACTGACGAGGTTTCAGTTCCAGAGGGTGCTTGCGATGTCAATTTCGGCCGCGGGCTTGAACCCCGGCGAGTTCGGGACCCATTCCTTTCGGATAGGGGCTGCTACTGAGGCTACAGCCAGGGGTCTGAGTGTGGAACAAGTAAAACGTGTGGTGCGTTGGTCCTCGAACTGTTATAAAAGGTATGTGCGGTTGCACATGTTGTGAAGCTGTAATGATATACTCACGCTTCTTGTTTCTGTTTGATTTTCAGTTACGCAAGCTTACGAAGCGGGGCGGACTGTACGGTCGACCCGACTCCTGGGGACCAGCGGTCAGAAATCACCGTCTGCGAATAAGGAGGTGTGGGTCGTGGGCCACTCATATGTGAGGCGTGCCGCGGACGTATTCAAAGCAGGTGATATGATTCCCGTGGCTGGGGAATACGGGTACAGGGTGTCCTTCTACGGAAAGGGCGGGCTCTGTATTGACCAGTTTCAATTCTTTTTTGAGGGTTTGTTAGAGCGGACGAGGTCACCGCCGTCTATAATCATAGTCCATCCTGGGGGTAACGATCTGGTGGCCACTGGTAGACGACTTCTTCTCGAGGCAATGCTTTCCACAGTAAGTTGGTTGGCAAGAAGAGTTCCAGGGTGCACAATTGCATGGTCCCATATGATCCCACGGAAAGTGTGGCGGGGGGCTATTTCGGTTACTGCATTGAATCATTCAGTGAGGAAGATAAATAACAAAGTGAGTAGATTGTTTCGTTCAAATACACTGCATTCTGTTTCGCATGGTTGTATCAAAGGGGACAGTATGTATTTGGGGGACGGTGTTCATTTGTCCCGGGTGGGGAACGAGTTACTCATAGGAGACTTCATAGCCTGGTTAAGGAGTTACAGCATGACCTTTAGGTAGGAGTGTTTTGTGGGGGGTCCGGATAGCCGGTCAACTATCCGGCCTGTGGCGGTAAGGTCATGATCGGTGAGCAGTAATTCGAAGATCCCTATGAGGGGGCGTCACCCATTACGGATGGGAGCGCTCGGGGGAGGTGGCCAATTGGCCCCTCAACGGGGAGGCGGTCCTGTCTAAGGAGAGGCCGCCGGAAGGAAAGGAAAGGTGGTCAAGGCCCCTTCCTGGATAGGAGGGGCTATGGCCCCTCCTGGGGAATTTCCCGGGGCCAGGACATCTGCGACGGCAGATGGGTAAGTTGTGTGGGGTGCGGGAGGGGGTTTACGCTACCTTTTAGACACCTCACACGAGTCCTCGAACGACCGTTAAATGGCGTCGAGTTTATTGGGGCCCCCGTCAAGTACAAAGGGAAATTGGTAGATGCACTTGAGGTACGCCTCTGTGCGGTCGCTCCTCTCACAGGTGAGGGGGGTATTTCTGGTTTAGGGATCTGACACCGGTTACGACCTTGCCGTTGGCCCTTAACGTTAGGATGTACAATTTCAAGTCAAATGTTTGTAGGATGTTAGTTCGGCTAGGAGAACCTTTGTATTAGAGATCTGTTAAGGTTAGCCAAACATCGTAATGTGGAAATGAAATTGTACATAATATGAAACTGTTATTTTAATGTTTTATTTTGTTTCATATTTTAATAAATACGGCCGGGAAGGGTAACTCCCTTCCCGCCTTCCAAAAGTTCAAGAACTGTTTCCGGTTTCCCAATTCTTGGGGATTGTGTTGAGAGGGGGTGGCGGGTATCTCAGCCATATGGAAAGGGGCGACCATTCGGTCCCCCCGAACGTATGGTGGAGTACCACGATCCCCCCGGGAAGCCATCTTGGGCGGGAGGCGAGTCTCTGCTGGTATGCCCGAAGCGGCGTAGCCGGGGCGCGCCTTTTTCCCGCCCTAGAGTGGGCTGGCCTAGACACCGACGCGGCCGGCCACGCCCTCGGAGGCAGGCGGTGGCGGGTTTACGCCCGCCCTGAAGACGGATAAAAGGAGCGGAAGCCAAGAAAGCATCCTCTTGTTCCTGTGCTCTGAGCTGCACCTCCCCGCTGCACGTGAGCTCGAGACGGAACGAAGAGCAATTTTGACCCACCCACCAGCCCCTGAGGACAGCGATTCGTTGTGAATACAGTTGATATAGTATCTTTTTTGTTTTCTCTGTTTTCTTACAGGTTGTGATGATTGTCGTGAAATTTCTTAAGATGCAATAAAGATTGGTTATTTTCAGTATGTTTTTCAAATAAAGTAATTTGGAACAAGGATTGATCAGTATTTACGCTTGGTAATAAGTGATGCTTGCTGTGTAATCTTAGTAACTTAGGTAGAATTGTCGTATTTATTTTGGTCGGGCGGTAAGGTCATGATCGGTGAGCAGTAATTCGAAGATCCCTATGAGGGGGCGTCACCCATTACGGATGGGAGCGCTCGGGGGAGGTGGCCAATTGGCCCCTCAACGGGGAGGCGGTCCTGTCTAAGGAGAGGCCGCCGGAAGGAAAGGAAAGGTGGTCAAGGCCCCTTCCTGGATAGGAGGGGCTACGGCCCCTCCTGGGGAATTTCCCGGGGCCAGGACATCTGCGACGGCAGATGGGTAAGTTGTGTGGGGTGCGGGAGGGGGTTTACGCTACCTTTTAGACACCTCACACGAGTCCTCGAACGACCGTTAAATGGCGTCGAGTTTATTGGGGCCCCCGTCAAGTACAAAGGGAAATTGGTAGATGCACTTGAGGTACGCCTCTGTGCGGTCGCTCCTCTCACAGGTGAGGGGGGTATTTCTGGTTTAGGGATCTGACACCGGTTACGACCTTGCCGTTGGCCCTTAACGTTAGGATGTACAATTTCAAGTCAAATGTTTGTAGGATGTTAGTTCGGCTAGGAGAACCTTTGTATTAGAGATCTGTTAAGGTTAGCCAAACATCGTAATGTGGAAATGAAATTGTACATAATATGAAACTGTTATTTTAATGTTTTATTTTGTTTCATATTTTAATAAATACGGCCGGGAAGGGTAACTCCCTTCCCGCCTTCCAAAAGTTCAAGAACTGTTTCCGGTTTCCCAATTCTTGGGGATTGTGTTGAGAGGGGGTGGCGGGTATATCAGCCATATGGAAAGGGGCGACCATTCGGTCCCCCCGAACGTATGGTGGAGTACCACGATCCCCCCGGGAAGCCATCTTGGGCGGGAGGCGAGTCTCGGCTGGTATGCCCGAAGCGGCGTAGCCGGGGCGCGCCTTTTTCCCGCCCTAGAGTGGGCTGGCCTAGACACCGACGCGGCCGGCCACGCCCTCGGAGGCAGGCGGGGGCGGGTTTACGCCCGCCCTGAAGACGGATAAAAGGAGCGGAAGCCAAGAAAGCATCCTCTTGTTCCTGTGCTCTGAGCTGCACCTCCCCGCTGCACGTGAGCTCGAGACGGAACGAAGAGCAATTTTGACCCACCCACCAGCCCCTGAGGACAGCGATTCGTTGTGAATACAGTTGATATAGTATCTTTTTTGTTTTCTCTGTTTTCTTACAGGTTGTGATGATTGTCGTGAAATTTCTTAAGATGCAATAAAGATTGGTTATTTTCAGTATGTTTTTCAAATAAAGTAATTTGGAACAAGGATTGATCAGTATTTACGCTTGGTAATAAGTGATGCTTGCTGTGTAATCTTAGTAACTTAGGTAGAATTGTCGTATTTATTTTGGTCGGGCGGTAAGGTCATGATCGGTGAGCAGTAATTCGAAGATCCCTATGAGGGGGCGTCACCCATTACGGATGGGAGCGCTCGGGGGAGGTGGCCAATTGGCCCCTCAACGGGGAGGCGGTCCTGTCTAAGGAGAGGCCGCCGGAAGGAAAGGAAAGGTGGTCAAGGCCCCTTCCTGGATAGGAGGGGCTACGGCCCCTCCTGGGGAATTTCCCGGGGCCAGGACATCTGCGACGGCAGATGGGTAAGTTGTGTGGGGTGCGGGAGGGGGTTTACGCTACCTTTTAGACACCTCACACGAGTCCTCGAACGACCGTTAAATGGCGTCGAGTTTATTGGGGCCCCCGTCAAGTACAAAGGGAAATTGGTAGATGCACTTGAGGTACGCCTCTGTGCGGTCGCTCCTCTCACAGGTGAGGGGGGTATTTCTGGTTTAGGGATCTGACACCGGTTACGACCTTGCCGTTGGCCCTTAACGTTAGGATGTACAATTTCAAGTCAAATGTTTGTAGGATGTTAGTTCGGCTAGGAGAACCTTTGTATTAGAGATCTGTTAAGGTTAGCCAAACATCGTAATGTGGAAATGAAATTGTACATAATATGAAACTGTTATTTTAATGTTTTATTTTGTTTCATATTTTAATAAATACGGCCGGGAAGGGTAACTCCCTTCCCGCCTTCCAAAAGTTCAAGAACTGTTTCCGGTTTCCCAATTCTTGGGGATTGTGTTGAGAGGGGGTGGCGGGTATCTCAGCCATATACCCTTCAGAGGCGAACCCAAGTATTAGGGTGTTCACTCTTTCCAAGTGTCTGTCCAAGTCGTCGTCATCTGTAAGATAGATGTCATCGACATAAGATAATGCCTCATCATCGTACGTTTGTAGTAACTCTGTTACCCTGGCTGAAAATACCCCTGGACTATTCTTGAATCCTTGGGGGAGACGGCAAAATTGTCGTTTAATTCCCCATAATTGAGAAAGCGGTCAGATGCCTGCTTTCAGGTGCAATGTTTTGACAGAAAAACCCATTTGAAATATCTAATGTGGTTTTATATTTTTTGCGCACAATGTTATTCATCAGTGCTGCACTGTGTGCATTTTGCACTGCAAAAGTTTTGCAACAAGAGTTTAAGTGTCTGTAATCCAATACAAGACGATATGAATTGTCTGGTTTGGAGACAGGAAACAAAGGATTGTTCATTGAGGAGGTGCATGTTTCAATCACCCCTTGGTATTCAAGTTGATTTAAAATCTCCCTGACTTGTTTTTTAGCTTCTTGCTTAACTGGGTACTGTCTTCGTGCAGCAGGTTGATTTTTTAACTAGATTTTATGGTGAGGAGATTCCTCATCCCATCCCACATGATTTTTATATAATGCTGGAAACTGAGCTACTGCCCATTTTCTGGCATAAGTGTATTTTTTATGAATTGGAATATGATTTGAGAAGGCCGGCATAATTATCTCTTCGCCATGTGGGCACTCCCTGACAAATTCAGGTGGCCAGTCTTGTTCAGCTAGAAGAATGTCATAGCCCTTAGAGAGCTTTTCCCAAAAGAGTGCTCTTATTTTTCTAGTTATGTCCCCCTCCATCCGGAGTGTTACTTCATATAACTTGTGGGGTATACTAACCCTGGTGTCTGCAGTTTCAACCTGAATGCATTCATTCAAGTCCACTGTCTCCAGATGATCCTTCAGGATCCTGCGAACTATGGTGACTTCTGCTGCGCTGTCTAGCATTGTTTGAGCCCACTCCCTGCTCTTGAGTTGTGTCCTCAAGATCCTCGGCATGTCTGATCTTTGTGCTTGCTACCTTCTTTTTAGGAAATTGAGCTTTTTTACTTTGGTGAACGGGTTCTTTGTCTTTGGACTTGACGCGTTCCTCCTTGTGTTCTGACCGTCCTCTTCTTTCCGATTTCTGCGAGGAAGTCTGAAAAGATCGAGAGGGATGTGTATCATTATCTTGATATCTGTCAGGTTTTTCAAATTATCCCTGTTCCTAAGGTTATATATTTTTTTCAGAGGGCTCCCGTTGGGGAGATCTACCTCCCCTTTGGGGAGATCTTCCTCTGGACTGAGAACGTTTCTTTTTAGAAAGAGTCTGTTTAGTGTTTTCCCACTTCTTTTTAGGAGTAGTGAGATTATTTTTAATAAACACCTTTTCAGGATTATCTGTTAATTCAGGTTTTACTGGTTTCCCACCCAAACTATCTCTTCCTAATTCTTCATAAGATTTTTCAATACTTTTAGCAAGCTCATATGGTTGATCTGTTATATCTGATTCTTTTAACTTTTGGCGGATTGCCATGGATGCTGCTTCACCTTTAATGTTAGCTAATAATATAGCTGAGACCTGTTTGAAATCTTTCATTAATTTCATACCTAGATTTTAGGCCGGTTCTGGACCATATTCATTTTGAATCTGCCTCAGAACGTCTGGTATCCCCGCCATGGACGGTACACCATGTGTTTTTGTGTAGATTGAAGCAAAGACTGTACCTCAAGTGTCACAGTCCTCCACATGTGGTGCCATCCCCATTGGTAAACAGATTGTCAGAATTCTGTGTTTCTCATGAGGTGTACTATCAGGGAATACTGCCTCTATCTGAGTAATTGTTTGAGCTAACCAGAACGGAATTTGTTCCTTTTTTGCGGGCAATTTACCAATGACCGATTGTCTAGTCTGTGGTGTTATTTTATTTGTGTTCCCCTGGTGAGGGGTGTGCTGTGGAATCCTTATAGCAGGTTGGACTGTTAAAGTCCTCATGACATATTGAACCAATTGCCTGTGTATTTTAATTAACTGTTTCAGCTGAGCTAACAGTTCTGGACTTGTCATTCAGTTAATGTCAGGATGTGGTGTATAGCTGGCTAGTACCGGCCATGTAGCTCCTGGTCTACCTAGTGGACCGAGCCTGGTAATGTGATTTTGATGTTGTAGGGCGCCATTAAACCAGAGCTGATGCTCCTGGTAAGTTAGTGGAATTTCAACGTCCTCGAAAGGAACGTATTCCGCTGGAGGTTCCACTGCTTTGTAGTAGTGGAACTCCTGTGTTACTGGATTTGCTTGTGGAAAAGTAATCCATGAATAGAATACCTCTGTCTGCCGATAATCATGTGCCTCTATTACAAATATAACTTTACCATCTCTCGATGATACCCCATTTTCTATAAGTTTTATAGTTATGGTTTTCCTTATATTTGCCGGGATGATTACAGCATCATCGTCGTTTTCATTAAACCCTGTAACGTCTAAACTCGGTTGGTTCGCATTTACTGCAGCTCCACCGGTTGCGTTGTTGTCGCCGTTAACCGACATTGTTTAATGAAAGTTTGCAGAACAAGTTTCAAGGAAACAAAGATTAGGTGCACAATATTTTAGAACACTGTATCCTTCAACGTTGAATAAACCAAAAACTAATACATAGGATTTTCGTCCTACTCAGTTCAGGCGGATATTATCCTTTTACCCACTCCAGACGTCTATTGGAGTATTTTACGGGAAAAAGGGGTCTGTGTGAAAAGCACGACTGAGTTACTCTAGTAACTAGCGTTAAATTATCGCCTTACCAAACGTTAGGTGCCATGTAGTGTAGTTCCTATATTCCCAATAGGCTCCGCGCATTGGAATAATATATACTGTAGTTTAGACGTAGGACTGAGGTCTACTAGGTCTCTACCGAATATATTAAACTTAATAGGGAGTGCCAGCTACCTCAGAGGTGACTAGAAACTTTCTCGAAATCACAAGAAGGGATTAGTTTCTGACAACCGCATAAACATGACAACTTTATTTACCCAGGATAAGATATCAAATCTCTAGAGTCGTGGAAACAATAGATAGCTATTTTACTCAGTCAATCGTGCATGCTTCGTTTCACCAGAAATGCAGAGAAATAGAGAGACGGGCGTTTTCAATAACAGTATTTATTGAACAGTCTTCTTTCTCAAGCATTGAAAATTAACTGCTACGATCGTAATACTGGTTATAAAGTACAAGGTATATAATACAAACAGTATTATAAAGTAGTACTGTAAAAGCATGATATGGTTTCTAAGCCATAAAGTGCATAAAACGTATAAAATACATACAGTAATAAATAATGACTAAAAGTACTCAACTGGTGCTTCTAAAATATGCCTACCGGGTGTACCTAACCTAAGTCTAGTACGAGGGAAGAAGTAAGCGAGGAGTAGCCTAAGTTTAGTAGTTCTCTGCCAGGAATCTATTCCAATAATTCTCTAAGAGGTCTAATCAGCTCCATACCTTGGTGTTAGAATGAAGGAGGTCTTGTATCTCTCTCTCAGGACTCGATTTCCCAGATACCCGCAAGGGTAACCCGGAAACACTGGAGCTGGATTTCTCAGCAAGAGAAAAGACAGCGTCTCTCTCAGTGGGTCAGCTGGAGGGTCGGTTTCCTTCGGAACTTGCTGCTGCAGGGCGTCGGGCAAGTAGATAGTCGATCTGCTCCAAACCACCGTGTGTTTCACTGGGCAAACCTGAGCATATTTATACTTTGAAGGTGCCGAGTTTGACGCATGTTTGGACTTAATATCGTCACTAAAAGGCTATATTCTTGGAAAACGCCAGGAGTTCTTGGAGAACTTAATATTCAAGCAGGGGGAAGTTCCTAGCTGCTGAAGGCGGGTTTTTCCAAGAAATCGTTGTTAATTCTCGGAACCTAGTGGAAGTAGCCATGCTGTATTTGGGCTGTATGGTTTAGACCAAATAGGGTAGTGATTTCTATGCCTATATAAGGATATGATAAAGTATACCTATGTAAGGGCGTGAATCAGGAAAATTACACTAGGGGCCTAGATTCGATTACAACACTCTACCCGCACACTACCGCCGCTTCGTCACCTAAGGCGCTGCACCGATTGCTGAGGCGCTGTTGCACGTGTGGACCCAGAAGCCTCACACGGCCTACGAGACAGGGGGGCAGTCACCGTAATCCCGCCTCGTTGGACCCAGCGGCCCGCTGCTCCATCGTGGCTGGCCCGCCCAGGGAGAGCAGAAAACTACACGGCAGCCCGCAAATAGACACACCATCGGCACCGGGCCTCACCCAAGCATCCAAGCCCGTGCCAGATCCACACCATGGGGGGTGGTCGACCACCCACTCTACGATATTGAGATTCCCCCGCAGCGCAGACAACGGCAGGTCTCAAGCGTAGCCCAGTAATGCAGGATGTCAGGGAATGAGGCGCTGGCCGCCGACGCACGGGCGGAGCTAGGGCCCCTCACCTCTTGCAGGCCACACACCACCTTCGCCGCAAGGAAGGCCTTTTGCTGCCAGTACACCTGAGAAGGCTTCCTCAGGTCCTGCTACTTGGACCATATTTACCTCAACTAGGATTGCAAGCAAGAGTCACATTACCGTTAGCCAATATGGAAGCCATGAACAGGACACCAATTTTGGGACCACAACACACTTCTTCATAGAGAGTATAACAGGCAAGGAATGTGAATAGTCTCTTAAACTTCTCTTTTCCTCTTGCCTATTGTAATGTCACCATGAATGCAGAAAACCCATACAAAGCAATGGATACGGACGGCACACAGATATAGACATAGACATAGTATGAAAATTACATTGCACTTTCATTGAACCTTTTATAAAAATGGGATTGTAGTTAAGATTCACTTCCCTACAGGACAGAACTTTTGGAACGTTTACAACTTTGGCCTGATGACCAAGGTGCATCACATCTCCCAAAGGGCAAGATTAGTTAATTACAATTTCTTTAAAGTATTTGAGGCCTATTGCCCTAGGGTTGGGTGGCAGGACGCAATCCAAAGGTATGTTTGTCCTTTCAATTATTCACTGAAGATTGTTCTGCAGAAAACGGTTTAAAAATGTAATGACAGTTCACCAGCTGAGCCAGGTAGATTACACTCTGCTTCATTTCCAAGTCCAATGTGAGCAGGGCAGGTTGGGGTACATGTATAAACAGCATACATATCAGGGGCAATGGGACCTGGTGGAATGATGGCTTCGCATCAACTCCCTGGAAGTTTAGCCAGCAAGTTTGTTGCTTAGAGGATAGCCAGAAATGACACCACAGTGTACTTCTCAGGGCAGATAATGTGTCTGCCATGAAATACATGAATAAACACAAGAAAAGCCACCTGAGAAAATGTTTATTTGTTACTTTATAGGTGGCTATCCTGACTATTGAACTTTTACAGAGATGCAGCCAGCCCCCCCGCCAGGGCGGACAATTGCTGTTCGCGGGCGGCAGTGTGGGCATGTCCCTCTCTTGCACTAGAGTTTCTGGTTTAATCCTGTTTAATGTTTCGTCTATGTACCTATGGACCTCGAAATGTGTAGGACGACAAATGTCAGCCCAAACTGAAAGTGACTCTAACAGGAGTACATGCCACAATAAGAACCTGTGTCCCGTCCTGACGAATGCCACAGACTCTTGTGAGCCAAGAGTTAGAAACATATTGACTGTCTAAGTGGGGGTAGGGTATTGCCTCCCCTAGTCTTCACACTGGTTTTTAACACTTAGTGATATCTCACTTAAATTAAAAGGTATTTTGATTTATCACATTGGTTTTTAACATATTCATATCACAGGTTCAATAGTCAGGTAGAAGTGCCTCCGTTACTATAAAGCGTAGGTCCGCTCTTCCTCAAATGGGGTTTTGAAGAGCAAGGGGAGTCCTATGATGAAGAACGACACCTGATGGTGTGTAAGGAAATCCACTCACAATTTTTGTGCATCCACAGATAGGACTGAGGTGGACAATCACTTATACAGGAATAAATAAACATTTTCTAGCGTGGCTTTTCATGTGTTTAAGATTTACGATTGGAGGCCAGTTCATCATAGAGACCCATTGCCTCCTATTCCCTACCATGGAGAATATCCAAGGTTTTGTGGTTTGTTGCCATGAAATACGCATCAGCACCGCAGCAAAGTAAAACATCTTGACAGATGTCTTAAAGGACCACAATCTGAAAAGCAACATGACTGTCCTCTTCAAATACTCTTCATTGTTCCAACTCAACAGGCTAGTTCATTAAGCACTTGCATTTTCAAAGTCCAGCCTTTAAACAGTGAGAACATGGACTGTTATTTTCAAATGTTCAGCAGACAAAAAAGTTTCAACTTGATATTGGAGTGCATTTAGAAATTTGCAGTTTCCCAATGCTGAAGTGTGGTATAAGAACTAGAGTGGATCTGGGAGAAGGCAAATGAATTTAAGACAGTGTGTTATAAGATAAAGTTTACAGCTCTGTGAAAGTTTAAAGAGAAGAAACTATAATTTGTGGGTTGGGCCACAGGAAAGTGGAAAGTGCAAGTAAGTAAGGGCACAGGGTGTTATTGAGACAATTGTTTTGGTCTACCCTCAAAGACTGAAAATTAATATACTTTGTATTTGGGCTGGAATCATTCAATGAGCTTTGGAGAGACATATGAAAATGATTATTGTATAATACAGTGCTGATGTGGAACCATTTCTCAACTGAAATATTTGTTATTATTTTCAAACAGCACTCTTAAACATGTATGAGGAATTTTCAATGTGTCACGTCTATCCTAAGATTTAAGTGTTCATAAGTTAACACTACTCAAGAAGATAACAAATAGTTCTACTTACCAAAGATCCATATTTGTAAATGCACATGATTTCTATCCCTAGTTTATGAAAAACAACATAGAAAATATTTGTTGCACGCATAAATACCATCTCCAACTTTGTAATTGCTTGATTGAGGACAGTCGCATTTTAGTGAACAATAAAGATTTTAAAATCAGATTCAAACAGCTTCATACATTTTGAAAACGAATGAATGCGCATAACAGGAAAGCAATGTGGATAGTCTCTTAACCTTCTACTTTCCTCTTGCCTATTGTAATGTCACCATGAAGGCTGAAAACCCACACAAAGCAATGGATAAGGATGGCACACAGATATAGATGTAGACATAGTATGAACAGTACTTTTCACTTTCATTGAACCTTTGGCAAAAAGGGGATTGTAGTTCAGGTTGAGAAGTCCCTTCACTATATGAAAGTGCTTTTGGAAGGCTTACAACTTTGGCCCAAAAACCAAGGTGCATCACATCTCCCAAAGGGCAAGATTAGAAAATTACATTTTCCTTACAGCATTTGAGGCCGATTACCCAGGGGTTGGGTGGGAGCAGGCAATCCAAAGGTGTGTTTGTCCTATCAATTAATCACTGGAGATTGTTCTGCAGAAAATGGTTGAAAAATTGAAAGACAGTTCACTGGCTGAGCCAGATAGATTACACTCTGCTTCATTTGCCAGTATAAAAAGGCGTCAAACAAACTCCTTCATGATTTCAGACACTTCTCAACAATATTTTGTGAAACATTACTAATATGTTTAGGGTGATCTACTTAGACGATATCCTAACCTACTCTACTGATTTGTTTTTTTGTTGTACTTTTATATAGCGCAAACTTGAACCATTCACAGTTGTCCTTTGCAGCTTTTCGTCCTTAAGGCAGAGCTTCACATCGCTGTAAATTCTGCCCAGGGTGTGAATGAGCTTCAAGCTCTCTGTGTCAACCCACTGTACACCACCTTCTTTCCAGACAAACAGTGAACATGTGTATATTTTTTACCGAAAGTTGTAATGCCATCCCACATTGGTCAGACCATCCCCTTGACAGTGCTCTATGGAGGAGGAGAGACCCCATGTGGACCCCAAAAGAGCACTGAGTTTCTACATTCATCCTATCCGAAAACAACATATGGGTAATCAGCTCTTTGTGGGGTTCACTGAAGAGAAAAAAAACAAGGCAGTGCAGATGTGGGTAATCAGCTCTTTGTGGGGTTCACTGAAGAGAAAAAAGACAAGGCAGTGCAGATGAGAACCATCTCCCATTGGATCTTGCTCTGCATTAAGATCTGCTACACACTAGTCAAAAAACAGCCTCGAGACAGAGTGTGCTCATTCTAACCAGGTCAACGGTGCTACCATTGCGTGAGCAAGTGGGCATGTGGTCCTCCCTCCAAACATTTACGAAGCACTAATGTCTTGGCTGCTAGGTCTGCCAAGAGGGGAATTTTGCACACTCAGTCCTGCAGGACTTTCGGTTTTGAGTCCAGTCACAGACCCTCCTCCTCTAGGTGCCGCTTAGGTATCTATTAAAAAAATGAGGAATCTGAAGCTAGAAGTCTCTATTAGAAGAACAGGTTACTTATCTTGGGTAATGCTCTTTCTGGTTGAGATTCTATCTAGCTACAGATTCCTCATCGACAATCCAATCCTTCCCGTTTTGTAATTGGACTCTATCCATTAATGAGATCCCAAGTTTAGGAATCTGCATAGAGATCACAACTATTTCGCGATTAGGGTAATGTGTCTTGGGTCACGGAGAGCCTCAAAAGCAACTGACATCAGCTTGCAGGGGTGGTGCCTTTATAGGCCCCCAGGTAATTTCCGGAGCGGAAGGGCATCAGTGTGGAGACATATGGTGCCATGTACCGACATGTCAAGGAACTGCTGAAAAGTTTCCAGATCCAGTCAGATGCCTGGGAAATATTCATAAGGTGAGGAATCTGCAGTTATACGTTGAGAAGGTACGTATGTCTAGACAAACTATTAATCTTTTGTTTTAATGAAAATGTTTTGTGCAATGTCATAAAAAGCCAATACTTTACAAAAGGATAATATCACGTCATGGAGTGTCATTGGTATTAATCGTTAGTGATGTACTGTAACAATTATCATACTGTGTACACTAACGGTATGTGTAAAAAATTACCTCATTTTGCATGTTCATCTGCACTTTTTAGATTGATGCTGCTGGTCTTTTGACTCGGAGAGTGTACTGAGCCCTCCTACCCAGACCTCAGTGCCAGTGTAACCCCAATTGACAAGTACGGACTTACTTATAAGTCCCTAGTCTATGGTACCTAGGGCATGTAAGGTAGAGTGTTCATCCAGGGCTGTGAGGTTCCGTGACGGTTCCGTGACGACTTGAACCCGTGTTTTCAAGTTTGTCGGAAATACATAATAGTGGTATCAGTGAACCGCAAATGATCCATTTAGTATATCCTGGTGTTTTCGCTACGCTACGAGCAAGAGCACTCCTTCCATTGACATATTTCTGATCTACCCACGGCATCCATCTTAGATCATGGCCGCCATTTTGTGTTTCCTTGCCCTCACATATGCAATAGCCTCTGATCACTTCATTCACTCCACTTTGATTAAGGACACGTAGCCTTAGCCGGAGATTCACCCCTTTCATGACACGTGCACCTTAAACCAGATCACGCCGTAGCTGCATGACTCGACAAAGGCTGCCTCCTCTGCCTGAGGCCAGTCCTGCCAAACTGGTCTTCGTGTCCATTGTACCTGATCATGATTAGGCGGCCGAAGCCGGTAGCCTTGCCCATTTACAACCCACAAACATCCCTTATCCCGCTTTCCTATCTTCCACACCTGGCTCTGTTTCTTTCTTTCTGAATCTTTATTAGGGGGAGGTAACGAACTTTATGATGAGGCGGTCCGGGTCTTGAATGCAATATTGACAGGGAATTGTGACAAACTAGTGGGAACCCCACTTTTCGCAATGTTTGGCCTCAGATATTATCGACGGTTCCTGTGTAACGCCAAATATTTATTGTTTTAGACACAAAGGTTTTGGGAATGTTTTACATGTAAAGAATTTGCCCCTAGCGTAAAAAAACAGTATATAAGGAGCAATCCACTTTGTACAAATCGAACAGGCTCCTGGTTACTGCCCGTGTGTAGTATCTATGACTTCTGTGTCCCTGCAGTAATAAACCTTTGGTCTTTGACGCCACCATCGAGAAGCCCGTGTTTCTGTTCATTTGTGCACCAAGGCAGGTGGAACTCCGGGGTCTTTGGGTGTTGTACCCTGACACCTCTGGACGGAACCAAAAAGTCCAGAACTCCAATTGGCGCCCAACGTGGGGCGACGTCATTCGGTACCGGTACAAAAGCCTGAAGAGTTCGAGAAGCTTCGTGTGAAGATTCCTGAGGGAGGCGCCCCACTTCATCGATCCCGGCATATCGCAAAAGTGGCCCGAAGTTCTCTTCCACGAGGGTTTCCCGTTCAGGACGGCTGCAGTGGGCCGTTGCCTTGACCGTCGCCCTGTCTTGGACCCGAAGAGGTGCAGTCCTTAGTACGGCGAAACGTGACGGGTTTCTCCTTGGTGACGTCTTCAGTGACTCAGTTAAGTATTTAGTGATAGCTAGCTGGTTACTTTTGTGAGGATTGTTAAAAATCCTTGATCGGTTTTTGGTTTGGTTTAGTCAGATTATCGCTGGTTGTTCTAGTTACGATAATCTATTTGGTTTAGTTTTGGGTATCGATACATCAGTTCATTTTGGTAGGCCTAAGTTCTTGGTTCGAGTGCACATACTTGTTCTGTGTTTTGTTTGTTTTGTGTTCCGGACTGAAAATGGTAAGTCAGAAAATGTTGTCTTGTTTTAGTTGCAACAGTGACTCACGATTGGAGGATTCTTGTCTGGTTCCTCCGATTGGGACTCCCCTATATGATTTATATTGCAAGTATGGCGTGGGTCCTATATCTTATAATGAGATATGGGTCCGTTATTGTAAGAAGGATGGTGTCCTTAGTTGGCCACTGCATGGTAGTTTTGAACCAGAGATTCTCGACAACTTAGAAGCGAAATTGTTTAAGAAGAAAGCCCGGCCGGCAATGTTTGATTCTTTCCGTTATTGGCGAAAAGAATCCAAACAGAGAGAAATGAGAAGGTTGAAGAAAGAGCAGAAAGAACAAAAAGAGTTAACTCTAGAGCAAGCGACTAAACAGTTGCAGGCTAACGAGTGTGAGAAGGCTATAGATGTAGCAATTAGAGAACATAATCTAGCAATTGACAAGTGCTATCCTGCCTTGCCATCGAAAATGGCTAAGATATTGGAGGATTCCGAAAACGATCCTCTGCTATCTTATCTGTTACGGTCACCTCCACCGTATGCACAAGGTGCTGCGGCTCCACTCGTCCCGAATGTTCAATTGCCGGTTGCTGGACAACCTGGTGCTCCTGCTCCTGTTCCTCAGAATCAAGTTCCTGTACCTCTTGTGATGAATGTAAATGTTCCTACAGCTCCTCCTCTTCCTACACTGCCAGCCTCTATACCTACTTCTGTACCCACTGTTCCTCAAACTATTTTTCTCGATACTCCTACTGTTCCGTTATCTATTCCTACCTCTACTGCGTTTTCTACGTCTGCGAGTGTACTAACTCCACTTTCTGTTCGTCGAAGAATCACTGATTCTGTTACTAATATGCTGTCTCCTATATATAAAACTTTGATTAAGACTCCTACTCCTGACTCTGTACAGAGACGGAGTCAGCTTCCCAGTACTGAGGAACGGGGAGTTTTAGATTCCACAGCTCTCAGATGGATTTCGAAGGGTAGAAGATATAGTACGAGAGATGTGCTAGACACATTTATGCAGTGGGGGGAACCAACACAACGGTACGTCTTTGATGAGATGTGCTCGTTGTTACGTGAGGAGATAGAAGAAGACGATGTTGAATCAGATTTGGAAGATTTAATTAGGGTTCAAAAAGAGTTTGCTGCTGGAACGATAGTGGGTGAGAATATAAAGGAAGCGATGGAACTCATTTTAAGTTTTAGGAATGATCCATCTCTTCGTTCACCGAGAGATTTAGAAAAAGGTAAAATGAAGCTAAGTCGCCAATATCCTATGAGGGAGGTTCCTCCAATTTGGCGCGAAGCTGTGCAAGCTGATCATAACGCTGGTATTGTAGCTGCTCCAGCACAGTTCCAACGAGTGTGGATACACATTCCATGGAAGCGAGCAGAAGTGTTAGCGGTGAAACAGGCCTTGCCAGATCCACGTAAGAATCCTGCCGGATATTACAAGGAATTAACACAGACAGTTGAGGCTTGTATAATGAACCTAGCCGACATTGATATGTTGTTTGGTAATGTAGTTCCGCAACCAGTGTGGGCTAAAATTCGTAGAGAGGATCATCAGGCTGCTTTAGGTGGTGATTGGGCAGCTATCACTGCAGCAGATGGTCAACAAATAGGTGGTGCAAAACCCGAACCTTTAATTGCTAATCTGCCAGGTAGAATAATTGATCTAATGAAGACTCTGATGCCAGCACTACGTGTAAATTGGGACAAGTTGTCAGCATGCAGGCAGAAGAAAGACGAAAGTGTCTCCGACTTCTTCACGAGGTTCGAAGAGACTTTTGTAGATCATAGTGGTCAGGATATGAGTACAGAAGGAGGGCAAAGATTGTTTGTAGATAAATTTGTGCATAATCTGTTACCTGAATTATGCAATAAACTAAAAGACTCAGAAAGTGCGTGGGCTGTATCTACGACAGCGCAAATACTTGCGACTGCACAGTACTACGAAAATAGGGATAAAGAGGAAAAGGAGAAATCAGAAAAGAAAACGAAAGATTTAAAAACTAAAGTTCTTTTGCAGCAGGCGTATCCGCCTCGCGCGAATCAAACTAATACGCAGCAAAACTCATACCAAAGGACAGATTATGGTTCATCAAGACCTCAATATCAGTGGAATCAGTGTGCGTACTGTAAGAAAGAGGGTCACTATAAAAATGAATGTCCGATCTTAGCGCAAAATAATGCAGCAGCAGCTCAGAGAGGTCGTGGTGGTTTTGTGCAGAATTCTAGAGGTCGAGGGCGAGGTGCTATGCCTCCACAAACGAATGATCGTCCTTCCAATCACTTTGATCAACGAAATGGACAATCTACTCAGCAAAATAGATCTCAACAATATCTTGTCGAGGACTATAATGAAGTAGACGAGGGTTATCAACAAAATGGGTACTAGGACAGCCATGGACAGAGAGAGGGAGTAGTATCAGTTCCAGTGGATCAGAGTGGGCCTTATGTCGCAGTAGCAACATCAGGTGTAGTCGAACCGTTTCTGTTGGATACTGGTGCCGCAAAAAGTTCTATCATTCATGCGAAACTCCCTGGCGCACCTTTGTCTGGCTCAACAAATGTTTCCGTAGGTTTTTCAGGCGCCCCTGTTTACAACCCGATATCTGGTCCTTTGTCTATTTCTGTTGGACCGTGCCAATTGAAAGCACCCCTGATTTTGACGACAGGTTGTAATGAAAACCTGCTTGGTTTAGATTTGTTAAAAAGACTATATGCGACATTGTACTGTTCTCCGGAAGGAGTACAGCTTACGTTGGGTAAAAATATCACCTCTCCGATGTATTTGTCAATGGACGCACTCCCGCCGGAGCTACGTTCACTCCCTGATTCTCTTTGGGCGACTGGTCCTAATGATGTAGGTCTCCTAGAAATTCCACCGTATGTAGGAACTTTAAAAGCGAATGTGAAATTTCCAAGGATTCCCCAATATAAAATATCGAGTGAAGGTGAACGTGCACTTTTATTGATTGTGCAAGATTTGATTAAGAAAGGTGTGGTTGAGGAAACTAGAGGAAATGTCTGTAACAGTCCTGTATTACCGATTCTAAAACGAACTGATCCTACAAAACCTCCAGTTTATAGGTTTGTCATAGACCTTAGAGAAGTTAATAAGATTGTAATCCCGCAGTTTCCTGTAGTACCAGACATTACTGCCTTGTTAACATTGATTCCTGCCACAGCTACATGGTTCTCAGTGATTGACCTAAAGAATGCCTTTTTCAGCATTCCGATAGCCGAAGAAAGTAGGGATATTTTCGGCTTCTGTCTAGGAGGTCGCAGTTTCAGATTTAAACGCGCTCCACAAGGCTATTGTGAAAGTCCATCAATTTACAGTCAAGCTTTAAAAAGTCAGCTAGATTCTTTTGTCCTTCCTCCAGGTTCTGCCCTAGTACAGTACGTAGACGATCTTTTAGTGGCTGCCGATGACAAGGAAACTTGCAAAGCAGCTACAATTTCCCTATTGCATCATTTGTCTAATTTGAATCACAAGGTGTCTCCTTCGAAAATGCAATACTGCTGCCAAGAAGTGACCTACCTAGGTCACCTCTTATCAAAGGAGGGAAGGAAGTTGACCCCAGAAAGAATAAAAGCAATTACGCAGATGAGTGTTCCACGCACACAAAGAGAAGTACGTGCCTTCCTAGGTATTACCTCTTACTGTAGGCAGTGGATTCCAAATTTTTCTCTTTTAGCGAAACCATTGGTAGCTTTGACTGGGAAAAATGTTCCGAGTCCGGTGCCATGGTCTGATGAATGTCAAGAGAGTTTTACTGAATTACGAAAAGCATTGTGTTCAGCTCCTGTGTTAGGTACACCTGATTACAGTAAGCCATTCACGCTCTACGTTCACGAAAGAGAAGGTTGCGCGTTGAGTGTTCTGACACAGAAGTTTGGTGATAAACAACGCCCTTGTGCGTATTTTTCATCAACATTAGATCCGGTAGCCAGAGCGTTACCTAGTTGTTTGAGAGCTACAGCGGCAGCTGCAGCTTCCATTCGACAATCTGCTGGTTTGGTGATGAACAATATGCTAGTGGTCATGGTTCCTCATGCAGTGGATACACTCATGAACCGAACGAAGACACAACACCTTACTAGTGCGAGATTATCTGGTTACGAGCTGACATTACTAGCGAGTCATATTCAGATCAAAAGATGTAATGTATTGAATCCAGCAACGCTGTTGCCGACTGATCAAGAGTCGAGTGATTCCGAGCCACATGACTGCTATTTCAAAACGGAGGAAGAGACAAAAGGACGCATCGATTTGAAGGATACTCCGTTATCCGACCCAGATGGTACGCTATATGTGGACGGGTCATGTTTTAAATTGGAGAATGGTGATGTGACTGCTGCTTACGCGGTAACGACTTTGAAGACGATTGTGGAGACTGCAAGAGTGAGTCAGAATTCTGCCCAAGCTGCAGAATTAATAGCTCTAACAAGAGCGTGTGTTTTAGCCGAGGGAAAGAGAGTGAATGTGTTTACAGATAGTCAGTACGCATTTGGCGTGGCCCATAGTTTTGGCCGGTTGTGGAGAAAAAGGGGTTTCATTACGTCCCATGGGACTAAGATCCAACATGGTCAGCTAGTTAATGACTTGTTGGAATCTCTAACCTTACCGACTGAAGTTGCGATTGTGAAGTGCAGTGCTCATAAAGCAATCACGGATGATGTTGGTCGTGGGAATGCTTTTGCTGATGAAACTGCTAAACAGACAGCTAGAGATACGATGAGTAGAATGTATGTTGCTACGTCTGCAAGATGGATTGCTGAGTCTGGAATGTGTGAGGACACTATGGAAAGTGTGAAAGAGATTCAGAAAGAAGCGACTGAGGAAGAGAAACGTGTATGGAGAGAAAGTACGGGCAAGTTGGACTCGAATGGATGTTGGATTGATTTGACAGAACAGCAGCGTTGGATGTTGCCCGATGCATATGTGCTTGCAGTAGTGACGATGGCGCATGGAGTAGCGCATATAAGTTCTAAAGGGATATGTAAGATGTTGGCTCCGGTCTGGAAGAATGAGGGAATCAGTAAGTGTGCAGAAAGAGTGGTGAAAAATTGTATGGTGTGCTTGATGCATAATCCTGGCAAGGGAACTCCAACTCCAGCTGGACATTTCGCTCCTCCTTCCTGTCCCTTTGAAGTGATTCAGTTAGACTTCATTCACATGGAACGCTGCAACAATTTAAAGTACGTCCTGGTGATAGTTTGTGCTTTTTCCAGGTGGATAGAAGCATACCCACTAAAGGACAACACTGCTCTATCGACTGCCAAAATTCTTCTCAAGGAATTTTTCCCTAGGTATGGAATGCCACGGATTGTATGGTCAGATAACGGAAGTGAGTTTATAGGGAAAGTTATGCAGAGTGTGTGTGCCGGTTTAGGATTGAAACAAAAATTTCACAGTGCAAACCATCCCCAGTCTGCTGGTTTAGTCGAGGGTTACAATGGCACCCTCAAGCTAAAAATAGCCAAAATACAAGCATCCACAGGTTTAGCCTGGCCAGACGCACTTCCTTTGGCCTTGTTATCAACGAGAGCAACAGTACATTCTAGAATAGGGCTTTCTCCATACGAGATTGTGTTTGGCCGCCCGGCAAATATCTGGGGTGTGCCAAGGCCTAAACAATTTTGCTCCATTGAATATCCTATGTTGATAGACTACCTTTACGACTTGACTGCTAAATTGAGTCTTATTCATCAACAGGTTTTCGATGCCTTGCCAAAACCTCCGGAGAGTCCAGGGCATCAACTGAAACCCGGCGACCACGTGGTGGTCAGAAACTTCGCGAGGACAAAGAATCTTCAGCCTCGCTACATCGGCCCCTTCCAGGTCCTGCTGGCAACGAGGACAGCCGTACGTGTCGCTGGCCGCAAACACTGGATTCACGCTTCTCACGTAAAGCGTGTTCCGTTGCCGCTCCCTTACGACGACTGGGTGAAGAAGGGAATTGGTGCCTCCGAATTTGAAATCACCCCGAAATTTATCCCTTTCAGCGATGCCGATTTGATTACTGACACTTCAAAACCTGACTCTCCTCCTGAAAAAACTCCTTTGAACACTGAACATTTGTCCCCAGCATCAGAAGAAACTTTGCTATCTGCGAACTTAAACTCTGCAACAGCTGCTAGTGATACACTATTTTCCGATCAGACAGTACCAGCGAAGCAGAGATACAACCTTAGAAGCCATAAAATGGACAAATAAAGCAGGCAACTGCATATTGTGATTTTTTTGATATATTGAACTTTTGCCTTCAGCCAGGAAGTTTGCTATTGTTTATTGTTTTTAAAATTGCCTTGCCGTCTGGGTAGCCGTAGGGTCGTGGCTGTGTGCCTAGTTTGAATTTGCAGGGGTCTGACACAAGGTCGATCTTTCTGTTGGTTCTGGGAACTCCCAGGGCTGATAGAGGCATTTTCATCTACGTACACATCATCAGTGGTCGCGAGCGGATTGTAGAAGATGGAGCTTCCTGCGCTGCAACGAGAAAATGTGATTTATGTTCGCAGAAACAGACTTAATAGAATTCTTCACAGTAAATGTTTTCTGATGCAATGTGCCATTACATTTTTGATTGTTTTAGCAACATTGGTGGGTGGAATCGTCTTTAGCATAAATTTGATTTTTGTGCCAGTTACTACAGTACCTCCCCTTGATCCTGTTATTTCTACTGTTTCTTCTATACACTCATTTCACTCATTTCCAGAACATGAGCAAGCTCGACGCTCAGAATTTACCAACAACACTTTTGTACAGCTCTTGCACCAACACCAACTGGTAGTTAACACAACAGACTGCTGGGTGTGTGGCTTGATACCCCACACTATGGATAAAGGTATTCCATATCTGGTTTTGCCCTACAGCTATAATGGATCATTTCAGGCCTTTCAGACCATCTTTGATTATGCCCTTGAAACCTATCCTCCACGTCCACCACGTTCCACTAAATATAACTCTGCCAACAAAGCCTTAGTCCAGGGAATTATTGACATGGTCAAGGACGTCAATAATACTCCATCTTACCCTAGAGACGAATTGCGAGTATATTTAAGTTGGAATACTTCAGAGTATCGCCTTAGTTTAGGAGAAAGCAAGCGTAAAAGCTCAACTCCAATCTGGGTCGTACCTCACCGAGGTCAGGTCTGTTTGCAAGGTAATGGGAGAAATCCAAGAGCTCAGCTAGGGAGGAGTGAGTGCGTAGAGACTTATGTGTTTCCGGCTAACTTTTCCCCTGCCTTTCTCACTGCTAGGGGTACCTATTTCATTTGTCGAGACAGAGCTTATACATGGTTGCCTGCCGACTTCTCAGGATCATGTTATATTGCTCGACTATTGCCTCCGACATACACCGCTTCACCTGATTACCACAGAACAAGAGTAGCGAGAGGTGTCTTCAGCAAGGAAGATACCGCTGGTCAGGAAGCTGGAGACTTCTTCAAAGGCTTCCTTCCGTTCTGGGGGCCTATGGCCAATAGTAGAAACATACGTCAGCTAACACGGGTAGTTGAATCTACTATTACCGAAACTGCTGGTGCCCTTAGCAATCTGACAGCTGAGCTTCAGGCGGATAGGCTCATGACGTTGCAGAACCGTATGGTTCTAGACGTTATACTTGCAGATCGAGGTGGGGTATGCAGAATGATCCAATCGAGCTGCTGTGTCTTTATTCCTAATAATGCTCCAACAGTCTATGAGGCGATCTCTAAGTTGCACAAGATTTCAGACTCCATACATGTAGACAAGGGAAACTGGTCCTTCATGGAGTGGTTTTGGACTCTGATCTCAGCGTGGGGATGGAAGATTCTAATGGTCATTGGTGTCATCCTAGTATTCCTATTCTCATGTTGTCTGATTATCCAGTGTGGTCCTGCTCTGTGTAGTCTTTGTGCTGCGACTTGTCTCAGAAAACCACCTGCGTTTGGAGAAAAGACACGAGAAAGGATGATGATACAACAGCATGTCACTGACCTGATGAGCATAGAATTAGATTCTGACATAGACTGAGTAATTGCCTATGTAAGGGCAAAAGGAGGGTCTGAGGTTCCGTGACGGTTCCGTGACGACTTGAACCCGTGTTTTCAAGTTTGTCGGAAATACATAATAGTGGTATCAGTGAACCGCAAATGATCCATTTAGTATATCCTGGTGTTTTCGCTACGCTACGAGCAAGAGCACTCCTTCCATTGACATATTTCTGATCTACCCACGGCATCCATCTTAGATCATGGCCGCCATTTTGTGTTTCCTTGCCCTCACATATGCAATAGCCTCTGATCACTTCATTCACTCCACTTTGATTAAGGACACGTAGCCTTAGCCGGAGATTCACCCCTTTCATGACACGTGCACCTTAAACCAGATCACGCCGTAGCTGCATGACTCGACAAAGGCTACCTCCTCTGCCTGAGGCCAGTCCTGCCAAACTGGTCTTCGTGTCCATTGTACCTGATCATGATTAGGCGGCCGAAGCCGGTAGCCTTGCCCATTTACAACCCACAAACATCCCTTATCCCGCTTTCCTATCTTCCACACCTGGCTCTGTTTCTTTCTTTCTGAATCTTTATTAGGGGGAGGTAACGAACTTTATGATGAGGCGGTCCGGGTCTTGAATGCAATATTGACAGGGAATTGTGACAAACTAGTGGGAACCCCACTTTTCGCAATGGTTGGCCTCAGATATTATCGACGGTTCCTGTGTAACGCCAAATATTTATTGTTTTAGACACAAAGGTTTTGGGAATGTTTTACATGTAAAGAATTTGCCCCTAGCGTAAAAAACAGTATATAAGGAGCAACCCACTTTGTACAAATCGAACAGGCTCCTGGTTACTGCCCGTGTGTAGTATCTATGACTTCTGTGTCCCTGCAGTAATAAACCTTTGGTCTTTGACGCCACCATCGAGAAGCCCGTGTTTCTGTTCATTTGTGCACCAAGGCAGGTGGAACTCCGGGGTCTTTGGGTGTTGTACCCTGACACCTCTGGACGGAACCAAAAAGTCCAGAACTCCAGCTGCAGCACTAGTAGTGCCACCCTGAGTGCGTCAAACGTACAAAATGGCTCCGAGGCACCCTGAACTCTTTGATCACACTGGTTTGGAAAGAGAACAAAACAGTATTGCCCTGCTGCACTTGGAATTTCACAAAGAGAGGCTACACCATCTGATGAACTGCACCTGTGGCATTTTGAACTAGTTAAATCTAGACTGTGCCCAAGGCTCCTAGCTCGGGAGAGACTTGATCCCCCAACCCCAGACCAAAGCAGTGACTCGAAGGATCAGATTCCCTGATAACTGCTGTTGGGAACCTTAAGAGGCCATTCTTCAATGGCCAAAAGTTGCACTTGAGTCCGCTGGACCTGAGAGGGTCGTCGAAGTCTGGATTGGTCACTCCATAGGGCACTACCTCTCACTAAAGTATTTTGTCCCAACCATTGTACCCGGAGACCAGAAACCTAGCTGCTGTTGCCTTTCGACCCCCAGAAACAAGACTTCATGGCACCACCGACCTCTGTGGCTAAAGTTGCCCCACATCACCCGTGGATCGAGAAACCGCCACAAAAGCACCTCAATCCACCTCATCACAACAGGAGCATCCTTAAGCATAATTTCATCTTCTATCCACAGCATCGGAGCCACCTCATTATCGTCAATGGCGGTCATGCTGTAAAAGCTGTAACTGGACTGAAAAACGTTGTAGTAGCCAGGTAACTGTCCCAATCCCAATCTGGGTCAAAGTAGTATTACTAACTTTTGCAAAGTTTGCAAACTTTTTGTTGACCAATGTGGTTTGTGGTCGAAATTAAAAGTGATAACATCTTAGCTGTAACAGATAATTAATAATTTGGTAACTGCAGAGACAATCTGCCAAGTCGACAAGTGAGTGAAAAGTTTAACCAGTGTCAAGTTATGTAAATTCCAAAGAAACTGTTTTCTGAAGGTGTACAGTCTGCAAAAGAGTGTCAAAAGATGGAGAACAGGCAAATCAACTTGGCCACCCAGCTCACACTCAAGATTAATGAGCTGAGGATGCTGGGCAGTGGTAGAAACATTTTTACAGGATTCACTGCCAAAACAGAGGTTCTTGAGAAAGCCCTTAGAGCCTGGGAAGAAGTCAGGAAAGCTTAGGTTAAGTTGGAGGAGGCAATCACCCCTGAGATTGGGGAAGAGGAAGGTGGCGGTGAGCTTTCTGAAACAAATAGTGACCAGGAGAGTGTGGTTCCCACTCCTCGTTCAAGGAATAATTCCCTGTCTAAGAGTGAAATGAGCTCAACTTCTGGGAGAGGACCTAAGAATTTGGGCACACAATTCAGCCTTTTGGCAATTTAGGAGAGAAAACTAGCCCTGGAAGAAAGGAGACTGGCCCTGGAGCAGAGGAAGGTCAAGTTGGGGATGAAACTGCAGGACATGGTAGCAGCAACAAAGATCCAGAGGTGACTGCAGAGGGCGCCTATGATCCCAGGTTATCAAAAGGGATTGCTCCTAAATATGTAGAGGGGGATGACATAGATAAGTGGCTGGCATCCTATGAGAGCTCTAAGGGTGAGAAGGGTGGGTGCACAACATTGGGGGTCCTTACTGGGAAAATTAATTTCAACCGTAGGAAAAGATAGACCGCTGACTTTAGAAGAT
Source organism: Lissotriton vulgaris (assembly GCF_964263255.1). Classification (NCBI taxonomy): domain Eukaryota; kingdom Metazoa; phylum Chordata; class Amphibia; order Caudata; family Salamandridae; genus Lissotriton; species Lissotriton vulgaris. The sequence continues at coordinate 404,898 of NW_028254719.1, read as the reverse complement.
GAGGTGGCAGAATCATACCCTTACATAAGAGAGGAACTCATTGAGCTATTTGGACAAGTCTCAAACATAGGAACACACATAAAGGGGCAACAGAAACCTGTGTGGTTTTTGTAGACACTTGTATGAAGTCACTGGAAAGCTGGATTAAAAGTAATAGAGTAGATACCTATGAGGGGCTTAATAATTTAGTGGTAAAAGAGCATTAAATAACAAATTGAACCTCAGAGAAGTTACACCTACATCTGGTGGATTCCAAGCTACCTAGCCCTAGAGAGCCTGAGAAGATGGCTGATGAATGGGAATACACTAGGGTGCCCAGGAAGTCCCTACGTGGTGAACACAAAAAAGGTGTGATAGGCCCCCCTCCAGGAGAAAGATGGGGCCAAGCTTGAAAAGACAGAGATGCCCAAAGAGACCCCCAAACGATGCCCAAAGTGGGGAGCTCAAATATGGGGCCAGGTTTCAAAAGACAGAGACGCCCAAAGAGACCACCAAATGATGCCCAAAGTGGGGAGCCCAGAGCCACATCCCAATCGGAAGGGAGGGAGTATCAGGGTTAGCATTAAGACCCAACAAAGGCTGGGGTGAACTATGACTGTAAGCAGCCAGGGCACAAGAGGGGTGATTCTTTATATACTAAGAAGTCGCCCACTGGGGACAATCAGGTATTGCCAGTGTGGGTATTGGGGTGAAATCTGTCCCTGTGAATTTCAGGGGGTATACTAAAGTCACATTAGTCTCCATGGGTAGGGGGAAAATTGTACCCTTGGCTCACTGGCCTGCCAGTATGGTAAAGCACAGACAGTGGCCAAGAATCAATGGGACTGAAGTTCAGGCCTTAAGGGATACAAGTGTCAGCATTACCATGGTCATGGCTAAGCTGGTTTCCCAGGTTAGATCATACCTGACAATGATGACAATGTAACAAACTCTCTTCCCATGGATGTGGTAGACTTTGAGTGGAGAGGTGTTACTGGCCCTAAGAAAGTAGCTGTGGAGTGACTGTTGGGCAACAGCTTTTAAAAATCAGCTTGGGCAGAATTGGAGAGAAGGATTCATGCAGCAATGCTGGGTCTCCCTGAGTGGGTGTGTGCCTCCACCAGAGCACAAACGGCCTTAAGGGAAAGTCGAGAGATTTTCGAGGCTGAAACAATTCCCCAACTCCCTAGTACTAAGAGGAGAGGTAGGAGGTCTGGCAAGGCCAATACCACAAGTTCACCTGGACAAGAAGGAGCAGAATCTTCAGGGGAAGGGCCTGGTTTCTCTAAGGAGGGTGCTTCCTTGGGAGATTTGCCTGACCTGGCAGAACTCCCGGGAGCAGGTGGTCCCTCCAGAGAGGACTCAACCTGGGGCACAAGACTTGTACCGTTCTTGAGGGCCTGAGACAGTTAGCTGTCAAACAGAAGAAAGGTGATGTCAGTGGTACCCATACGGCATACTGGGAGTAGGGAATCCTGTACAGTGAGGCAAGGGACCCCAAACGAGGGGCAACCAGAAGAATGGTGGTTCCCCCATCAGTAGAGAGAATTCCTCCTTAACTTAGCCCATGACATCCTCTGATCAGGACATCTGAGGCCGATTAAGACCTGGGACAGGTAGGTCAATCATTTTTACAAGCCTCAGATGTCAGAAAAATTCAAGGCGCTTTGTCGCTCCAGTGTTACCTGCAAAGCCAGTGACTAGTCAGGTAGAAATCAAAGGCCCCCCTTTTACTATTACCTGTGGTGGGAACTCCCTTTGAAAGGGTGGGGATTTAAATAGTTGGGCCCCTAGACCCATATACAGCTCTGGCACAATGTGTATTCTGGTGGTAGCAGACCGTGCCGCCAGGCACCCAAAAGCAAGTCCCATTAGGACAGTCACTTCCCCTGCAGTAGCTAGAGCTCTACTTGGTATCTTTACCACGGAGGGGTTCCCTAAAGAGGTGACATCAGATAAAGGCACAAACGTTATGTCTGTCTATCTGAAAACAATTTGGGATCAGAGTGGTGTGACTTATAAGTTCACTATTCCTTACCACCCCCAAATATAAGCCTATTAGAAAGATTTAACAAGACCAGGAAAAGCGTGATTATGGGTTTACCTGAGAAACTCAGAAGAAGATGGGATATTCTCCTACCATGCCTACTGTTTGAATACAAAATGGAGTTGGATTCAGCCCATTTGAATACAAAATGGAGTTGGATTCAGCCCATTTGAACAACTCCTTGGTCACTCTGTGAGAGGTCCTTTCAGTTTGGTTGGAGAAGGTTGGGAGAGACCTCACAAAGAGCCCAAACAGGCTATACTGGACCATGTACTAGGCTTTTGCTCCAGAATGGCTGAGTTAATGAATAAAGCAAACAGGAATTTGGAGGCCAGCCAGGAGCTTGTCAAGCACTGGTATGACCAGAAGTCGCTTATGGTTGAGTACCAAAATGGACAACTGGTATGGGTGTTAGAGCCTGTATCAACAGAGCCCTCCAAAACAAAATAACTGGGCCCCACCCTATCTTGGAAAAGAAGGGTGAAGTCACATACTTGGTAGATTTAGGAACCATTAGGGGGTGATACATGTGAATAGGCTCAAGCTTCATCATGACAGAGCAGATATTACTATGCTCATAGTGACAGATGGAGGAGAAAAGGAGGAGAGTGAACCTCGCCCAGACCTACTGTCTACCAATATCAAAGATGGATCAGTGGATGGAGTAGTACTCCCTTTGGCTCTGTCCCAGCAACAGGTAAAAGACTGCTACAAAGTGCTCAGTCAGTTTGCTGGACTCTTCCTTGAGCCCAGGTTTGACAACATGGTGCTCCCATGATGAAGACACCAGTGACAGTTTACATGTCAAAAGCAAGATATACCAGTTGTTGGACCAGGTTAAAGTTAGCATTAATGCAAAGATGCTACAGTTAGGGCTGATTGATTCCTCTAGTAGTCCTTGGGCCAGCCTATTGGTTATGGTGCCCAAACCAAACCTCAAGGAGGGAAAACCAGAGTTGAGATTCTGTGTGGACAACAGGGGCCCAAATGCAGTCACCAAGATGGATGCCCACCCTATACCAAGGGCAGAAGAGCTCATAGACAAGTTGTGGACTGTAAAATATCTGAATACCTTCGACTGTCTTCAGGGTATTGGCAGATAGCCCCTGCCCAAGGAGCCAAGGAGAGGTTTGCCTTTTTAATTCTGAATGCCAGAAACCGGTCCTCGGAAGCTTGTTTCCGGTCCAGGGAAGACATGGTTTGGCAGTTCGGGCTGGACTGTTCCCATGAGGCACAGGGTCAGACTGATTTGCATATAGCCATGTCTGAACTGGGGTGGCAGAGTGGGCTAAAGAACGGTGATGGATTAAACCCAGATCTTTTGACTGGGTGTGAGTGTTTGATTTATTCAGATGCTCCGTCCATCACCACCCCCTTTTGTACCGTTTTTATTTCTGAAGGCCACTTTCAGTTTAAAGTGAGGCCCTTTTACTTGAACAATGCACCTGCCACCTTCCAGAGGTTGATGAACCGAGTACTTCCAGGTTTGTAAAAAGCGTTAGTGCAGCATATCTAAATGATATTGCTGTCTTTAGTTCCACCTGGGAGGATCATCTATTTCACCTTAGGGAAGCGCTACAAGCCCTTCAACAGGCAGGGCTGACTATCAAGGCAAGAAGGCAAGCACGTGACAGATAGGGCAAGGGTGTGCAGTGTACATGGGACACCAAGTAGGTGGAGGCTATGTACAACCTTTCCAACCCAAAATATAGACATTCCTGGCCTGGGAAATTTCTGAGACACAGACCCAAGTCAAAGCCTTTTTTGGCCTGACTGGGTACCACAGGAGATTTGTAAAACGGTATGGTACCATTGTGGCACCTTTAACAGAGTTAACCTCTAAGAAACAGATAACGTCCTTTGACACCCTTAAGGACGCTATGTGCTCACCGCCTGCCCTGAACGGCACCTGATTCTAGCAAGGACTTTGTTCTCCAAACTGATGCTTCAAGAACATAGTGTGGAAGTAGATTATTAATAATCCACTGGTGCAGGGTCACCCTTTAGTCCACGGGTTCTTAACAAGTAAGGAGGAATCGACACTGGAGTGAAGTACAAACCATGGATCATTTATTTAGCATTCATGATTGGGGGCCCATCCCACAAGCACCATAGATACTTGGGAGAAGCACACTGAACGATGGGTTACATGGGGTTTTATAGCAAAAGATGACAAACAAGGGACGCCCAGATGCAAATAGAGCTTTGGGAAAAAAAACCACAAATGAAGTAACAGCAAGAATCGACAGCCTCAGTGTCTTGTGCAATTGCTATATCCTAAAGCTGAATAACAAGATATGCTAACTGAGTAAACTTTACTTGAAGATTAACCGTTGTCTGAAAACCCTCGAGCAGATGCCAGCTGTTCTTTTTCGCTGACTCTGCATGTGTACACAGCCTACAATACCCCAATCTAGGTTCTTTACTCATGTTTATACAAATGCGGTGTCAAGGATAGAGCCAGGCTTGAAGCAGGGCAAGGGTGAAAAATGGATGAAGCACAGCTTAATCAAAAAACGAGAAAATCAGATTTTACATTTTAACAATAGGATACGGGCATTGTGTTGTCACGACTAAATGACCAGGGTCAACATCAACCAGTTGCCTTTATCAGCAGTTATCTCCTCCCCAAAGAGCAGCGTTGGAGTGCCATTGAGAAGGAAGCCTTTGCTGTGGTTTGGTCGCTGAAGAAGCTGAGACCCTACCAGTTTGGGACTCACTTCACAGTTCAAACTGACCATAGGCCTCTCAGATGGTTGATGCAGATGACAGAAGAGAACCACAAACTGTGGAAAGTGGCCCATTTTCCTACAGGGTATGGACTTTACAGTGGAACACAGACCTGGGACTGACCATGCCAATGCAGATGGCCTTTCCAGGTTCTTCTACTTAGACAATGAGAACTACCAGGATAATGGTTAGGTGCCTATCGGCTTTCGCCTGGAGGGGGCCATGTTTTTTTGCATGTTCACCCCCACTTTTTGGACTGATGCTGTTGGGTTTTCGACTCTGAGTGTTAACTATGTTTATATGTATATTTATTGAAATTTTAAATGTACCTATGTGCTTTTAAGGTCTGTTTTTAAAAGGTCAAATAAAGCTGTGTGACTGACTCACTGACTCTGAGTGCACTAAGGCCTGCTGCCCAGGCCTTAGTACCAGTGTTCTCACCCAAATTGTATATCGAATTGGCTACACACACTTGGCAAGTACTGACTTACTTTTAAGTCCCTAGTATATAGTACGCAGGGCACCTAGGGCCTGTAAGGCAGAGTGTCCACCCAGGGTTGCAGCATTGGTTGTGCCACCCTGAGTGTGTCACAAGTTCAAAATAGCTCCCAGCCTGCCACTGCAGACTGGAAGGGCAGTGTGACACTGCTAGTTTGGCTTTGCCATTAAAACCAAAAATAAAAAAACAAACCCACCCCTTCCCTTAACATTTATATGCAAGTCTCCCCTAAGAAAAGCCTATAGAGCCCTATGCCAGGGAGCTGTATACTGTTAAGTAGGACACATAAACTTATCTGACTCCTCTGTTCAAGCCTTGCTGCTTGAAAGCCATAGCTACCAAGAGTTAAGCTTAATGTTGTTCAAACGGCCATACTGGCCCCAATAAATGTTTTGGAGTGTACACCACGATTAGGCCCCACAGCCATAGAATATAATACTCCCAGATCCTCACAGTATGTAAGGCTCTGCACTGTCAGCTCCCACATGTAACAAGAAGTGTTCTGCAATTTCTCTGGATCACATGAATAACATATTTGTCAACAATTATACAGCAAATATCATGATGAATTTCCGTACGGGCCAAGCATTCCAGACCTTCATGGATTAGAGAAAACGAGGGCATTATGCGCAATAATCATGCACCCAGAACACCATTTAAAATAGGTATTGTGTGTTTGATTCCGTGCACAGTACTTCAGTTGCAAATTAATCAGTTACAAAGATGTATGCTCAATTTGAAGACAAGTGGTGGTTGGCATGTGTGCAGCAGGAGGTAGGATTTGTTCCCCCCAAATATTGAAACCCAAATTAGCCACAACGTTCAGACTTGTGAATGATTGTCCATTACCAACAATCTCTTTTAACTAATCAATGTAAACATCCCAAATTTTGTGTGTGTTTTATTTTTATTAAACCTCAGGACACCAGAAAAAAAGTCGGCAATTGTCTAAACCCAGCTTGTACGAAAATCCTATCCCAAAATAAAATCTTCTCGACAGGTCCGAACATCACTTATGTTTGTACCGAATCTGTTCACAGAAGTCAACTTCACAAATGCTGTTCAACGACTGTATTGAGGAATTTGAAAGATGAAATCGTGAATGTTTTCAACAAATATAAAACACATGGCGTTAAAAGAAATCAGACTTCACTTCCCTTCCCCGAACAGACAATGAAATGTTAAATGTCCATTAGTGCACTGGCTAAATCAAAGACAATCTGTTCCAGCCTCAAGATCCTGACAACTAGAGGTTATGGCAGCGTTATTTGGCTTTGATATATGCAACTCGCTAATGCGTTTAAACATTTGCTTTTTTTGAAGGAGTTCTGGATGGAGGAGTGGTTTAGTAGAGATAGGCTGGAGCTAAATCTGCAATGTTAGAGGCCATGTCAGCCTACGCTCTTTTCGAGCCAGGACAGAACACTTGGCTAGAAAGGACTCGCCCTCTGTTTCATCTCAATCCCTGCTAGACATACCGATAAGACTCTGTCCTTCTCGATAATGGGAGGAAAACTGTTTTCATTGATTAAACCCATTTTCGCCCTAGATTAGATTAAAAGCAGCCACTCGGTAGTTCATGCTTTGCATTGTTTGAATTTTCTAAACGTGCTTCATCAGACTCCAGGGAACACGGTTTTTGGACACATATCCACTTCACAATAGAAACAGCCTTACTAGTTCCTTTTGCTTTAATCTTACTGACACTCAAAGTTGCAACCATACGAAAAGACCTTTCAACTGGCAGAATTCAAAGGGCGGTACCACATAAAGTTAGCAATGGAAGTGCAAGTTTAAGGCCAGGCCCCGCCCCACTTTTCGGTGGACATATGTCTTAAATAGTTGAAGAGCATGAGCAGCGGTATTTTACCACCTCAGACAATTAAATGAAAATGCTGCCTTTTGACAAAAATGTAGCAACATTTGCTGCATCTTTAACACAATTACAGAGTTCAACAAAATAACACAACACAGCAAAGTAACAAAATAAGCATAAAATATAAACTGTTTCGGTTTCGACCACAGGCATTGAGTCTCTGGGTGCCCGAGATATTTATGTTAATCTACTACACTCTACAGCACGGATCAGAGCAATGGAGGAGATGTTGAATGAAAATGGACATCATCATGTACGAGACATAGTGATACTTGATTCGGATTTGTGATGTAAATTCATTAGAAAGGTTACACAGTAAGAATTATTGGATAACCTAAAGCAAATATGTGATATATAATATGGAATTGTGTTGCAAATTGAGTAGGACTATTTATTTTATTTATTTATTTATTTATTTATTTAATTTGTATGGCGCGTTATAACCACAGGGGTCTCTAAGCGCTGTCTGTCCAGATTTACGTGAGAGATGTTACTTGATGAGATGTTACAATCACTTGAAATCGGCTGCACACCTAAAAGCTGTTCCATGCTTGTTTGTACAACACAGTTTTTAGTTTTTTTCTGAAGGGAAGTAAATTACTTTCCTTCCTGAGATCTGAATCCAAATTATTCCACAAAGCTGGAAGCACGTTGGAGAACGCACGGCCCCCCACCGTGGTCAGTTTGAAGCGAGATTGGGACAAAAGAGTGGCGTCAGAAGAACGCAAGGTCCTACCCGGTGTGTAGGGGGATATTCGGGATTTGAGATATTTAGGTGCTTTGCCGTACAAAGCCTTGTGGGCAATACACAATCCCTTGAATACAATTCGCTGACGTATTGGGAGCCAATGTAGCTCCTGCATCAGGGGAGAGGCATGGGCAGTCCTAGGTTTTTTGAATATGAGCCTAGCTGCATCATTCATAACACCCTGAAGCTTGTCCAGCAGCCGCTGAGGCAAGCCTAGGTATAGGGAGTTCCCGTAGTCCAGCCTAGCCAAAATTGTGGCTGAGACCACGTGTCTCAGGGTAGGGAATGAAAGCAAAGCAGAGACCTTCCTTAGCTGTTTTAGGAGGCCTATACAGGTGCCCACAACCGTGGAAACCTGTTTTTCCATGGATAATTTGTTATCCACAGATAAGCCTAGGCTTTTGACTGCTACTGCCGGTTTTGGTGGTATGCCGAACTCTTTAGGCCAGAATTTGTCGCTCCAGGGGTTGCCCGAGATGGAAATGGGCAACACTTCCGTCTTATCCGGATTGACCTTCAGAGAGTTCGCAGACATCCAGTTAACTGTGGTTTTTAGTATGTCCTGTAGCCTAGTGTATGCTCCCGGGCCATCATCCAGCCGGATGATGATCTGGGTATCATCAGCATAGTTATACACTAGGCAATCCATCCTATTCAGGAGAGCAATTAGTGGCTGCAGATAGATGTTAAAAAGTAGGGGTGACAACGCAGAGCCCTGTGGGACCCCGCAGGTGATCGGCGCGGGGGTGGAAAGTAGATCACCCAGCTGCACTCGTTGTGTCCTACCCTGCAGAAATGATGCGAGCCATGCATGTGCTGTGCCTATAACACCAAAGGATCTCAGCCGCGACAAAAGCTGTTTATGACATACGGTGTCAAACGCCGCGGAGAGATCCAATAGTATGAGGGCACTTGGTGTTTTTACATCAGCCCGGGTTCTCAGCTCATCTAGAATAGATAGCATGACTAGTTCCGTGCTATGATTAGCACGGAACCCTGCCTGATTGGTTTCCAGCAGGTTGTTACTCTCCAGATGGGCTGAGAGAAGAGCTAACACATGCTGCTCGATCACTTTGGCCAAGAAAGGCAACTGAGAGATGGGCCGGAAGTTTTTCAGACATTTTGTGTCTGCACCGGGTTTCTTCAATAACGGGATTAGGCGAGCCTCTTTGAAAGCTAGAGGGATCTGTCCTGTGCGAAGAGAGGTGTTCAATAAGTGTAGGACCCCTTCCTCACTATAAACGTAGGAATTAATAAATAACCTAAAGTATTTTGGAATTCAGGCACAAGGACGTGCTCGAGAATTCATATGTGTTACGCCATCTTCCAATTTCAGAATATGCATTTCTAAGGGCCATACAGGAAACATTAAATGAATTGTCAAGATAATTATGCATAAAACACTCTGGACTGCAGCACTTTATAAAACCCCCTGTATAGAAATTCAACACCACTTTTACATAAAAGTTTATACCTTTGGAATGGCAAATTTTGAAAGAGTCCTTGCATAGTTTGCACTTAATGACTCAAAAAAGGTTTTTGATATGAAGAGCTTTAAACAAACAAGCGCAACAAGTTCCATGTGCTAGATTGCCTTTCCTCTAAAAGAAGAGATGGGGTGTATAATAAATACTCTGCTCAAGTTGCCATCATTAGCTTTAAGTGAAACCCTTCTGTGCATAAGTTTATATGTAATGATTATTTAGCAATCACAATACCAAAAATCACTCAATACCAAGAAATACCTCTTCCCTCTTGATCCACAGGATAATGCACATGTATGCCTGCCTAGAAGTTGCATAAGTGTTGGGTCTGACCTCTTGCTCTCCATGTGGAATGTGTTGGAATGTGGGGAATGGGAAAATTCGGGAGAAGGTGGTTAGAGTTGGTGAGGTGTGAGTTGTAGCATCACATTGAGCTGTGAAGCTTTATTATAGTTTTACAGTCTGCCGTAGCAGGTTATACTGGCCATTAAAGGCCCGCTCCTGTGTGCAGCTCAGGCGAGGGGCTTTAGCAAGGGAGTGGGACTTTAGTGGCCGGTATAGCCCAGGTAAGGAGGGCCATAGGGCTATTAGAACATTCTGCCACTAGAGGGCAGACTGCTCTAACAAATAAACAAATGCCTCAGGGATCCCCAGGGGATTTAAATCCTCTTGGGCTCCATGAGGCCTTTGTTCACAGCAACTGCTGTGATTGACAAACATTGGAATGTTAGAGCTCCGGCTTTTACCAGCCATTAGAAGCCCGGAGCACTCCACTATTTCAATGGAGCTCCCAACATTCCAATGTTCTAATAATGATTAGAACATTGGAATGTGGAGCACTCTATTGCAGACAATGGAGTGCTCCATGCTTCTACAGGCCGGTAAAGGCCCGCAGAGCAACATTCCAATGTTGTTTAAACAAAGGCCTCTCGGAGCCCGAGGGGATTTCAATCCCCTCGGGCTCTGAGAGGCCTTTGATTAATTTGTTAAAACATTCTGCCCTCTAGTGGCAGAATGTTCTAATAACCTTATAGCTCTTCATAGCTGGGCTATACTGGCTATTAAAGTCCTGCTCCCTTGTTAAAGGCCCTTGCCGTCGGTTCGGGCCTTTAATGCTGGAGCGGGCCTTTAATAGCCGGTATAGCCCACTATGGCGGGCTATAAGGCTATAACAAATCACAATTTCTTTGTGAAACTATCCTGCGACAATTTACTTTTTCTGGGGAGAAGGACTATTTCGTGTTGCCACAATTTTGGGAGTTTACGAAGCCGCATTGAACATTTACGACCTCACTTTGATCCATCTCCCGAGGCTGGGCATATCAGCAAGGAATACACAGTTGCGGTGAGTGTAGCCATTAAATTCCTCTGATATGTCACTGCCCTGTCCATTTTAAACAACTCTGTCCTCTTGAACTCAGTTGAAGACTCCTTTTCCTCAACATGTGCTTGTATCTGATTGAATGTTGACTGTGCCGTCACCTCGGATTGGGATAAGTTCCATCCTTATTTGTTGCATTATGAAGTCCCTCATTTCCTTCATTGTAAGTAGGGAATATATGTTCAGTAAATCTAGCTCTCAAAAAATTGTCCTTTGTTACAATTACAAATGTAATGGATGGCAATTCTGCTCCAGCTCCATTTTTGCTTGATCCTGGTACACCACCTTTAGACTGGCTTAGATGGAAGAAAGCTTTGAAGGCTTACTTGGAGTCCATTGATGGGGATATCTTTACATATAAAAAAGAAGGGACATTTTGATACATCATTTGGGTCAAGGAGGCAGATCGGTGTTAAATACTTTACCTGCACTTGAAGTGAAATCTAACATAATCCAAGAAGATGCATCTGCCAACAGAGTAAATGTGGAAATTGTTGATGAATATTCCACAGTCATTGGATAAAAGGTTTCTACTATCTAGAAATGTGGTTTTAGAGAGACATAAGTTTCTGCAAAGGAGTCAACAGTACAATGAATCCATAGATGACTTTGGGTGAGCATTGAGAAAATGATCTGTTACGTATAATTATACAGAGCTTAACGATGAAATAATTTGGGATCAACTTATTGAAAGAAACTCTAATAAGAAATTTCAAGAGAAACTGCTTTAACAATTATTAGATTTATTGAAAGACCCAATGCGTATTTCAAAAAGTTGTCATCCCACACTGTCTCTGAAAACGTTGTCAATGTACTACTCAGAAAGGAGGATCGGAAAGATGTGAAGAAAGGGCATGGAAACAAAATGGATCTTAAAATAGAGTACAGGCTGGATAGGGAACGTGAACATCAATATGACAGGAAATGTGAGCATGACTCTAGTATGTTTTTCAGATATGGTAATCAAAATAATCGGGCATTTGTCAAAAACAGTCGTGTTGTTTTTTTAGTGTGTTTTAAGTGCAGTCATAAAGGACATTTTGCCAGGATGTGTCGAAATGTACACAAGAATATTGTATAGCACGTGAAAAATTATATGTGAATGCGAGCAAGGAAAATTGTGTGCTGAGTGTAACTCAAGATGTTGGCATTAGTGTAGGTAACAATAATGATGCATGTGAGCAAGTGGCTCAGCTTAAATGTTTTTAAAGAAAGCTATCCTACTGTTATATGAATAGAATGATGTTTGGTTGATGGCAGGCTCTGGTTCGCCATTAACTTTGATTGGTCCTGAGAATTTCAAAAGATTTAGTCTACAAAATTTAAGAATGTCTGCAATCAAAACAAAATAATTATGGTGGAAAAAGTACTTAATATGTAGCTAAAGAGGGTTCCAATTTGCTGTGATGGAACGACCCAGGTGAAGTAGACATTATAGCTCCCAATCGTCCAAATTGTGTTATATCTAAATCCAAACTTTCTTGCATGAGTGTGATGGCTGTGAATCACTGGGTGTCCATGTTTCAAGAATTATTATCGGAACAAATGGGAAAGTAGAAAGGTTTTCGGCATACAATTGGCCTAAAAAACTATGTTTCACCCATTCTACACAAAGTGCATAGAGTACCTCTGTCCTTAAGGAGTGATCTAGGAAAAGAATCAAACAAGCTCCGTGAACTGGATGTCATTGAACTGATTGAGGAGTTAGAGTGGCTAGCTCCAGTAGTTTGGCAAGCAAGAGTGACAATTATTTGTGCTTATGTGCAATATTAATCACAATATTTGGATTGATCGTTAACCATTGCCCAATATATCTGAAATATTGTGTACTTTGGAAAATTAATCTATGTTTACTACTCTTGATGTGTCAGCAGCATATCATAAGGTGGTATGGATTGAGGAATCTAGACATATCACCTAATTTGTTACACCTGAGGGAGCGTTTCGTTACAAAAGTATGCTTTTTGGGTTGGCATCAGCCTCCTCTGTATTTCAAAGGTTATTGAGGGAGTTGTTCAAGGATGTTATTTTCAAGGGGATATTTTGGTGCATATCCATGATGGTAATGAACATGATGACAGTTTGATGTGTGTGTTGTGTCAGAGAGTTCTCCTGCCCATCAGCAGCTAAAAACACAATCCCCCATCCCAGAAACTCTGCAACACCCTGGTGGACTACTTCCACATCAAGATATCAACCACCTGCAGTAACTTCGAATTCTAACCCACTGACCTCTACAGCCTCTTCACGCCAACAGACGTCACAGACAACCCTCTGCTCACCGCATGGGAAGAGCTCACCACATAGAGCACCATCATGTACTCCATCCACTTGGAAGCACCCAAGGACCCTGCCCCCACCAATTCTTCAAAACAAACACAAGGAGATGATGGACGGAGTGCTGAAACTTTTCAGACACTCACCCCAAGTCACAGATCTGGGTTGAATCCATCATCATTATTTAGCTCACTTTGCCACACCAGTTCAGACAAAGCTATATGCAAATCAGTCCTGACCCTGTGCCTCATGGGAACAGTCCAGCCCGAACTACCAAGCCATGTCTTCCCTGGACTAGAAACAAGCATCCTGGGACCAGTTTCGGGCAAACAATTCTTCAACCTCTGAAAAAGGAAATCAGCCTCAAACTCACCTCATTTCTCAACACATTCATCACCATGGCCACATTCCCCGATCAATGAAAAACACGCAGAGGTCAGACCCCTCCTGAAGAAACCCTCCACCAACCACAGCAAACTCAATAACTACTAACCCATCACTCTGCTTCCCTTCGGCGTCAAAGTCCTTGAGAAGGCCATCAATCCACAACTCACTAAACAACTGGAAAACAAAAACCTAGTGGAGACCTCTCAGACCAGCTTCCACGCCAGCCACAGCATGAAACCGCCCTGATTGCTGCCACAGACAACATCAGAACCCTCCTGGACCCGGGTGACACAGCGGCCCTGATCCTCCTAGACCTCCCAGCAGCTCTCTACACACTATCCCACAACACCCTTATCAAGACACCCTCAGATGGATTGCCTCCTTTGTCACAGGACGTACCAAAAGAATCTGCCTACCTCTCTTCATGTCAGAACCCAATAGCACTATCTGCGACATCCCGTAAGGTTCATCCCTCAGTCCCATTCTGTTCATCACCTACATGAGCCCCTGGCCAACATCGTCAGAACTCACGGCAATAAATAATTTCCTATGCAGAAGAAACCCAGCTCATTCTCTCACTCTCAGAAGACCCCTCCACCACCAGGACCAACTTCCACAATTGCATGACGAGCATCAATGACTGGACGAAGACCAACTGCTTGAAGCTCAACACGGACAAGACCGAAGTGCTGATCTTCCGAAACAACACCTCCCAGTGGACGACACCTGGTAGCCTCCCGAACTCTGACCCCCACTGAGAGACCACGCCTGCAACCATGGCATCGTTCTGGACAACAAACTTACCATGGAAGGCCAGATCACAGCAGTCGCCCCCATCTACCTCCACTCCCTTCTCATGCTCCGAAGCATCTTGAGATGGCTCCATGTCAGCACCAGAATTATTCAGCACTAAAGGTTCTTCCAAGGAAAAATAGATACTACTCAGGCTAGCCTCCCACCTCCCACTGTGGGAGGTGGTATACTGAGTTCTGGCACTGACGCAGTTGCCCAAAATGTGATAGGAAATCGGGAAGAGCCTGGCCATGATATTCCCTCTATATTTCAATCATCAATGACGAAGCTTGCTCTCTGAACTCTTTCTCTCCTATTCTCTTGGACGATTCCCTTTGAGCCTTAAAATGCCTCAAATCAGGCTCCCTGTTAAACCCGCTCCCTTCTTTTATTCGTGTCCGGGGGTCAGAGGCTATTGACTCACTGCTTAATCACCTTCGGATTATCTCTCTCTTGTCAGCCACTGTACCTACCAAATGGTAACAGGCAAAGGTTTTTCCGTTGCTTTAAAAAACCCAGGCAGAAACCGCTGACCCGACTAACTATAGGCCAATTTCCCTCCTCCCTACTTTCTCTAAAGTACTTTAGAAACATGTAAAGCATCAGATATCATCATATTTTGAAAGGAATAGCCTACTGTTTGCCAATTCTTTTGCATAATTTGGTCCTCCCTGTCACACCATTTCAGTAGCCCTCTTTATGGCCATAGACAATGGCACTATTTATACTGATAAATAAATATCTGGGTGTAGGAAGATGGCTCTCTATAGAGTGTACTAAAATGAAGGTTACTGTGCAGAAAGTCCAGCGGGTCCACAATTGGCTTACAGAGGCAAAAGTAGATAATACTAATGCTCTCTTTTGTAGAAGTGTGGGCAAGCACCTGAGCTTATTGGAGGGTAGTGCTAAGCATTTATTGTACTCACAGAGGCAATAAATGAGACACACACTAAAAGAATAAATCTGAGACCAATTAAAAAAAATAACACTTTTTTTTATATATTTTAAACTCAAGAATTTCGTTCAAAGGTAAGTATACAATTTTTGATACAATATTCACAGGTAAGTAAAATGTTCAAACCTGTGCACTTTTACACACAATGCAATCCTATGGGAGGAAAAGTCAAAGATGCATAAAGGTAGGTACTGTTGATTTCAGGGGTTGTCCTTCTGGGATCGGAATAGTAGTGGGCAAAGGTTCAAAGTACTACCAGCAGTTCTTCTGAACCATCCTGATTCTACCGGGAGCAGGGTACTGGTGAGGCTGGTAGATGGCACGACAGACCCCGAGCCGGGTGAGTCAGGAGAAGAGGGGTTAGGTCGGCTGGGCACGAAAAGATGCACTAGCGGTCAGGGACAAACAGCTGGCAGGGGCAAACTCAAGGCAGCTGGGCCACTCAAATGTGTCTCATTGATGCTGACGTCTCTCGATGGTTGCTTGGCCCTGGTGCAGTGAGAATCCGGACAGAACCCTTGCTGTTGGTGTTTGGTGCAGGGCATCTGGTGCCCAGGGGGTTGGTACTGCACAGCTTCGGTTGGTCCTGGTGTCTTCACACTCGGTGGGGAGACACATTTGACATTCCAGAGCACGATTACCTTCTCCTGGTCGGCTGCGGAGTCGTTCGGGCCATGGAGCTGCAAGGCAATGGACCAGACTGCTTGTTGGTGCCTGTAGACTGCACAAGAGTAGCTCTTCCACCCCAAGGGAGACTGTCTGTGGCAAGCTCCCCAAGGCGTTTGCAGTTCTCCAGCTCGCAGGATGAGTCACTCTGTTGTGACTGTCGAGAGAGGGCTGAGAACGGCAGGGTTTTGCACCAAAGTCCAAAGTTCTGCTGTAGTTATCACCAGGCAGTGACTCTTCTTCATCCTTCTTCTGTTGAACAGTTGAAAAATAGATCTTGTGTGCCACCTAAATACTAAATTTACAGGCAATTACAGTGACAGGTAGTAGCCAATGGGCTACCTGCCTTCAGGGTGTTTACACCATCTATATGACCACCTTCTGTAGAAGTGGACATACTCTGACCCTAGAAAACAAATTCCATCCAAAACAACATGGAGCAATCTGAAAAGTGGGGGGTCCACATCAGCTGGCCAGCCCTAGGGGTAGTGCTAACTGAATGTGGGCACACCTCCTAATCTAATTTTCTCTCCTGTCTTGCTCGTAAAAAGTGGGATCAAGACAGGGGGTGGGCGCCTCCATTATTTGGAGATGTCCTGGTATACTGCCCCCCGAGCACCCCCCAGTCCGCCATTACAGCATTGTTGGCAGCTATTGCAGACCTGTCTCTCAAACACCCTCATTTCACGGTCCTAGGGGGTTTCAATCACCATGTGGATGTAAGTGACTGTACCCGTGCTAATAATCTTCTAGATTCCATGCAAAGCTTGAATCTGACTCAAGGGGTTAGTGGTCCTACACATTCTGCAGGACACACCCTCGATCTGACCTTCTCCAATTGGACGGACCTTAAGATTTTCCCCTCCATACCTCTCACCTGGTCTGATCACTACTTGATCCCGTTCGGAGTGTCTTTACCCCGGCCCCCCAAGAGGGAATTCACCATTAGAGAACAGGGCAGGAAATGGCACAAGGTTACACACATCGCCCTGGAGCAAACGTATAGGAGTAGATCAGATTCACTTCCTGCCGATCTTAATGCAGCTGTCTCTGCATTTAATAAAGATCTCTCTGCTGCTATTGAGCAAATCGCGCCTTTGCAGAACCTCACCTCCCTTAGATCCAAACCTTCGGCTCCCTGGTTCTCTCAGGAACTAAGGGAAAATAGAAGCAGATGCAAAAAACTGGAGCGTTCTTGGCGCCGGACCTATGATCCAGCAGCCAAATCCCTCTACAGATTGGCCCTCAAAGAGTTTCATAAACTCAAACGTAACACCATGACACAGCACTTTGCAGAAAAAATTATTAGCGCGAAAAACTCCACCAAGACCCTCTTTAACATTGTTAAAGAGTTCGCAAATCCCATTGCCCTGTCCTGCCCCGTCACTCCCAGCCAATTGTTTAGTGAAGGCCTATCCGATTTCTTCTATGAAAAAATTGCCAATATCACGGCAACTATTCATCAGAACCTCTTAGCAGTAACTGCAGGTGGTCTTGACACTAATTGCGCCGAAGTATTTACTTCTTTTAAACCACTGACCAAAGATCATGCCCTGACTCTATTCCTAAAATGTAAACCAGGATCTCCGCTTGATCCAGCCCCGGCACAGATTCTGAATGATATTGCCCCGTTAGTGATTCATTCCCTGCTAGAAATATGGAATTCCTCCCTGCAATCGGGCTTTTTCCCCTCTTCATGGAAACACGCGTTGCTGCTTCCAATTCTAAAAAAAACTGGTGCTGATCCAACATGCATCAGCAACTATCGGCCGATCTCACTCCTTCCCAAGCCAGCAAAAGTGTTGGAGAAGGCGGTACAAGAACAAATGTCCGAATATCTAGAATCCAACACGCTGCTCCATGACACCCAGTCAGGATTCAGGTCAGACTTCAGCACTGAATCAACTCTACTAGAAGTGTCCGAGTCTATTCGCGAGTGCGTGGATAGGGGAGAGGAGGCCATGTTGGTCCTCCTCGACCTATCCGCAGCATTCAACACCATCTCCCATGAAATTCTGCTCACGAGTCTCCAGGAGGTGGGAGTTGGTGGGACCCCGCTGGCCTGGGTCAAATCATTTCTGACAGATCGATCTCAGCAAGTGATGCTGGGATCTTTCTTCTCCACCGAGAAACCGTTGACATGGGGGGTCCCGCAGGGATCTGCACTCAGCCCCCTTTTGTTCAATGTGCACTTGATGCCTTTGGCAAAAGTGGTGGAATCATGGGGCGTCCGAGTGATCTTTTACGCTGATGACACTCAGCTTGTGTTTTCTTTTAAAGACCACTCTGAAAGCTCCCTGGCAAATTTTCTCCATTGCCTGATCAATATTGCCTCTTGGATGTCCGCAAACAATTTAAAATTGAACACGGATAAGACGGAAGTCTTATTTTTTAACCAGAAATCTCCCATTCCCGCTAACCTCTGGTGGCCGGCTGAACTCAACCCTCCCCCGGCAACTGTCCAGGCTGCCCGTAATTTGGGCTTCCAATTTGACACAGCTCTCTCCTACGAAACTCAAATTAATAAAGTTTCGGCGGCCTGTTTCTGAAAGCTTCGAATGATCAAAAAAATCATCCCTTTCCTACCACTTGACTCCCGCAGGACAGTAGTCCATGCCCTAATAACATCCCATTTGGACTACTCAAATAGTCTGTATGTTGGAGCCCCAGCGTACCTCATTAATCGTTTGCAGACAGTGCAGAACTCAGCGGCCAGACTGATTTGCAACATTCCATACCGCCACTCCATCTCACTTTATTTGGCCAAACTGCACTGGCTTCCAGTGAGATTCCGCATTCAGTTCAAGGCCCTGACCCTTGCCTTTAGGGCTCTCAATGGACGGGGCCCTGTTTACTTGAGGCACAGACTGAAGCTCACACAAGCTAAGTGGAATCTTAGATCCAATCACCTTCGACTAATGTTTTGCCCTCGATTCCATCTTGCACGCACGGGAGGTAGGGCCTTTGCTGTGGCCACTTCCAAACTCTGGAACCTACTACCATCGGAACTTAGATTTTTGACATCAGAGCCTCTGTTTCGAAGGAAACTTAAGGCCTGGCTCTTCTCTCTGATATAGCCCACTCTCAACCCCCCTGATTGTCACTGAACCTCTCTGGCTGTTGTATGTCTTCAGCGCAGAGACACCCCCGTTGGGGGTAGCTGCGTGATTTACAAACTTCTAAAATAAATAAATAAATAAACAAAGGGGGCAGGGCTTTTGAAGCTTCTCCCTCTGGAATGCCCATCCTGCTTGGAGGAGGTGTGAACATATTTGCATGCTTTGTTCCTGACCTCTGAGAGCAAAGGCTGTCACCTCAGGAGGTCAGAAACCTGTATATGGTGGCTGGCTGGTCAAAACCAGTCAGTCAACACTATAAGTCTGTAGGTTTTCATGGGGCACGTCTAAGGTGCCCTCTGGGTACCAAACACCTTGGAGTGCAGTGAAGTCCTCATGTAGCTGGGGAACTCCTAATGATGAGTGTCCAGCTCATGTACCGGTTATGGCTTCCCTGCGCACTGGAAATATCTATGGGTGAACTTAGATATCACTGGGAAATATCCACTCCCACAGATATGCCCACACATGGGTATAGTGCACCCTTCCTTAGGGCTGTACAGCCTGCCATAGGGGTGACTTATCTATGCCACATGTAGTGTTTTTCTGGCATAGCACACATGGATGTGTGCCATAACGACCTTTCAGTTATCTCTGCACCAAGACACGCCGGCTACAGTGGTAGTTTGCATGAACTTGGTAAGATGCCCATAGGGTGGCACAATTGGTGCAGCAGGCCTTAGGACCCTCTTTAGTTTCAAGGTCCTAGGTACCGGGGGTACCCATTACTAGGGAGTAACAGGAATCCTAAAGAGGAGCCAATTGTGGAACAATGGTACAGTTTAGGTAGAGAACACTGGTACTGGGGACCTGGTTAACAGGAACCCACTACACTCTCATTCAAAGTTGCACCAGATACAAGAGCACAACATGGGAAGTAATGTCAAGAGGGGCAGTTTCCTACACTGGGTGTCTGTTGATTTGGGTTATTCTTTGTACAGTGAGGCCCAATTTATACATTTGTCGGTCATAGGATTGTATATCACATGTATTTTGCTGCATCCTTAGTTACTTTGTAGGTTTCTTAGCTTGGTGTCTTAGGCCACACTTTTTTCTAAACTACCCCGACTTTTTTAACCCCCTAGAAAGCACTGCCTCCTTTCTGAAATCTGATGTGGATGACTTTTTAATTTTATTTATCTAGTTATTGTGTTTTATAAAGCGCGAACATGACCATTGCGGTATCAAAGCGCTATGCAATGAGAGAGCTGGAGAGTGTTGCAGTGCATTAAAACACATGACACAATAAGGTAATCTGTACTAAGAGTTCTCGCTCAAGGTATAAATACAATAGGATACAAAATAAAATAAGGAACACTGTACATAGAATTCAAAGCGCAAGGTGTGGAACAAAAGGATACAGTATAAAATAGGGTGAATGACAATTTCCAAACAGTTCTCTTAAGACACATGCTTTTTAAGTAGTACAGCTTTACCTTCCTTCTTGAAGATCCTGAGTGAGGTAATTGCTCTCTGTTCCATCAAAAGTGCGTCTGTGAGTTTTTTTAGTTTTTTTATTTGGGTGGTTCTAGTATTAGGGATTTAGCACTTTTCGAGTCCCTTCCCCCTCCTAATAGCTTGATCCTATTCACCATGTATTGCGGACCAGAGTGATGAAGATCTTTGTGTGTTATGCAAGCCACCTTCAGTTGGATCTTAGCTTCAATTGGGAGCCAGTTGAGGGTTTTGAGTGATGGGGAGATGTGGTCATACCGAAGTGTGCCTGTTAACTGTCTTGCTGCTGCATTTATTGTTGCTTTCATTGTGGCTAGACTGGCTTTCAGTAGACTTCATAGCGTGGGATTCCCATAGTCCAGTTTTGACAGCACTAGCGATTGTACACCCGTTATGAGGTCACCTGGTGCTATGAAGGGTTTTAGTTTTCTTAGCAGGTGCAAATATAGGTTAGCTATTTTGGTTACAGCTTGTATGTGAGCTTGCATGTTAACTTAGAATCTAGTGTGATGCCTAGTAATTTTACAGAGTCGCAGATGGTTGGGGTGCCATTTAGTGATTTGAGGTTAAGAGACCAGAGTTGCGGATGCGGGGATCTAAGTGGTGGGGAGAAGCGAACAAATTCGTTTTTTCTCAGGTTAAGTTTTAGATGGTTGTGTGCCAGCCATTTCTGTGTTTTCTTCAGAATGCCATTCATTCTCCTGATATCCTCAAGAGAGGGGATTTTGATGTATAGATGAGTATCATCAGAATAATTGTGGTATGTAATTACTGATATTGTTTAAGGATTTCAGTGAGTGGTTCCATATATAGATTGAAGAGTATTGGTGAATTTGTGGATCCTTGTGGAAATATCCCAGTCAACATCAGATAGGGTGGTGACGATTTTGACTCTCTGTTGTCGGTTCTGCAAGAAGGAGGTGAACCAGTCAAGGAGGCCCATTCTGAATTCAAAATTTTTTCAGAGGCGTTTGTGGTTAATCCAGAAGTAATAGAAAACAGGGTTCGTTTTGGCCAAGTGCTGTTTGTATATCAGCTGGTATAAAGACCTCTGTATGGTGACCAGACCTGAAACCTGACCGGTGTTTGTCCAATAGGTCAAAATTATTGATGTGTTTGTATAGCTGATCGTAAGCACATTTTCTACCAATTTGGCAAGAAAGGGAAGATTGGATACTAGTTGGAAGTTGTTTAAGTCACTCTGGTCAGTGTCTAGTTCTTTTTAGGAGGGAATTCTTGGTCCATCTTCAAGCATTCTGGAAGGGATCCTTGTTGTAGAGATGCATTTCCGATTTTTGTCCATAGGGGAGTAAGGACTTGGTGTATCTCTTTCAGTAGGTGGGAGGAAATGGGGTAGTCGAAATGTGTGGTAGATTTAATTGACAAAATTGTTCTCTGGATTTCCTCCTCAGACAGAGATCTGAAGCTGCTCCAGAAATCTCAGTTTTTTCCTGGGAAGGTTGGACAGTGTTGGTCAGACTTCTTACAGTGTGCTGTGAGAAGTGGGATTGATGGATTCACCACGTTGGGTACTAGCTTGGCTGAAGATAGAGTTGCTTATGGTTGCAATTTTTTCTTTAAAGAAAGTGGAGAAGGCGTTGCAGATGATGCTGAGTTGTTTGCAGTTGTGGGTTCTTCAAGTTTTCCGGATTGTTGTTTTATTATATGTCAAATAGTTTTATGGGTCTATTCTTCGCTTAGTCTAGTTGAGATCTGATCGCTGATGTGACAGATTTTCTAATGTTTGGGCGAGGGCCTGTTCAGGATCATGGAGCACAACCTGAAAGAAAGTGACATAGCCCAGGTCTCGAGCACTTTCCAAGTGCTGTTTGTACTTCACAGAGAAAAAAATAATATAACAGTCCCTGGTTGGCCGCACAATTACGAATAGCTTAAAGTATCAAAGTTGGGGATCCTCAGAGGCCGCTGAATTTGTGATGCTTAAATGCATACCAATTTGCCATTAATTTTCAAGGTCACAAATAAGTGTATCTAAATGTGTTGTGCTTGTTCCCAGACCTTTCTGGGCATTCTAGACATCTTATCAGGTGCGCTGACTTTTTTTCTTTTATATTCTAGTACAACCCAAAGGGAAAAGGGCTCAAAGTCTGAAAAAATTATAACTTGAATGAGTGAAAGTTTGTGAGCAAATTCAGCAGAATAACTAGCCCAGGTGGGCTTTACAAAGGCAGCAATAAGGACCTTGCTGCCCATGTCTGTGATGTTTTGCAGAGTACTAAATGTCACCTTTGATATCACCTCAGAGCGCTGTCCGCTGGGCGCGCGCTGAACTGGTGGAATGTAGACTTGTGGACTTGATCTCTGTACTTGTGAACATCCTCAGTCACAGTGGAAACCTATTTGGGCCGGGCTCAGCAGGCCTCCGTGCATGGGGCTGCTTGTCAATAAAGCAGTTTTTTTAAATGCAGCCTGTTTTCCTTAAAGAAAAATAGGATGCATTAAAAAAATAAAAATAAAAAGTTTTTAAGGGCAGGTAGTGGTCCCTGGGACCACTGCCTGCCATTAAAAAATATTTTTAGAGCCAGTCACATAGGGGAATGGGTCCCCTGGGGACCCCTTCCCATTTGCGACTCCATTACCACCCTCTTGAAGAGGGTGGTAAATTGTGAGTGTTTTGCTAACACGATTGCGGTTGCAAAACATTCATGCATGGCTAGAGAGTCCCTATTAGGAAGGGAACGCCCCTTACTAATAGCGACTTGCAAAACACTATTTTGCGAGTCGCATTTTTTTGCGACCCACAAAATAGTGTTTGTACATGGCCATGTAGGTTTTTGCGTGCACAAACGGGTCACAAACCGGTTTGCGCAGGCAAAAACTGGTCGTACATCTGGCCCTCAATTTCCTATAACACACAAACCACTGAAATCTGGCTTCTTCAAGTCCACTGCAGATCAGAAGGAAAAAAGTAGAATCTATACTGAAAAATCAAATACACAAAAAGCTATTTGTAATTTTTGCGAAAAGACACTAGTCAGTTTTGTGAAAATCACATAGAAAAATACTGTGAGTACACGACATCATTAACATAGTCTTGTCCACACAACTCGGCCTAAATGCTCGTAGATGTTTACTGAATATTTGGGAACCAACGGATCTGAATGATTGTTTAACACAATGGGTCACTTTGAGGCTCAAGCTCGCCAGGAGAAATATTGAGCAGCGGTGGGGAGCGTCTCAGCCTCCTGAGGTGGGAGACTGGAAGAAAGATTTCGCTTGGTAAATGTTCAGAGAAAAAACAAACTGTATATGTAGCCCGAGAGTGCCCTAAGAAGTGGACCTGTGTGTGGGGCATGTGGACTTCCTATTGTGGGGATATATGTCAGCCACCCCTCTCTATTATCACTAATGACCCCCCCTTCGCCCTAGACCTTCCAAATGATATCTTGTACCGATTGATCTTACATATTGTCATCTGGTGGCCTGCCTAATTGCTCCTCTGTAATGTACTTGATAAGCTGGTGTTGATTAAAAAAAAATTATTAAAAAAAAAGAAAAATACTGTGGCTCAGATTGGGTAGAAACATGCAGGGATTCTATCTTTCCTGAAATGATCTATAGCTTGGAAAAAGTTAATATGGTTGCATAAACATTTTCTTTTTGCTTATTACCTTTTCTTTTCAGAAAAACATATCAGAAGAATGAAAAGTCAGTTCTCTTTATCCTTGTTTAAACTGCGGCTTATGCTCGTTGACTGACTTTCACCATGGCTGCTTGCTCTTGCTAGCAAAAGTTACCTGTTATTTGACTTAAAGAACTAGGATGGAAATAACCCAGATCTGTGACTGGGGGTGAGTGTCTGAAAAGTTTCAGGGCTCCATCCATCATCTCATTGTGTTTGCTTTGTTAGCCCTACGTTGGCAGGGGATGCCCAGAAATCGGTCCCTTGCTCACTTTGCCACTGGATTCAAGCTAGCCAGGCTGATGAGGGCTGTTAGCCTGAAACCGGTCCCAGGATGCTTGCTTCCGGTCCAGGAAAGACATGGCTTTGCAGTCGCCAGCAACACCCGCGTAAAGCTCACACAGTTCCATTATCTACATCATACCTATCTGACACCTCAGCGACTGTCTTGTTCCAACGCAGCACACACTTCGGTATGCTCTTGGTGTGGTCAGGAAGCGGCAATGTTCCTTCATATGACCTGGACCTGCATGATATTTCAGGATTATTGGACTGAGGTAATGAGGAGGCTCTGGGACGTTGCAAGGATCCATATTAAGCCTTCAATTAGGTACTGTCTCTTGGGTGTACTTCCAACCCCAAAAACTGCGTCATGAATGCAGCATAGATTTGCCCTGCTGGGGCTTGTATTAGCCAAGTGCCGCATTGCAATACATCGGGCACACCCTGCCCCGACCCGATAAGTGAAGAGTTTACTTGAGTGAATGGGGAGTAGCAGAGAAGTGACATCTCCAACAGTTCTGCACTGATGAGAATGCGGAACGTGGCTTAGATCTGGGGGGATATGTTGGGTAGGCTAATGATGGATGAAGAACCAGGGGTAATGCCAAATGTTCATTCCCAGACTATGAGATCGATTCCTTGAATGACTGAATGTTAAATATCAGAGTCTGCACCTGTAGAGTATGTGAGAGGAGGGGGGTCACCGACAAAGGTAATACAGGCAGGTACACCTGCAATCCCCCGGAGGAGGTTGGAGGGACCAACCTGGGACGGGACAGCTTCCTGCGGTTGGGGGACCACATGATTCTAGACGAGTGGCGACCTTCTACGAACAGGTTGGACCCTACATCTCCTGCCTCCAGTCCCCCTTCCGATTAATCCCCATCTAGACATGTCTATTGACTGCTCTTGTAGACCCAAGGACCTGCACCTGCTACTGCCATGGATGTACATGCCCCTTACTGTCTGTGCCACCACTGTTGACGTTTCTTAAATTTTTCTTTTGGGTGGTTTATTCCAGGATATAAGCACTGTATGTTGCTAAGATGTTGTGACACTGTACATAATATATCATGACACTATTGGGATGGGATCCCTGACATGTAGCACAAGTCCACTGCAAGGCACTTATACACTGTATTGCTGACTGTAAGACACTACATGTTCCTTATTACTGAACAGTTTGCATATGTGATAGCATTTAATGTACCGTACTGTAGAATTCTTAATAAAACCAAGTAAAAAAAAAGAACTGAGTGAAAGGGTGAGAGAGATTTGGAGTGCAGAGTGATGAAATGAGAAACAAGAGTTGGCAAAGCCAATGGGTCTCGCCTATGTAAGAGCTATTGGCATTGCCATTGTGATTTACCCATGTTGTACACCAGCATGGCTAAAGGTTACTGGTGGAGAGGAGAGTGGTGTGGAGTGTCAGATAGTGGAATGGTAAAGAGTGGAGTAGAGAGTCCTAGAGTGGAGTGGCATAGAGTGTCATTTATTGAGATGACATAGCATAGAGTTGCGTAGCAAGGCAGACAGTGGAGTAGAGTAGAGTAGACTGGTGTAGAGTGCATTGGCGTGGAGTGTAGGGGCATTGAATTCAGCGATGTACATTGCAGCATCGTACAATGCATTGGCTTAGATTAAAGTGTTGCATAGGACAGTGCAGTGGCATAGAGAGCAGTGGTACAGAGTAAAGTGGCATGGTAGTGTGCAGTGGTGTAGAGTGGTGCAGAGTAGAGTGGCAGTGGCATACAGTGCAGTGGTGTAGAGTGGAGTATTGCAGAGGGAAATGGCATAGAGTGGAGTGATGCAGAATAGAGAGGCAAGGAGTGTAGTGGCGTGGAGTGCAGTAGCAAAGAATGCAGTAGGGCAGAGTAGATTGGCATAGAGATCAGTGTTGCTGAGTATAGTGCCATACAGTGCAATGACATACAGTGAAGTGCCGTAGAGTGGAGTACTACAGACTGAAGTGGCGCAGAGTGGAGTGATATAGCATAGAGTGGTGTAGAGTGTAGTGGCGTAGAGTGCAGTGGCGAAGAAGGCAGTAGTGAGGGTAGAATGGCGTAGAGTTCAATGGCATAGACCGCAGTGTAGCAGATAAATATCACAGAGTGTAATGATGTTGGGTGGCGTAGAGAGCATTAGTGGAGAGTGCAGTGGCAAAGAGTGGTGCAGAGTAGAGTGTAGTGGCGTAGAGTAGAGTAGAGTGCAACAGCATGTTGGTGACAATTAGGTGACATAGGGTAGAGTGGACTGATGTAGAGTGCATTTGTGTAGAGTGTTGCAGAGTATAGTGGCGTGAGTGTAGCGGCATAGAACTCAAAGGCATACATTGCTGACTAGTAGAATGCAGTGGCGTAGATTAGAGTTGTGCAAAGTAGAATGCAGTGGTGCAAAGTGCAGTGGTGCTCAGTAGAGTTTCATAGAGTGCAGTAGCATAGAATACAATGGAGTAGAGTGCAGTGGCCTGGAGTAGATTGTTTCATATTAGAGTGAAGTGGCGTAGAGTGTAGTGGTACAGAGTAAAGTGAGGTGGCCTGGAGTGGAGTGGTGAAGGGTAGAGGGCAGTGGAGTAGAGTAGAGTGGCATATAGTAATGGCGTAAAGCGGTGTAGGGTGCAGTGGCATAGAGTGCAGTTGTGTAGAGTAGATTAGAGTGACGTACAGTGGATTGTCATAGGGTGCAGAGGCATAGAATGCAGTGGTACAGAGTAGAGTGCATTGGCATAGATGGTAGTGGAACAGAACGCTGTGGGGTTGAGTGAAGTGACAGAGTGGAGTTGTGTATAGTAGAGTGGAGTGGCCTAGGCTGGAGTGGTGTAGAGTGCAGTGGTGAAGACTGAAGTGTGGTAGAATAGAATGGAGTAGAGTGCAGTGGCATAGAGGAAAGCGGTGCAAAGTAGAGAAAAGAGGTGTAGGGTGAAATGCAGTAGAGTGCAGTCGAGTAGAGGGGAGTATAGTGCAGTGGTGCAGAGTGCAGTGGCATGGTGTAAAGTGGAGTGGTGCAGAGCAAAATGCAGTGGAGTGGAGTGCAGCGGTGTAGAGTAGAGGGGAGTGGAGTGGCATAGAGGGGAATATGCATTGTGGGGTAGCACACTTCCATTAAAGACAACACATCTTCAATTTCACCATTACATTTGCACACATATTGTTTCACTGACAAAAGTATACAGCACACAAACAATAATGTGTGGAAATGTCATCACTTAGTGTATTCATTTGTGTTAATCATTTTAAAATATTTGTTTCCACCACACTTCAGAATTACCCAAAAATGTGCTTCATTTCGGCTTTTCTAATTCTGAAATATCTGCACAGTTTATTTACAGACATTTGAAATGTTGGTGAGTTCTGCATTGTACAGCCTTCCTCAAACACTCCCCCCTCCCGAGCCACCATGATTGTCACATAAATTCTCTCACTTTGAAGTCAGAGAAAAACAAAGTAAACACCAAGCTCCCTGGAAGAGAGAGCCTAACATTAGACCTGTCTTTCAATGCACAGCAAATGTGACAAGATAAGTACAAGGTTTAGAGGCCTGCTTATACAAATTGAGCACTGGTGGATGAATACAGTAAATAGGGTTTGGGCAAAGGAAGGGAGGAACTCGAGCGGAACAGCCTAAAACAAATAGAGCCAGCAAATAGAAAAGCAAGCTGAGTTATAAACCTCAAAGCCAATTGTAAACAATGGGTGGAATGCATTCCCTGGAAGGCTTTCCAAATGTCCCCAAGATGTTGTTAGCAAACCACACAGTTGCACTGTCTGGTAGGCTTCGACCTAAAAAGGAGGGAACTGAGAGGGTGAGAAGAAGTTTGTTTATAGAGTGCTAGCATTTGAAGATTATAGGGCAGAAAGATGGGATGAGAGAGACAGAGTACAGGTGGATGAGGTGAGAGACAATGTGCAAACTGATAAGGTGAGAGTAAGGAGAAGAAATTAGTAAAAGTACAAGATAGAAGGGGAGTAGTGAGTGACGGATGAAAGAGAGAAGGGGAAACAGAGAGATAGGATGAATGGATTCCTACTGAGTGATAGGTGAAAGAGAGCTGAGAAGATCACAAACAGTTAAACCGAGATAACAATGGCATAATTGCAAAAAAGGAAAATAATGGAATAAGAGCAAAAAAGAAAATTACCACAGAAGCAGACAGGCAGTGATGAGTGAGAGAAAAGAGTCAAAGTTTGCAGCCAGAAGGAAGGAGTGATATCATGGGTGAAGAAAGATGAAGTGATGAAAGATATGTGAGCATGTGGAGATAGGAGTGAGAAAGAAGGATGTGATGGGAAGAAAAAGAGGAGATAGGTGAAGGTGAGTGCAGGCCAAAGCTAGATGAATATGTATGCAGGTTAGGGACAAAAGCAGGGTGTAATGAGACTCAGAGAAAAGGAGGATGTGAGTAAGTGTGCAGTGTGTTGCAAGCTAGAAGGGTCAGATGTTTATCAGAAAGGAAATGCAATTTGTTAGGTGATATTTTTTATTAGACTAACTCAAGTAATTCATTTTTTGGCAGAGGTGCACCTATTATTCGTGTAGTTGGCCCAGTGGTGTGTGAGGGCTCTTCTGCACCTTAATTATGGCTGTTATTTTTACTAGGTTACTGCATGGTGTAGGAGGGCCTATTTCGCTTGCTTGCAATAGGGCAAGAGAGAGCCTTTGTGCATTAAAACTAATGTGCTTTAACATCAGTTGCTCAGCATCTCAAGTCACAGTTGTATACTGAAAAGAGCTATTGCAATTGAAACAAAATTATTATGATGTGTTAAAGGATGTTTTTCTAGATTAGGTTAACTAGGCATCAGTTAGGCCTTGACGCCATCTTGTTCAAAATGATTCCTGCATCATGATGTTGTAGGATGGTGGCTCTCTATATAGTGTTCTAAAAAAGGTACACTGTGCAGAGTCTAGAGAGTCCCCATTTGGTTTACAGAGGCTAAAGTAGATAATACTAACACTCTCTTCTGTGGTAGTGTGGATGGGCAGATAGGCTTATCAGAGGGTGGTGCTAAGCATTTGTCATACTCACAGATGCAAAACATAAGATACAAACTCAAAGAATAAATCTGAGACCAAATTAGAAAAATAACACTTCTTTATCTATATATTTCAAACACTTTTGACAATTTTTGATAAAAATATTCACAGGTATGTAAACGTTTCAGACCTGTGCACTTTTACGCTCAATGCAATCCTATGGGAGGAAAAGTCAAGGATGCATAAACATAGCTACAGTCAGTTTCAGGGGCTCACATTCTGGGCCAGTGTAGTAGTGTGCCAAGGTTCAAAGTACTACCAGCAGTTCTTTGGTAACTGCCCGGGATCTACTGGGAGCAGGGTGCTGGTGAGGCTGGTAGAAGGCACTACGGAGAACAGTGGCCACCTGAAATGAGGCTGCACAGAGGGGTCTTGCGGACAGGTCTGAGGTCTCCCATATGGGGGCTTAGGTCATAAGGGGTCTCGAAGCACGGGGGCATAGCTGATTCGTCTGAACCAGGGCCGGACGGATTGGGAGCAGAATGGTTTAGTCGGCTGAGCTGGGTGTGCAAAGATGCACCTTGCGATTAGGGATAAACAGCTGGTGGGTGCAAAATCAAAGCAGCTGTAACACTCTTAAAGTGGGTCTCAGTGATGCTGATTTCCCTCGATAGCAGCTGCTTGGTGAGGATCCGGACTGGACACTCACGGTCGGTTTTTGATGCAGGGTATCCTGTACCCGAGGGTTGAACCAGCACAGCTCCAGTTGGTCCTGGTGTCTTCATATTTGTTGGGGAGACAGATTGGACCTTCCACCTCACAAGTACCTTCTCCTGGTTGTTTGCGGCGTCTGTGGGGCTGGGGAGCTGCAAGACAGTGGACCAGACTCCGCTTGTCGGAACCTGTAGACAGTAAGGGAGGAGCTCCTCTACACCACGGGAGACTGTTTGTCGAAGTGTTAGTAGGCTACCAAAGGCCTTGGTACTTTTGCTGCTTGGAGGATGAGTAACTCTGTTGCCATTGTTGAGAGGAGGCTGAGGATGGCAGGGTTTCATGCCAAAGACTAAAGTTCTGCCGCAGTTCTCTCCAGGCTGTTACACTTCTTTGTCCTTCTTCTGTTGATCCATCAAATCTGAGTTCTTGGGTTCAGGGGTGCCACGTAAATACTCAATTTAGGGATGTTAAGGGGAGGACAGCTAGTAGTCAATGGGCTACCTACCTTTAGGGTTTCTACACCCTCTATATGACCACTTCCTGTGGGAAGTGGGCATAGCCCTGACCCTAGAATACTAATTCCACCCAAAACAACATGGAGGAATCGGAAACGTGGGGTCCACATCAGCTGGTCTGCCCTAGGGGCGGTGCTGGCTGAATGTGGTCACTCCTCCTAATCCTACTACTTTTACTGCCTGTCTTGCTGCCATAAAGTGGGGTCAGGACAGGGAGGGTGGCAACTCCACAATGTGGAGTGGCCTGGGGTAGCAAAACAAAGCTTCCCGCCCTGAAATGCCCATTCACCTGGGAGGAGATGTGAACAAGTTCGCCAAGACCAGGTTTTGTTCCTGTGCTCCTAGAGCGAAGGATCTCCCCTCAGGAGGTCAGAAACCTGTCTATGGTGGCTGGCTGGTCGAGTCAGTCAGTCAGTAGGTTTTCAGGGGGCACCTTTAAGGTGCCTTCTGCGTTCATTTATTAATAAATCGAGCACTGGCATCAGTGTCGGTTTATGAAGACAGGGGGTTTGGTACCAAACTGCAACAAAAACCCAGTTTCCTACAGATGTTAATTCTGTGTTTATATTTCTCTCCTGACACTACATGCAGCAAGATGTGGATTTTTCATTTCTTTATGACACTTCTCGAACAGCTCACTAGAGGAAGCTTTTCGTTACATTCTCCAAGGTTTTTCCTGCCTGCTTACTGTAATGCATTCTCTGTTATTTATGTAACTAGTTTGTTCTAACACCTCCGGATGATATTAGGTCAAAGTGGCCGAATCAATATTCATATAATTGGTTAGTGCTAAGGTGGTAGGGTTATGTGATGTTTTAAAATGTGAAAATGTGATTTGTTGTAGCAATGATTGACTAATTATATGCAAGAAAACTGTTAATAACCCTTGAAGTTGGGGGTGAGCCAGAACTTGTTGAGATCTTTCCTGAGCCTCTAGGGATCCTATCCTATGCAGTCCTATTTTTACTGAGTTTGTTGCACCATTGAGACTTAGTATTTCTCTGAATTTTGCCCATTATATTATTCTGTGTTTGATAACCTTCATATGAAATGACTTCTTTGTAATTCATGAGATACTGCTGCATTTCATTGTACCTTTAAAATGTGTAATAAACCTTCATTGTTTTCTAATTTCTGATCTTAAACGCCTTTATTTACGTCCATTCTTTCTTATAGATTGTATTTAGAAAATGCTGTTTTGCATCTTGTTTCTTTGAGATTTGTAGGTTAACACCACTGTCATGCACATTTCCTAGGGCCCTATGCACCCTCAGGCCCTTGGATATATTCCTACACCACTGGTTTCTGCTGGGGTGAGCATCATTGATTATTGTGTTGACTTCAACGAACAGGGCATCAGCCTTTTCTTTGTTTATTGTCCTCTTGATCAGAGTTGACTCCATTTTTGTTTTGGAAACATAGTTTTATTGATTTTTAAAAAAACAACATACAAAAGTTGGTTGTCAATATCAATAAGAGTTGTGCATTACAAAAAAGGCTGTAGTAAATGACACATCATCATGTCCATATGAGATATACCTGAGATTTTACAGAAAGTAAAAAGAGTCAGTCATCTGATCAATATGTAATGACAGCAAAGTAGGATAAGTATGAGTCCATTTTGAATGTATGATCATGTGAAAGATCATTGAAGTTTGCTTTGATGCTCACTCTTGACTCATGGCAGATTAGGCAAAACACCACTTAACGTATGCAGCCTCAGATAATCTGCGTCCTCACCCCCTTGTTGTGGTGATTTATGGTGCATGTGAATGCTACTTTTCATAATGCAGCATGTAAGTTGGGGAGTGACTCACCTTCATGCTGCTAGGCCTGGTGCAGATCAAAGTATTCACAGATACGTTTTTTTCTGGAGGCTGAAATGTGCCTACAGTGCTACCACTACTTTTTCAGAGTCATCTTTATCATCTGTCTCAAGGAGGTTGAAGAATAGTTTATAGATCTCAGGTAAATAATGCTGTAACAATGATCATTCCACATATTCATTTCAGGTGTTAATTTGAAGATATTTTTGGGGGGCTCTGAATGTATGCACCAATTCCATGTTGCACATTTGCTGAAGAGGGAGCAAACAGCCAGTGGCATTTGAGTCACCTTCTTTAAGGCTGAACACCATCCCTATGGTAGTTCACCCATTATGGCAATGCAGGAGGAACGCATCATGGAGTCAGCAGTGGTCACCCCTTGCTTGTGAGCTGTCTCAAGTGCCATCTTTGGTAAGGTCATCGGGGTGGTCGGCTTGGCAGGTAGGTCTCAAATACAACCCAGAGTAACCACAATAATTCTGGTGTGGACTAAAATCGGTGCATGCACAATCCTCAGGTTATTTGCGTCCCTCCTGGACATTGCTCCAGAGAAGAGCTACAGAGCACTATCACCTCACTGACAGTAGTGTTGCTCCCTGACAGTAGTGTTGTAACATAAAATCATGAGCCCCCCCCTGGCAAATGTGAAGAGTGGTTCCCATATCTCCCATACATTCATGAGCCCTGGGCAGAATGAAGACCCTTGAAATGTTGGGGTGCCCTGATGGGTTTAGGATCCTCTGTGCTGCAGAGGCTGCAGTAGGATTCTGAGTGGCCCAATTTTGCGATAGTCTTGTCCTCCAGCTCATTGAATCTTATCTTCTGTGCAGGCCAGTGAAGATCCATTCTTTTACCACCCAAGAATCAAGAGTACAGGAGGCTATTTCCTGGGGTGTTGATTGAAGGGAAAACAGTAGATGATAAGGCTACGCGCAGGCATGCAATGCTCAGCCTACCACCCACATAGACTTCTCTAGCGGTGGCAGCAGTTTTGGCAGCACAGAGCACTTTAACCGCACAAAGTCACTTTGCGGTTCCACGAGGTCCAGCGGGACTACAATCCCCAACATTCCTTGCGCCAGGAGGCACCAACACTTATCGCCCCCGGCAGGCTGCGCTTTTAAGCAGCTTTTAAGCAGCTGAGGGCTCCCGCAGCGCGTGACATGCGTGGGCGTACCTGGAAGAAGGTCAAGGACATCATTGGTGAAGCCGGTCAACCTCAAGGTAAGGAGAAATGGGGAAGCGTTAAACTGTCATGCCCTCTGCAAAGGATCACCCATTAACCTCATCAATAACTAGCTTTCTGACTACAGCTATGGGGGTGATAACAAGTGAAATAGAGTCTGTGGAGGAGATACTGGGGGCCACACAAAGAGCAGTACATGGTGGAACACTGTCTGAGCCAGTCCCTGAGGAGGTCTATGTTAAATAAATAAATAGATGTTAAATGTCGTATACTTGTAAAGCGCACAGCTGCACCAGCAAAGGGGCGTCCCGGCGCTGTATACCGCTGGGGAACCCATCCTGGCTTTCCCTGTGAGATGGTCCCTCCTGGGCATCTCCAAGGTGAAGACAAGCATCCCCGGCGCTGATGGGGCCGTTAGTAGAGATTAAGCAAGCTATTGCCCAGAGTTGCTGAGTGGGACCCATGGTTGGAGTAGGCACCGAGGCGACAATTATCGAGTCCGCTGACCATGGCCCAAGACCCTGCCGCGTCGGGAATCGAACCCTGGTCCCGGGACACACCACTCCACAACACTGTCTGAGCCAGTCCCTGAGGAGGTCTATGTGTTGAAGTGTACTGGAGATGACGCAAATTCGAGGAGTACTGATCAAGTCACGAGGGCCCCAGCTCCAACCGATCTCGACACACTTAAAACTGCAGCCAATACAAGTGTCATACATCAAGGTTTTTTTTACACACTTTATGTCCCTCGCCATCAAAAAAACCCAAGGCATGTGGTAAGGTTAAAAAAGATGCACTGCCCCCTGTTACGCGAAAGAAAACCCTGGTGTCCCTAACAAGGAAAGTGGGCCATAAATACATTGAGCCCACAGGGGATTCTGTGCCACTGACACATCTTATTAGCACACTGGAGGTCACTATCAAGTCACTCCTTGAACCACTGATGGGAGTGCTGAACTGTATTAACTGGTTCCAGTGTTTCCAAGCAAATCTCCGGTTCAGGTGTTGTGCCAAACTCCATTTTTAATCCAAACCAGGGCATACCAAAAGAATAGTGATGCCACAGACAGTCGAAGTGCAAACACAGAATGATGGTCGGTGAGGCATAACACCTAGGCAGAGGGAGACTGTAGGATGTAATTCTGTAGATGGTCAACATAACACACTTTTAGTTGGTAATCGGAAGGACATCCAAAGAACACTTCACCTCGCGCCATATGCCACCCCATCTGTTATCATTTTTTAAAAATGTCCCACCTGTGCCAGCTGACACAGAAGAGGATTGGAAGCAGCTCAAGAATAAAACTGTTCATTGGTTGGCAAAAGCTGCAGACTGTTTAAGTAGCAGCAAACGGGTTTACAACATAAATAATGTTGAACGGGAGTCATGGGTGGGTTCACAGGCAAAACCAGATCTAGGCGATTGTATTGTTGTTAATTTTAGGGATAGGTCCCTAGTCCATTGGCTCATGGACGTGAGGAGCCCCATTGAGGTTGTTCCACTGGGTTACTCTTATAAGCCGGAAATAGAGGCCCTGGCCCTGAATCCACAGCTGATATTTTGTCGTCTGCTTTTGCTATCCCAACTTTCAACCATTTTTCTCCATTGGACTACGTAGATTGACTGCACTCCATGGCCTGGAGCTTGTCTGGGGTTGATTGCGATTTATTATACACACTGCCTAATAGCCAGGTGTCAGGGATGGTCAAGTCTTTACCCCACTTTATGACCGTAATATACGGTGTTAACTCTGTTGGGAATTTTCCAGCATTTCCCAATGTCAGTTTTCAAGAAGGTATGTCCAATGTTTATGCATGTGGTTTGGATAATTGTGTTTTTCCCTTGATGTCTAACTTGCTAGCTCTACCTCTCACTTACTGTTAGAGAGCACTCTATCACCATCAAATGTTATGTTGTGCGGAGAACTGGATCTTCCTGTGGTATCACCGGGTACGGGACCCAAAGAGGACTTTGTTTCATCTCTGTCCTCTATAGAGGAGGGGCCTATCTGCCCAAATAACAGGACCGCTTGTGGAAGTATTTTCTGGAATATTGCAGGTTTGTCGCACAAACTAGCAATCACAGAATGGGTTGCCTTCATTAAAATCTATAGCATAGTATGCCTCCAGTAAACATGGTTGCGAAATATTGTACATATAAATGGGTTTTATTCGATCCATACCCCAGCTAATGTTTCCCTGGGTGGAAATGCAAAAGGAGGCTTACTGACACTTCTTTCGACGACAATGAACGGCAGGTTATGAAAGATTAGGTGTGATTCAACGCATTTCCAGATTATTAACATTACCTTCAAGAAAAATTTGACATTGGTCCTCGTAAACTTTTATCATAATAACTTTTAATGCTACAAATACAAGTATTGCCCAAGAGCTGGAATATGCATGATCAACCCACATAGAGGAGTTACACGCGGATTTTGTAGTCTTGTGGGGAGGTGACTTCAACTGCAAATTATGACCCCTTTCAAAACAGGGAGTGTGTCATATAGTAGCTGGGGATATGGATGGTAGTTCTTATTTTAATCATAATAGCTGTGGGAATATTTCTAATTCAATATTGTCAAAAAATTTCCTTTTCCTTACTGTGGATCTCATCAATTTAGCAGACACAAATTTAGTAACAAACATTGGGAGAGGCCAAGGCACTCTAATTGATTTTATTGCTTTTTCTGAGTATTTTAAACCCCACTCCTTGGTTTTTACCATTCCCAAAATTTATCATAGTGATCACTACCCTATTTCTTTAGAGTTGGCGACCGAATCTGGTGATCAATCCGCATCTGTTAGATCAGGTCCATTAATCTATGACAAGAACAAAGGGCTATTGCGGAAGTGGTCTACTATAAACCCTGATCGGGTTTTACATAAAATTATAACAACTAACTTGACCCAAGTCCTAGATTGCCTGGAAGATAGTACACATCCATCAGTCATGGTAACATCTTTCGAGGCAATAACACAGACTATAAATGCTGTTTTAATAAAGAAACCTAGGTCTAGGCCAGAGAACTACAAAAGGTGGTTTAATGACAACTGCACATTTTGTCACAACAAACTAATTAAGACACTGAAAATAAAACCCCGAAATCCAATATAGGTAAAACAGTCACACCTTGAATATAAGCAGGCATTTGAGAAACACAAGCAAGAAATTAGACATGAATCTTGGAAACAGCTGCATGTAGCCTGCCATAGCAGAGGCTCTAAACTTTTTTGGCAAACTGTTAACCAGGATTGTTTTAATGGGACCAATAGTGGCAAAATTGATGTGGCAATTATGCCTGAGACCTGGGTCGAACATTTTTCGGGGTCTCTATAAAATTGATGGTGAACCTGTTTTTAGTACTAATATTAATTATGGGGCAATAACTATGGCACCCCCAACACTAGAGGAGGTAGAGAGGGCCTTAACCCAGACTGTGAGGAATATGGCCCAGATGGTATCCCAGAGGATTTGTTTTTAGCGGATGTATGTCATTACAACGCATGCTTTTACAACGCATGCCATTACAACACAACTTTTACAACGAAAGTCGTTACAACGACTTGCGTTGGGGGTGCTGGATAGTGAATAGTTTAATTTACTATTCCAACTCCAGTCCCCGTGGATAGTAGGGAAGGTGTTGGATAGTAATTAAACTATTCCCTATCCTAGAGCGGCCTCCAGCGCAATTCGTTGTAATGGCTTGCGTTGTAAAAGTTGCGTCGTAATGGTAGTGCGTTGTAAAAGTTGCGTTGTAAAGGAGGTTTCCCGTTTTTAGCTAACACATCCCTGTGGCTCCCGCAGCTTACAAATATTTTAAGTTGCTACGTAGCTCATGGACCCACTGATTCCTGGAGATCTGTGACAATAGTCCCCATCTTTAAAAAAGGTGATAGGGCGGATCTCAAATGTTATTGGCCAATATCTTTGATTGACAGCACTTGTAAGATCAAGGGCAGAGTAATTTTAGAAAGGCTGGAGGCCTGGGTAACAGAGAACTGTAAGTTTTCTGATATCCAATTTGGCTTCAGGAGAGGCCTGGGCACGGTAGAGCAGTGCCTCAATCTGCACCTGGTTGTAGGCAAATATACCCTGGCAAAGCCGGGATCCCTTTATCTAGGGTTTATGGACTTGACGTCTGCCTTTGACTGAGTGCAGAGAGGAAAGTTTTGGGAGAAGATGCTGGCAATGGGCATAGAACCAGCGATTGTGCATTTTATAGAAGCCATGCATCAGGATGTCACCGGGAGAGTTCGCTATGGAACAGGTGGGGAACTCACTGCCCTAATTAAAATGAGCCGCGGGGTCTGCCAGGGCTGTGTGTTTGCCCCATTTTTATTCTGTCTGTATATAAATGATTTAGAAACTTTTATCAAAAGTGGGAAAGTGGATGCTCCCCCCTTAGGCCGAAGGTCGTTACCTGCGCTACGATATGCAGATGACTGTGTTTTAACATCTAGAACCGGGGTTGGGTTACAACGGCTGTTAACTAGTTTTCACAATTTTATGAATGACCTTGTGCCTCAAGACCAATGTAGCCAAATCCCACATTATGGTGGTGGGCAAACATCCCACAACTGTAAATGTTTTATAGGCAGTGAGAAACTGCTTTATGTGCCTACCTTTTCTTATTTAGGAATTCTCTTTGATTCCAAAAGTACTTGGCTTCAGTTAATAGAGGCAAGGACCAAGGGATTTAAACAAAATCTGGAGCCCATCTTTAGATTTGCCAAAAAACTAGGCTCACACCCATTAAAAGTAATTATTGAAATCTACAAGGCTCGTAAGTGTGCTGCTACTTTGTATGGTGCTGGAGTCTGGGGGGTTTGTAATAATTTTAGCCTACAGAGAGCTGAAAACAGGTTTTTGAAACGCTTGTTGACAGTTCCAACAAGCACTCTCGCCACTATTTCTCATAGTGAACTTGGCGTGAATGCCCTGTCCTTTCGTATACAATTAGCGCCTCTATTACTGTGGTATAATATCTGGGTAAAAGAAGAAACAGCCCTGAACTGTGCTGTTATCACAGATTGTTTAAAATTAGAGTGGTCAAATAAAATCCCTTGGATCTGCTATGTGAAAGCCCAGCTGAAGAATTTAGGATTGTCGGATTGTTTCAACAATCTAGGAAATATTGCTAAAATAACAAGGGCTAACTTGAAGAAAGAATTTCTGGTGTACTCTTATTTGAAAAGAGACATCCAGGAGATGGGGAAAATAGGGTTATCGAGCACTCACTTCTAGTTTGTTCTTAAGGTACAGAGCCTAACCTTTCTTTTAGCCATTTTAGCCATGCAAAACTATACTATCTTATAAGATTTAGGTTTGGAACCTCTCATTTTCTCGAATCTTATCCACAAAATGTATTTTCTGACGCCAGATTGGATGCATGTCCATGTGATTCAAACTCCATACAGAGCACATTGCACTTCATGTTCTTCTGTAAACTTTATACCAATCCAAGGCGTGCTTTTTTAATACCACTTTTAAAATTCCTAAACATAAGAAAATGTCTGGCTGCCTTGCAATACCTTCAGCTTTTAAAGGATGAATTTATTTGTTTAATTGTCTATAAATATATTTCTTCCGCAGTCAGACTTCGGAATTTTGTTGGAAAATGACTTTATGTTTATAATATAACATGCTCAGGATTGAAGCTCCTTTAGTCCTTTAGTGTGGGATTGTTTCCCACACCTTTTAAGGATGGTGTTTGAAATTGTTGCCATTAAGCATCATGTATGTAGAT
The DNA here is from genome assembly GCF_964263255.1 of Lissotriton vulgaris. Taxonomy (NCBI): domain Eukaryota; kingdom Metazoa; phylum Chordata; class Amphibia; order Caudata; family Salamandridae; genus Lissotriton; species Lissotriton vulgaris. The sequence continues at coordinate 365,616 of NW_028254719.1, read as the reverse complement.
CCGCCCTTTCTGTCTTTTTCTCATCCCTAGTACAAATATCTCTGTGCCTATATTTGTAATATTTGACCTAAGAGATTGTTATTTGGACATTTGTAAACTGTTATTTCATTCATTTTATTGTGTCTTAAATCTGAAACTTCTTTTTTATTATGATGCATTCTTTTATGGCTTGGAATGTAGCCGAATAAAGATTTCTAATATATAGAGTATGATATATAGAGAGACTTCTTTCATCGTTTGGATTCTAATGCAAATCCCTAGAGATGATCAAAAAGGCTATATGGTTGGTAAAGTTACTGAGTGGAATTGGAATATGACTTTTGGGGAAGTGAGGCTGTTAGAATTGGGATGTTGCCTGCATGGTTTCACAGAAATACACCTGTGCCATCAATTTTCACTATATCCACCTTTTATGTGCCCGGACCTTGTGTTGACATTCATGATTGAGTTGGCAATGTGCTGGGAGTATATATGGGTCTTTAGCCTTCCTCTCGTAAATCATAACAGACATGCTGCTCCAACTAAGGGGTAGGAGAGCGTGACTGTGTCCATGATCTCTAAAAACTGTGCCTACACTCTATGTCCTATGCTGACTCTGCCAGGAGAATCGCTGCTGCAGTCTGCACGGATACCATGAAAAACATCGGAGAAAGGCAGAGCCGGTGCACATGTATAATAGTGAGAGATCTTCCCTCTCTAAGTGTTAGTGCTGAACTGGGGAAAAACAGAACTCCCTTTGGAGTCATATCCCATTGTATGAAAATATTCATCCTCTGTTTCTACTGAATGAGCAAGCATACTGTTAATCAGCAATAACATCAGGCCTGTAATGTTTGTGCTTAAGTCAATTTATCTTTAAAAACGTAAGTGAGGTGCTTGTATTTGCCAATTAAATGAAGGCTGCTGTTGATTACAGAAGCAGAGCTTATTTAAACTGGCTATGTCATCGTTAGACAGAACCAACAAGGTAGGTAGGGAGGCAGGATCGCCATAGTGAGTAAATCGGTGTTAAGTTGCAAAATTTCCATGTTCCCTGACCAGAGGGATACTTTTTACCCTTAAGTTTTCTGTTGCATTTACACTATCAGGGGCTTTAATCTACCACCCTAATGAGACCCCAACACAAATCTTACTCAAAGTGATAGATACTCATGCACATAAACCTTCCAACTTCACTCTTCTACTGGTGATTTGAACATCCATTTGCACGATAAACATTGTTTAGTAGCTGCTAATTTACTACAAAACTTAGTCGCTATCAAATTGACACAATTGGTGAAATGTTCACAGTTAAGAAGGGCCATCTCAGAGATCCTGTGTTTTCAAATGTACCTCAGATTTATGCGAGATATGGCCAGACCATTTTGTAGTCTTGATCTTGGTATCTTTCCCAATTACATCCAGCTTCTTCATGTGTAGTACTGGTTGATATTGATCCAAATTGGATCTTGGAGACTTTGATTGTCTACTAACTCTCACAAAGCCAGAATTTGGAAAGAATGCAACAGAAGCTGATCTCATATTCAACGATTGGATCACCTTTTAACTAGATAAAACTAATCCTCTTTGTGATTATCCAGGCCTTGTGGCCAAAAGGCCCACCCCATGGTTTGACTCCTGGTTTCTGAGCCCAAGAAGAAATGCAAAATCCTAGAGCAAAATTAAAGGAAGACCTATGACTCTTTCAGTAAAAAGTTGGAAAAACATGGGCAATATTTCCCCCAAAAAATTGATAATGCTGCCAACTCAGCGAAAGACGTGTTTATAACTGTTAAAGCTTTGACTGACCCAGCTGCTATAAATCCGGTACTGATGTCTTCGCTGGTGCACTGTAATGATCTGACAGATTCTTATCCAGAAAAATATTGGATCTAAACGCTCCATCCCTGATCAAGGAACATGTGAAATTCCCTCCATGCGAAATTTACAGTTGGGTCTGGGGCCCAAGGCAATGCTTTTATACTTCTTTCCAATAGAAGATGAAGGCTTATCAGTATTGATCAATAAGGTTTAATCAGATTCACCCGTAGACTCTGCGCCTCACACTCCATATTTTCAATCAAGATGCCTAATTTATTTATCCAGCACTGTGGGACATTTGATTAGCTCCCTTCTCAGTGCAGTGTCACCCAAGGCCTGAAAAAATGCAATAGGTCAACCTTTGTGAAAAAAAACTTCTTTAGACCCTTTGTGACTCGAAAATTACAGACCAATCTCACTCATTCCCTTTCCTGCAAAGGCTTTAGAGAAATACATTAACAGGCAACTGTGCACATTTTTGGAGCAGAACAGTCTTCTTCACCCATTACAAACAGGATTTTGTCTGGCCCCCAGCACTGAGTCTGCTCTGCAGTTTTCAGGTCTGCGATAAGCCCTTCTAATCGGATTCCTCACCTCTGACATGCAGGGTTCATCATGGAGCTTCCATGAGCCCCACTCTCGTCAATATCTATGTTCAACCTCTGGAAGATATTGCACAGACCTTCAGCTTCACATTGGTGTCTTATGCTGATGATAATCAGCTGGTCATATCGTTAGCTCTAGAACACCATTCCAAAGCAGCTCAGTTAAAGAAATGATTTACAGCAGTAGTCAACTGGATGGCCTACTGCTATCTGAAACTTAATGGTGGAAAAATTAAGGTCATGATAGTAGAGACCAATTTAAACTGCTGGAAACCCAAGTGCTGTCCAGATAGTCTAGGGGCATATTACCAACAACTAGCAATAATTATCGCTATGTTGGCTTAGCTGGAATAGTCCTATCGCTGCCCTTCACCTGTTTTTATCGCTGAGATACCTTGCTATTATCAAGGTTTATCTCAGAAGCGATAAAAAACGGGTGAAATGCGTGAATATCGCTGTCAATACAGCGATATTCAGGCATTACCGTGACAATGCTCTTAGCCATGTTATCCACCTCTCATTGGATAACATGGCTAAGAACTGGTCAGGGCAGGCGTTAGCTTTTGGAGATATTCGCGCTTAGCGCAAATATTTCCAAAACTAAGCCATTGTTGGTAATAGGAGATAGCGATATTAGCGACTGTTTCCAGTCGCTAACATCTTGGGACGCCCACTTTGCATGTCATTAGCGATAATTATCGCTGACATGCAAATCGGGCCCCAAGATGATCGCTATCGCCTACTAGCTATCGCTAACTGGTGTTAGCGACAGCTTGGTAATTGGGCGATATAATTATCGCCGCTTTAGTGGGAAAAAGTCCCGCTAAAGCGGCGATAATGGCCTTTGGTAATATGCCCCCAGTTCTTCAGCCTCAGCCTAAAGCTGTCATTAAAATCTACTAATTTAGTTTCATGACAAGTTGTCATTTGATGTTCAGGTGAGGAAACTGGCAGCATGCTGTTTTGACCATGAGGAAGGTTCTAGGCATTCTGTAGATTTCTAACCTGAAAACATTAGTTTAGTCTTTAATTATGTCTCACCTGTGTGGAAATTAGCAATATTAATGTACATAAGCGGCGTTCATTTGCCTTCTTCCATCCCCCCTCCCTGTAGGCACCATGAATACCATGAAACGTTGACCGCGTCATTCCGCCAGTAAAAGCCTGTGCCCATATGTACATGACAGCCATTTTAGGCACCATGGCCTTTTTGCCCGCTCATTGGAATCCCCGGCTTCCCTCCTGAGCACATTTGAACACCCCCCCCACTCTCACATGCATAGACCATAAAACCCTCTCCCTCTGCGCGACCCTGCTCTGAAAAGTAACCCTCCTGCTTGACCCACGCACCCCCCCATTTCCTCTTGAAGAAGCATCCTTCGCCTCAGCTGACATAACCCCCCCAGCTGTACCTGACTGCCCCCACTCTCTCATGTACGGGTCATAAGACCTCTCTCTCTGTGCGACTCTGTCCCTGGGAATCACACCCCGCGCCTGACCAACACCGCCCTTCCTTTCATGAATACCCCTCCTTTGATGACCCCTTCCACTGAGCCCGACTGTCTGCACGGACCGCTGGTCATCCCTTAGCCTGAGGATACAGTTTATTGCCCGTTACTGTATGCACTCGCCCCTCTTCAAAGGAGCTACTATTGATCATGACCTCTCCACCCCCTGAGATCCGATCAGGCGCACACATTCCAAAGGAATCAGCGGAACACTCTGCTGCATTGTAGCCCCCTCCTATTGTATGGGGGGTGAGGACCTCTACTGTAGCCACGTGTTGGAATAAACCGGAACAGGGGGGGGTACCGGGGATGCCTTTTCCTGGCTTCACAATGTCTTTATTGTAATAAGGAATGTTTATGCATCATCAACTTGTGTATAAAAGACGCAGTCTCAGAGAACTTGTTAGAGCACCTCGAAATGATACCTTGTTGTCTGATCTGATGTGTTCTGCTCCGTCGGAATAAAACTTCTGTTTCCTGCCTTCCTGTCTCCAGCGCCTGCCTCTTTGTTTGGTAACTAGAATGGTATAGAGGCAGTTAGCGCCGGGCAACTTTATAAAAAGACCATCAGCTCTACCTTTTCCACAATTGGCGCCCAACATGGGTCCCATCAGCGACACGTGGATCCAGTGGGAGAGGTCCCGACGACAGAGTGAACGACTGCAACGATCGGGAGAGCTCCTGTCCGATAGACCCTCGTCTGACAGCCGATCATCCGAACTTCACTGGTTCTGAACAGACCTCTCTCGAGTGATCTACGGTCCTGACTGGGAACCATCAGGAATGCAGCGAACATCACGAAGAATAGAGGACGATCGGGCGCTGGATTCGGAAGACAGGAAACTGTCCATGCGGTCCGGGTAAGGTTGTGTAGACGCGACAAAATTACGAAATGATTGTTTGATTTGGATAATACTAGTATTACTCTTTTTGGTTCTTCTGGAGATTCACCGTCTGCAAACTGAGAAACAACAGGCTCTCCCTTTGCAAGCAGTGAAGGATAGGTAACGCAGACTTTTGTCCCTGTTGTAATCCGTCGTGCCTATCTTCCTCCCCCACTGTTTTCCCGAACTGTTGATCGCGGATTGTTGTCTGGAGATTCTCTGTCTGCAAACAGGGAAGAACAAGGTCTCTATTTGCAGGTAGAGAAAAAGTAGGTAACGCAAACTTTTAACCCGTCGTACCTACTTATTCTCCCCACTGATTGTTTGATTGACCGTACATTAAGTGTTCGGTATTGGTTCTTTTGAGGTATTCACCGCCTGCAAACAACGGAGAATAGAAATATTCTGCCTAGTCTTTGCACGCCGTGATAAGATAGGTAGTGCAGACCTTTGTCCCCGTTGTAACCCGTCATGCCTATCTTCTCCCCACTGATTGGTAGCCTCTTTAGCCCGGACCGCTTATTAGAGATGAACCATCCGGCTCCACTGGAAGGCACCCCTAATAAGGACATGTTCATTAAGCATGGACTAGTCGCTATAGCTTATAATAAGTTATGGCATAAAAATACAAAGAAGGACCCCGAAAGTCAGTGGCCACTGATAGGTTCCTTTGATGATTATAAAATAGAAACATTAGAAGCAGCGCTCCAGAAAAATAAGACTACGCCCACCATGCTCGATAGTATCGGCATGTGGCACAAAGAAACGGAACAACGAAAGAAAAGAAAAGAAGCAAAAATAGGGAAAGAATTACGAAAGGCAGCCCACCTAGCCGCTAAGCAACTAGAAGGAAAAAGAAGTCGAGCGAAATCAGTAGGCCACTGATGAGCTTTCGACTTCGCTAAAAATAAGAAATGTTAGAAATAACCCGCAATAGGAAACATAAAAATGGCGAGGGAAGCCAAGCTTGACACCAAGGCAGACACGAGGTAGTTAGGCTTCACCGCCCCTCACTGCTCCAAACATGTCTGTCCCACCGCCCGCCACGCCCAATAACTGTGAAATGAAATAGATACAAATCAGCAGACACCTACCCCCATTCCGGAAGCTCCCGAAGTGCAACAGGTCCGCGGTTACGCCCATCCGGAAGGCGAGGCCTCAACACGTGCAGAGCAGGGCCCGGCTGGCCGCCATCGGAAGGGGAGGCTGTGGGGCGGACGGCCCGAAAGTTGTAATGGTCTCCCCTTTCTCTTCTTTTGGCTGCCCTGCGGGCCACGGGGGGGGGGGGGATGTCTTGCCTCTGCCACCGACCCCCCCCCCCCCCTCTCTATCGCCTGCTCCGGCCATCAGAAAAACAAAACCGGAGCCGAGGTCAGCAGCGCCCTTCTGCGACAACACTGGAGGGTTGACAGGCAGCGCCCTGCTTTGACAACACTGGAGGGTTGCACACGGCGGCACTACTTCTTTCTTTTATGATGGCCCTGACAACGGAGGAGGGGGGGGGGATGTCTTGCACATGCCACCGACCCCCCCCTCCCCCTCGCATCGCCTGGTCTGGGCGCTACGAAAAGTCCAGAGAAAACGGTGCCCTGCAGGCCGCGGGGGGGGGGATGTCTTGCTGCCTCGGACGCCCCCCCCCCTCTTCATTGCCTGGTACGGCCATCCCAAAGTGCTGGAGCCGAGAAACGGCGTGGGGTCGCTGGAAGGGGGAGGCGGCGCGAACGAGCCCCCCCCCACCTCCCCAGGTGGAGGCTTCCAGCGACACCCCAACGCTTCGATCAACAGGGTCCCAATCGAAAAACGGCTTTTGGCCCAGGACTGGTGCACGTCCTGTGCTCTTCTCCTCGACCTTGAAGATTCTAGAAGAGCCGGGGGGCCGACCCCTCCACGGGCACCTCCGCCCCCGTCCCCCGATGGAAACCACGAGACGTCGGCGCACTCCAGCCGGCGCCAGCCTCAGTTTTGAAATGACTAAAATCCTGCAAAAATACAAGATTTGTTCAGTTCCGGTGGAACACCAGAGTGACCCGGTAGGAGAGATTGTTGCCTCCCTCCCCACTTTTGACTGATGGTTCATATCGCCAGTCTGTTACCCTATTGCGAAAAACTCTTTGAACTGCCAACAGAGGTTCTGGTCCAACCACGAGTCAGTGTAGACAATCTGACTGTACTGGGACCTGCCTGGCGTCGCCCAAAATGGCGCCGATACAAATGAAACTTTCAGCTCTTTGTTGTACCCTGATTGCTCAAGCCTTGATGTTCTGAGATATGTATGTAGTTTTTGGACAATGAAAGTAGATAAGATGGATATTGATAATGTGTTCAGAAAAGGAAGTGATATAAGATGGATATTGATTATGTGTTGGGACAATGAACTGGTATAGGGTGGGTACCAATTATGTGTTAAAGCAATGAATTGATATGAAATAGGTACTAATTGAGCATTCGGACAATGAGTTGATATTAAGTTTTAACGCACCATGGTTATTGAAAGTTTGACTTTTCGACATTTATGATGCTTACTCCCAATGAATTTCGATACGATGTTATTGCACTTGCCGCACTTTATATTATGAAATGAATGGCCACCGACTTCGTCCCCCTCACGCCCGGCTCCAGTCTGCTCTGTGGCCGGCCCACTGGGTTGTAGGCTCGTATTTGTGCGCCAACATTTTTATTAAAGGTTTTTGAAAAAGCAAGTACAACTGTAGCGATTGCATTATTGAGTTTCGAATGTGTTACTACTGTCTCCGATATAAGCGAAAGGTAAGCAGCTTTATTAAGGTTGAAGGTTAAAAAGCCCAATACTTAAGCCGTTACGTTGTATGCCACAGGCAGCAGGAAAAACGTTTTAGATGCCCTTAAGCAATACTGAAGAAACGCCACCCGACCACCACCCTTGCGCATGATCCAAAGGACCACGCTCGAGTGATTCATGCGGATACGCAGAACACCAATGATTATGTTTCTAACACTACTGGTCCCTCTGGGCTTAAACGACAAGATGGTAGAGAATGCACCGTATGGAGATAGGTCGAGTATGTGGTAAGTAAAAACATTTTCGGATTTATGCGCGCTGATGTGTTTTGAATGTTGCCCCCACCCCCCTTCTTCCTCCTCCCATCTGCAGGTCATGTTGGAACATCGGCTGAAGTATGGAGGAGTAATGACCGAACGACCGACGGAGGGGGAAGTAGGGAATTGGAGCATAGTGCTTATACATGACGAGCTTTGTAAGATGTAACACCTCCTTACTTAGACATGACTGTTCCTCCCTCAGAACCTAGTGATTGGGAGGATGGACTGACGTAGATACTCGACGGGTTAGTACGATATGACAGACTATGACTCGAACCAGCACGCCAGATAATGCAACTATGACGTTTAACTAGATAGGGAAAGGACAAGGAAAGTTCCGGGGTAAGGTTTACCTAAGCACCGCCCGTCTGGAAGACTAGGAATGTTGTTAATGTTTAAAAAAAAAAAACGTGTACCACCTCCTTCTCGCACCCTTATAGATATAGCTACGCTGTCCGACTGTTCTCCCGATTAATGCCCTCCGTTGCCTCAGCCTGGAGGAACCTTTTCACCAAAAGGGAGAAAAGGAAAAATGATTCAAAGATCCCACCGTGAGCAGCAACCCGACCAGGTTAATTCCTGACCAACTGACCGAGGTGTAAGTATTAGTAACCGAGAACACTCGCAAAGATGGCAAACGAAAGGAAAAGGAGGAAAAAGGTAAAAAGAGCTCAGAACGTAGATAAATAGGATACTAAAGATGCGCAGCATGCAGAAAGAGATCTTTTGGCCAATAACTGTTCTATGTTTTGTCGTGAATTTTTTGTATATAACACACGTACTGTCTTCCCTTGTCTGAGTTTGTGTGTATGTAATGCATGGGTTTATGTCTTCCCTCTGTTTGCGTTTCCGTGTTACCTGACCCCTGCCGTTCTGTGTTGTGAGCGCACTAAATGACCTATTACCGTACACGTCTCTCTCTTTCTCTCTCCCTCTCTATCTCTCTCTCTCTCTCTCTCTCTCTACCTTTCTACATTTCATACGTGTACCGAATGGCTCGTCTAGAATGCGGACGACTCTCACTCTCTATGAGAGCCTCCCCCCCCCCTATTGCCTCTTCCTTTTTGTGGTAAAATTGTGCCCCGCCGGCACCAGCCTAATTGGATACTTATTGAACGCGAAGGTGTTCAGCACAATTGACAGAAACTAAAATGATTGTAACTCGCCATATTACTACCTCTCCTTTCTGCAAAATGAAAGAACTTGAATTGGCTAAGAAGGAAGGGACAGGTAAGACGGCTGATGTCCCCTAATCTGGCCCTTTTATAGGGGGACTATATGTCAATGGCATCCTATTATCCAGTCCATTAGAGATACAAGCCCCAATGTCCAGATTGATCCCCAATGCCCAGATTGCCCCACCCCTCTACACTCAAGCGCGAATGTCCAAAGCGTCCCCGCCTCTCCCTGACCCCTGCTCTATATCAGCTGTCCTCGAAGTATAACTGATGACCTTGATTAACTGTCGCACCTCGATGAAAGCCTGTTTTCCTCCCCCTCTCTCGACGATAGCACCCCTGCTCTGTTTTTGAAAGGGTTAGCCGGAATGAACGATAAATAGACTTGGCACAAACACAGTAGGAATGCCGACATATATACTTCATGGTGGTAGGGTTCTGACTGTGACCGATGAACGTAGCCCCCAAATACGTAGGGTTGAGGGCAGAATTCAAATGCATAAATGTCTTCTGTTATGTTATGTTATGTTATGTTATGTTAAAATGTGTTTATATAGCGCTCGGCTACTCTAAAAGAGTGTCCCGGCGCTTTCCACAAAAAGCTACAGTGTATAACAACATAACAAGAAAAACAAAAGCCCAGGAGGAAACAAAGAAAGAAAATCCGCCTAAACAGAAAGATTAAAAAGCCAAGTCTTCAAATTCCTTCTGAATTGAAGCAGATTGGGAGTGCTGCGAAGTTCCAGTGGAAGCGAGTTCCACAGCTGGGAGGCCTTGAGGCTGAAGGAGCGCCCCCCTATCCGGGCCTTCCTCACGCGTGGAACCACAGCCGTGAAGAGGGATTCAGAACGCAATGAGCGGGCAGGGCGATAGAAAGCCAATCTCTTCTGTAGATATCCTGCGCCTGAGCCAAACAGAGCTTTGTGCACCAGCGTCAAGGATTTGAACATAATCCGCTTACGGATCGGGAGCCAATGCAGCGTCCGCAGAAGACCAGATGCCCGTGCGCGTCTATGCAGACCAAAGATTGCGCGCGCTGCCGAGTTCTGTGTCACCTGCAGACGCTGGACCAAGTACTCTGGAAGACCCAGGAAAAGAGCATTGGCATAATCTAGCCTGGATCCGATAAGCGCCTGCACCGTAATCCGTCTATGCTCCGCAGAAAGAAGTGGAAGAAACTTGCGGAGCATTTTCAGAATGCCGAAACAGGTGCCAGTCAGGCCAAGAACATGTGATCTGAGAGAAAGCTTGTTGTCAAGCTTAACGCCAAGATTTTTGGCCACCAAGGAAGAATGTGCCGGAGGGCACATGGCAGCCGGCCACCACTGCCGCCACTCGGGATCGGTGACACAGCCGAAGAATAACACCTCCGACTTACTGGAGTTGGCCTTCTCCTGCCAGTTCTCTAAAACTTGTTTTGTACTGTTAGAAACGGGACCCTGGCCGGCCAAGACTCGCGTCGAGGTCAGTCAGGGATCGCCATTTCTAAGTGTCAGGGCAAGGGAGTCACACACCAAGATAACCCCTACTCGCCCTCTAGGTAACGTGGCGCGAGCAGTCAAGGCTAAACTTGGAGGCTATGTAGGTTAAGTGTTTGCGCGCGCACCCAGCAACAACACCCAAGGCCCACCACAAAGGAAACTCCACACAAGGTTATATAAAAATAGCCTTTGTATTATATCAAAAACACATTAGATAAAACATACATTTGGTTACACTGTGCCAACAGGCACGGGCACAATTTACAAGGGGGATATTTACAAGACAGGGCCACCTGGACCACTGTCAGGAATCATCACTTTTTAGGAATAGTAATTAGCACATAGAATACTTTTAGAATCAAATTGAACGTGTAGCACAAATTAGCACACAACCAGTAATTTACTGGTAAAGCATAAGAACCTCCTACGCAACCCTAACCACCTTAGGAAACTATTGCGCAGGGAACAAAAGACCTCAACTAGCAACACCTGTACTAGGAGAAAAGCAACCACCTAGGATTCACCAACATCTAGGGGTAGAGCATAGGAACATTACACATGATGCATTAACATTCAGCGGTGTAGGGAAGGAAGACACATGATGGATCCAAACACATTCAGAGGTGCGAGCACAAGACAACACATGATGCAGTACCTACATTCAGCGGTGTATGCAAGGAAAGACACATGATGCTTCAGAACACATTCAGCGGTGCGAGCACAAGCAATTGCGCAAACCTTCACATGAGCCACAACCTGTGGCAGTCCCTGTGTCCCAAAGTCAGGGCAGGCTGTAATAAGCCAAAAGTACACCCAGCCTAAACGTAGCAACTGTCCACTAAGTGCTGGACAGTTGTAAATGCCAAGGGTGCGAACGTTGGAGCCTCGCAGGCTCAGGACAACTGACTGGGCCAGGAGCCTCTCAGGGGCTCACAAAGCAAATAGGCAACTAGAGCTCCAGCGCTCTAAATCAAGGAAAATGCCCCCAGAGCCTCTCTCCGGGCTCTCACACGATGTGGGCCATGAGCCTCGCTGGGCTCGGCAACAACTGCGGGTTCAAGAGCCTCTCAGGGCTCAAAGAACAAAGAATGGCCCCTCTCGTTGGAGTCCCTCGTGGACTCGGGAAGCCTGCGCTCGTTGGAGTCCCTCTCGGGGGACTCAGGGTCAGATTATGCCCACGAGCCTTTCGGGCTCGAAGAAATGCCCCCAGGAGCCTCGGGGCTCACGCAGAAATGCAGCAGCGTTGGAGCGGCCCTCTGCCAATCGGGGCCGCTCGAAGAACAAAGGACCCTGTCCCCGCACTCACCGGTACTCCGCTGGTGCTGCGGGGGCAGGAACACTGCCGGCTCTCCTCATCTTCAGCGCGGGGCTCCTCTTCCTCGGAGCCTCGCTGGCGGCGCCTCTCTCCTCGCTTGCCTGGTTGTGCAGGCGGGACTTCCGGTCGGCCTCTCAGGGGCCGCGCTGCGATTGGCCGGTCGGCCAGGGACTTCCGGGTCGTCGCGGGCAGCGCGGCGGCCCGTTCCAGGTAGGCAGGCGGGCTCCCAGTACCCGAGGAGTGGGCTCCCTCGAGGTATTTACGAAAGCAAAGTACGGGGCAATGCCGGGTGGGCACCGGCTCGATAAATTAACAATAAAGCGAGGTGGCACTCGCTAGGACCCTCAATAAAGCGCTCTCAAGCGCCAAAGGTAAACGAAGCGCTTCCAGGCACTAGGGAAAGTCCAAAGCGCTCCCAGGCGCTGGGAACCCAAGCACAGCGCTCCCAGCTGCCCTCAGCAGGGCAGCGTTCCAGCAAAGGTCCTTAGGTAGGCAGGGGGGCAAGGCTGGGCCAGGGGCCAGCTCACTGGCCCTCCAGGCAGGGAGGCAGTCCAAGTGGCGGTTCCTCCTGGCCCCAGCAGCTGCAGCAGCCCCCTCAAGATCCTAGAAGAGAACAATTTCAGTGGGGACACAGCCCCATTTTTATACACTGAAATCCTTTGTCATAATGTGCAGGGTGGGGGGAAACCAGTCGCAGCTGGTTCTGGAGCACTCTTGATGGCCCAACCACCCATTTCATTCACTGGGGAGGCTAGGGTCGTTAGACACACCACAGGGGGGCGGAGCCAGCATTGTGTGGGGAAAACCCAGCCCATCCAGGACACAGGTACACTCCTCCCACACATCACTCATGCTAATCTCCCACTCACCACCGGGCAGACCCATCCAGACTTCCTGCAGCCTGGCATGCCAGCCAGCTCCAGCCAATCACGCTCCAGTACCCTCACTGCACACATATCTCAATGTCCAGAAGTAGCACTTCCCGACTAGACACACACATGCCGCAGACACCATCTTGCAGCATTCACTCTCACGAGTTTACACATACCAAACTCGAGCCTGCACTCCCCACGCATCAGGAACTACCAGGGACACACACATTCCCCATGCATTCCTATGGGAGGGCAGGCCAGCCATACTACATGCACGCACTTTCACTCCGGGGCCCAGGGAAAAAGTGCGCCAAGCCAGAAATCATGAACACCAGGTCGCCATCAAAAGCAAAAAGATCAGGGGTGAACCAGCCATAAAGGCCCGGGTCCAACACAACCCCCTTCCAGCCAAAACGCAGGGTAGACCGATCACCACCGTGATGGGCTTCCCTGCTTTGGGCGAAAGAACAAGGACACGGGCCCGCCACTGCCGGGACACCGTCCTGTTCCACGCCACTGTGAACCCCTGGGATTCCTTCTAAAACCACCGTCTGGAACAACTGGGCTACCCCACTGGTACTCCTCAGCTGTCCCCGGCCAGGACCAGGCCCTAGGCCACCCTGGTACCACTGGTTCCTGCCTACTCACCGAGTGGGGGGTAGTAACCCCTGGCACATAGTAGCCACTCTCCACTCTTCCTGCCTGCAAGACAGGGCTAGACTGCCACTGGTTCTCCAGCCTAGGGTCTACAACCTTAGGTGGACCAGGAGTCTCAGGGAAGGCTCTCCTCCCCTTACCTCTTCTTCTAGGGTTCCTCCACCTCCTGCGAGGTGTACACCTAGAACGCCATTCCAACCCAGGGTTTAACCCCTCGGGTTGCGCCGGGGTCAGAGGCGGGCTCTCCCACCCTCTGCACCCCCTTCCAGAGTTCTGCACCCTCCCAACTGGAGAGGTACCCCTGGAAGAAGCACTGGCTAGGACTCTGGTTACAGAAGTCCCACCCTTCAGGTCAGGCCGATCCTGAACCTGGCCTCCCAACCTTCGGTCTAAACCTCTAGGTGGGATAATTGCCTGGCACTCCAGGACTTCTGGGGACTCACTCACCATCCCCCTGAGGTTAACACATGACTCATGTGCTGTGTGACTGTCTGTCTGGCGCAGATCTCCCGACCCCTGTCCACCTGACAGTGCGGGCAGATCCCCCAGAACAGAAGTGGTGTCACCATGGTCACTAAACGGGAACTTCGCCCAACTGGGTAGTCCCTGACCCACTGGTTCTCCCACTGGGGAACTCCCCCAATCACTCCTCACTTCGGACTTCCGTGCCCCCCCAGCTGGAGTGGCACTGCCGGACACTAGAACCACTGGAACACTATTTAAAGATACTCCAGGTTCTCTAGACACTAGGGGATCACCCTCAAGGGGTCTAACAGGACAGCCTAGATCCCTAACCTGGTGTTCCCTCAAGAAACCATCCAGGTTCTGAGACTGGGTTTCGGGCACCTGGGAACACTCAGTCCCCCACTCACTCTTACTCCACGGAGACAAGACGTGAGCCCCTTCACCCCTCTCGCTACACTGGGACCTAGCTGGGCTACTCTGAGCCTCTTCCACCACACTGGTCTGGAAGATACCTAACCCACTACTCTCGGGTTCACTCACCCATGACGTGTCAGAACCACTGGCACCTTCCCAGCGGTCTGCTTCCTTTGCAATGTCCCAAGGACACACGTAGTCACCTCTTGACAGGTGTTTGCGCAACTCTGGCACAAAACAATTGAGCAACTGCTCTCTGATAACAAGGTTGAGTAGTCCATCAAAATCAGGTTCCCCATGAACCTCTAACCAATCAAGCAGGGCATCATGACAATCATCCACATAATCCACCCAATCCTGGTGAGACAGTCTCCTACTGCTCCTGAACTTCAACCTGTATGTGTCCTCTCGGGAACAAGGTACCTCTCTTTGGAAACGGGGCATGGCACTTCCCGCACCAAACTCTCTCTTGCTGCCACCACTGGATCCAACCCTCCCTGGGGAATCCAGAAAACTATGACTGCGGTCAGGGGATAACCTACCCTCTAGGGCTATCTTCTCCCTGGCCAAGGCCCTCTCAGCCTCTGCAGTCCGTTCATTCGCACCCTGCTGCGCCATCTCTCTGGCATGCTCTAACCTGAGCTTCTCCATGGCCAACTGGTGCTCCCTCTCTTCTCTCCTATCCACCCACTCCTCTGGGGACAGGGAAAGGGATGGGGTGCTACATCGGACACTGGACCCAGCAAGGGACTCCCTATCTAGGGGGTACTCGCTCTCTGCTGGCGCCCATCCACTGTCATCCTCACTCTCCACATCAGACTCTTCAGGGCTCCCCTCAGACCCACCACCCTCATGGTGCGCGGTCCGGGCCCTCTCCCTCTCACTGTGCTCACGCTCCCAGTCACTCTTCTGCCACAGGATCATGTTATCCCTAAGCTTGGACTGGGTGTCTGACTCACTCACTGGGATGTCTCTCTCCTTACATAACCGTACCAACTCATGCATACTGTACTTAAACAGGCTACAAAGGTTAAAAGGAGATTCCATCTTGACAGGATGCTCACAGACACGTGCAACACAGGGGACTTAACTGTCAGAGCTGAAGCAAGAGCACACGGTTCAAAGTATTTCAGCAAGCTCCCTACTAAAAAGAACTCACACTAATCTGTCCAGGCAACACACCATTCATCCACGCACACCCCCCCCTCGGACCGGTAAGGCAGTTTTTACCACCCCTGATTTCTCAACCTGACCACACGTGACACAGGTACCAAACTCTGGGAGCAGGGCAGGGGACAAATGTACTGGACACTCTTTGGAAAAAGAAATACTAGAACTTCAAAGGACAATAATCCCCAACATGTAATTATCTAAAATGCAGAGCTTTGTAGTGTGGCCTGTTGCCACTGCAGTACACCGCAAACACAAATCCGGATCCCACCGCTGCCACCAATGTTAGAAACGGGACCCTGGCCGGCCAAGACTCGCGTCGAGGTCAGTCAGGGATCGCCATTTCTAAGTGTCAGGGCAAGGGAGTCACACACCAAGATAACCCCTACTCGCCCTCTAGGTAACGTGGCGCGAGCAGTCAAGGCTAAACTTGGAGGCTATGTAGGTTAAGTGTTTGCGCGCGCACCCAGCAACAACACCCAAGGCCCACCACAAAGGAAACTCCACACAAGGTTATATAAAAATAGCCTTTGTATTATATCAAAAACACATTAGATAAAACATACATTTGGTTACACTGTGCCAACAGGCACGGGCACAATTTACAAGGGGGATATTTACAAGACAGGGCCACCTGGACCACTGTCAGGAATCATCACTTTTTAGGAATAGTAATTAGCACATAGAATACTTTTAGAATCAAATTGAACGTGTAGCACAAATTAGCACACAACCAGTAATTTACTGGTAAAGCATAAGAACCTCCTACGCAACCCTAACCACCTTAGGAAACTATTGCGCAGGGAACAAAAGACCTCAACTAGCAACACCTGTACTAGGAGAAAAGCAACCACCTAGGAATCACCAACATCTAGGGGTAGAGCATAGGAACATTACACATGATGCATTAACATTCAGCGGTGTAGGGAAGGAAGACACATGATGGATCCAAACACATTCAGAGGTGCGAGCACAAGACAACACATGATGCAGTACCTACATTCAGCGGTGTATGCAAGGAAAGACACATGATGCTTCAGAACACATTCAGCGGTGCGAGCACAAGCAATTGCGCAAACCTTCACATGAGCCACAACCTGTGGCAGTCCCTGTGTCCCAAAGTCAGGGCAGGCTGTAATAAGCCAAAAGTACACCCAGCCTAAACGTAGCAACTGTCCACTAAGTGCTGGACAGTTGTAAATGCCAAGGGTGCGAACGTTGGAGCCTCGCAGGCTCAGGACAACTGACTGGGCAAGGAGCCTCTCAGGGGCTCACAAAGCAAATAGGCAACTAGAGCTCCAGCGCTCTAAATCAAGGAAAATGCCCCCAGAGCCTCTCTCCGGGCTCTCACACGATGTGGGCCATGAGCCTCGCTGGGCTCGGCAACAACTGCGGGTTCAAGAGCCTCTCAGGGCTCAAAGAACAAAGAATGGCCCCTCTCGTTGGAGTCCCTCGTGGACTCGGGAAGCCTGCGCTCGTTGGAGTCCCTCTCGGGGGACTCAGGGTCAGATTATGCCCACGAGCCTTTCGGGCTCGAAGAAATGCCCCCAGGAGCCTCGGGGCTCACGTAGAAATGCAGCAGCGTTGGAGCGGCCCTCTGCCAATCGGGGCCGCTCGAAGAACAAAGGACCCTGTCCCCGCACTCACCGGTACTCCGCTGGTGCTGCGGGGGCAGGAACACTGCCGGCTCTCCTCATCTTCAGCGCGGGGCTCCTCTTCCTCGGAGCCTCGCTGGCGGCGCCTCTCTCCTCGCTTGCCTGGTTGTGCAGGCGGGACTTCCGGTCGGCCTCTCAGGGGCCGCGCTGCGATTGGCCGGTCGGCCAGAGACTTCCGGGTCGTCGCGGGCAGCGCGGCGGCCCGTTCCAGGTAGGCAGGCGGGCTCCCAGTACCCGAGGAGTGGGCTCCCTCGAGGTATTTACGAAAGCAAAGTACGGGGCAATGCCGGGTGGGCACCGGCTCGATAAATTAACAATAAAGCGAGGTGGCACTCGCTACGGGCCGCGAATCGGCAGATCAGGCGGCCAAATGCCGGGTGGGCACCGGCTGTGCACAACAGCGCTCCCCAGCGCTAGGACCCTCAATAAAGCGCTCTCAAGCGCCAAAGGTAAACGAAGCGCTTCCAGGCACTAGGGAAAGTCCAAAGCGCTCCCAGGCGCTGGGAACCCAAGCACAGCGCTCCCAGCTGCCCTCAGCAGGGCAGCGTTCCAGCAAAGGTCCTTAGGTAGGCAGGGGGGCAAGGCTGGGCCAGGGGCCAGCTCACTGGCCCTCCAGGCAGGGAGGCAGTCCAAGTGGCGGTTCCTCCTGGCCCCAGCAGCTGCAGCAGCCCCCTCAAGATCCTAGAAGAGAACAATTTCAGTGGGGACACAGCCCCATTTTTATACACTGAAATCCTTTGTCATAATGTGCAGGGTGGGGGGAAACCAGTCGCAGCTGGTTCTGGAGCACTCTTGATGGCCCAACCACCCATTTCATTCACTGGGGAGGCTAGGGTCGTTAGACACACCACAGGGGGGCGGAGCCAGCATTGTGTGGGGAAAACCCAGCCCATCCAGGACACAGGTACACTCCTCCCACACATCACTCATGCTAATCTCCCACTCACCACCGGGCAGACCCATCCAGACTTCCTGGAGCCTGGCATGCCAGCCAGCTCCAGCCAATCACGCTCCAGTACCCTCACTGCACACATATCTCAATGTCCAGAAGTAGCACTTCCCGACTAGACACACACATGCCGCAGACACCATCTTGCAGCATTCACTCTCACGAGTTTACACATACCAAACTCGAGCCTGCACTCCCCACGCATCAGGAACTACCAGGGACACACACATTCCCCATGCATTCCTATGGGAGGGCAGGCCAGCCATACTACACGCACGCACTTTCACTCCGGGGCCCAGGGAAAAAGTGCGCCAAGCCAGAAATCATGAACACCAGGTCGCCATCAAAAGCAAAAAGTTCAGGGGTGAACCAGCCATAAAGGCCCGGGTCCAACATGTACCCATTCAAAGATATACGATCATCGGAGGAGAAGGGTCGGACGTGACGTACAGCATGGCTGCAGATCTTGAGACACATGTGACCTCGACCAGAGGTGGAGCTGCAGAGCAACAAGATATGGGACGAGACAGCAATCTCAAACGTGGAAAATGAAAGGTTGAAGGGCTGCCCTGAAGCCCTCTGTCTGCTAACCCACGTGTGCCTGAAGTCTTCGCCCCCTTTTTGGGCCCGATTGATGGGCCTGCCTGCTCGTTTTCCTTTGCTCCCTTGGTCCCTTGATGTGTCCAAGAAAAGACTTGACCCCACTCCGCCCTCTCTTCCCTCGACTATCCAACACCCCCTCTTTTCCACATGACTTTTTGACTCAGACAAGAAGAAGAGCATTCAGATGGAAATGGGGTTTGCCACAGAAGGAAAAAGGAAATACAGGTGCCGAGCATAAGGCACCCTTGAAGAATTGGTTAGGGAACAGGACTGTGGTCTAACAGCAGAGGACTGACCGCACCCTGCAACGCGTAAGGTTAGATCCGAGCGGGACCTATAGCTCCACCGCCGGTGCTCAACAGCGCCAACGAAAGAAAACGGACTAGAGCCTACCAGTGATGGCTCACTGCTAAAAAGACACTGTGACGAAGACACCCATCAATTTGACTAAATTACTTTTGTCGAACTGAATTCCGCCCTCAACCATTTTGTATTGCTTTCAAAATGTTTTTCGGTCACTTTTAAAAGCTGTACATTGATGCCACCGAAGAGAAAGTCAGGACATTTATACTATGTAGTATGCTGAACTCTAGGCTTGTATAAGTAACCCAGCAACTGTGAACTCATATGTACTGCATTCCACCAACCGCATCGATTGTGCCATGGTTATATGCAATTCGCTGGTATTTGACAAACGCCATCTCATCGACCACACATGTGTTATATGTACGCCCACTACGGAAATATTCTATATCTGGGCGACCCTGTAGTGTCATTAAAAAGACTGCAGATAAATCAAAATTCAGCAACCCCTCTTCTTTTGCAGATACACAGACACCAGTCTGTATTCACTTCCCTTGTAAAACTCAATTGGCTCCCTATCAAAAAAATCTATTCAGTTCAGAGCTCTATGCTCCGCCTTTCGAACATTTAACAGCAAGTGTCTGAGTTTTTTGAGACACTTGGTTTAAGAATATACTCTTCAGAGATTACTGAAGGCTTCCACTCCCTATTTCGCTGTAATACCCAGATCCCATGAAAGCCAAAGTGGTGGATGCTCCTTTACGTTTTGGGCCTCCAAACATTGGAGCACCCATTCTCTTACACTTTGCTACTCTCCTAATAAGCCAACATTCAGGAAATCCCCTATGACTTAGCAGTTTGAGAATACCTATTAAGATCTTTGTCTGGCTTATACTTGCCCTGCCCCTGGGGATGGACTGGTGCGCGAGCCAAAAAAAAAAAACAATATGCGTCAAGAGGATGTCCCAAGAAGTACCGTTGGGGTGTGGGGAAAATGGCTGGGTATTATGGAATGACCAACATACTTTGCGCAGTTACTATGCCTGTGTATACCTTCTGGGGTTGGAAATCGTGGGATGTTGTGCTCCTGTAAATGTCAATGATTCACTGTCTTCTGTGTCTATTGCTGATTTTTTTTATACTTTTCAAAACAATAAAATTGATTATTAAAAAAAAAAGACTAGTTTGCTTTTCCATACTGTATTTTCTGCCTTTTTAATAAACAAAATCTGTCCTACTGGCCCCGAAAAGTGATCAGCACCAAAACATTTACGAGGAAAGTGGGCAAACTGACAATAAGTCTTTCTCCTTGCTGGTAATTTATTTAGCATAAACACCTTTTTAGCAGGTGAAGTTAGTTTGTTGGCTAGATCATTCCACCAGGTAACTGAACCCAGGGATACATAGTTCATGTCAGGATAATACCCTGGGGGGAAACATAGACCGGTCCACACAAGCAAGACTGAATGGAGAAGTACAATCAAATCTATCATCTACAACTAAGGCTCCCGGTTTTCCGTTTCTACTGATTTTTACAGATAAATGCAGACAGAAAACAATGTGTTTCCTGTCTGTATTTATTTTTAAAAGCAGAAAAAATGTGTGTGCTTCTAATGAGTGACTTTCCATGCTGCTTGCTGTGAATTCAAAGACTATGAGCAGCTAGATAACACAGGGAGTTAAAAAACAGGATAAGATATCTTTAAATGCAAGCATATATTAAAATGTATTTGTAGTAAATTGCTAATATGTACCCGTGGGTGTAGTGTTCTGCTATATTTGGCTGCGGAATTTGCTAAAACACAACAGACATCAAAGTATGACTGCATGTTAATCAGTTAAATAAATGTGGAAATTTACCAATTTTGACTCCACTTATTCGCAAACCACAAAATAAATATGGATAAATACTAATAAGATACGAAAAAATAAATATGGATAAATACAGACAGAAATGTTAAAAAAATTAAAATACCATAACACCGTGAGCCCCATCTATAACAGTGTTTACATTACCATGATATCAATCAAAGTAAGCTGGTGATCAAAGAGGCACAGACAACGAGGAGTCAGAGATAATGAATCCATTAATTCTTGCCTTGTCTTCAAGACTCTTCCAGCTGCCTCCATCGTGCACCCTGCAGACCTAAAGCACTGCATTGTAGTTTATGGATATGCATCAGGATCCAAACTTCAGTAAAACATTCTTTTTAGTTTGCTTTTTGGGGGAGCTTTCATCGCCGGTTGTAATCGTCCGAAAAAGAGGTTAACCGTGTCTTGTGTGTATTTCAGTTAGATGTGACCTCTGTCATAGGTGACCTTCTCTTAGCTAAGTATATAGGCCCTTGTTTGTCCTCTCCATATTTGGCTTATCATTGGGCTCTGGCACAATTGTTCACCTGATTGTGTTTTTTGAGCCCTGTTAGGTTAGTGAAGAGGGCTATCCTCTTCATTCATGAATGTTATTTCCACAGCACAAATATAACCACACAGAATTGTTTTGACAAATGAACGAGTTACTTAACTTCAGTAACGATGTATCTGGTAGAGACACAGTCTAGCCGCAGATTCCTCAACTAAGAATATCCCCAGGCGTCAGACTGAATCCGGAGAATTTTTCTCAGCAGCACCTCTGTACGCCGGGGATGTCACCACATAGCTCTGCCCTGACGTCGTCCACGCATATGACGTCAGTGGAGCCATATAAGTCCCTCCCTGCGCGCTGAGGTCAATTTTCTTCGGTGAAACTTTTCGCCGCCACAACGTGGCGCCACAACTAAAACTATGAGAGTGTGGGAACAGTGTGCCAAAAAAGATGAAAAAACATTGAAACAATGACAGAAAGAAAACTTTATACTGAAAGGAATTGAAGGAAAAGAGCAGAGTACCCGCTCTTAGAAAAGCGTAAACTATGCCCTCCTATGAGGCAAAACGGCATTTGAAATGAATGTCATGGCAAACAACAGGAAGTCTGCAACCAAAGGATGTAACTGTGAAGGGCAACAAGACCGGAACAACATGACTCACAATAATCGACCACAGGTCGGCAACAACGGGGAATGTGCAACCGTACCCCCTACAAGAGGCCTATGGACTGAGGCACAGTCAAACAGACCCTGAACCAGTTGACTGTAGCAGAGTCAAGAGACCCCAAGTAATGGAGAAATGACAGGGGATGGTGGGAATGAGGGAAGAAGAACATGAGTAACCCCCATACTGGAAGGACCAGGGTGTAGGAGCGTAGGAGGACACATGAACCTACCACCCAATCACAGGTGGAGAAAAAACAGATAAAACTGAATGAGCCATCCTGCCAAGGAGGGAGATGAAAGAGGCCACCCAGCAGGAAGACAAAAGCCCCCTGAAAGGAGACGAGTGAGTAAAACCCAACTGGAAAAGGTCCTCGCAGAGCGGGTAGGATGGGTGGGTGTTAAGGAATCTGCAGCTAGACTGTGTCTCTACCAGATACATCGTTACCGAAGGTATGTAACTTGTTAATCTGATAGAGACATCTTGCCGCAGATTCCTTAACTTAGAATAGATACCAAAGCCCCATTGGAGGAAGGCCTGCAACTGAAACCCACCAAGTTCCAAAGAGAACTTAGTCGTCAACAAGTTGACTAAAACACGGTGGTGACAGCAATGCCAGCATGGCTGACACCAGACCAGTAAGCTCTGTTAGAAGCAGAACACCAAGGGGAGGCAAAGGCACCACAATCCGTCAAGGGACAGTACGAAACCTCTCTCGTCCAGACAGGGATGAAAGGAAGCACAGAACCAGAATGGTAGTGCTGAACGTGAGAGAGTCCAGAAACCATTGCAAATGAAGGGGAACTGAGCACAGGATTTGATGGATCCGCAAGAGATAAAGACCCAGAGAAGTGACAAGAAGGTATGACAGAGCCAGAGCATACAGGCTGAGCATGCACAACAGTGTATACACAAACAATGACGTGAGGGAACAGATATCACCATGCAGAGTATATATAGATATCGGAGGGTATAGCACAACTGAGGTGTAAACGCAAACTGTGAACTAACAAGAAAAACTAGATCACCATGCCATGTGTATATCTATCTAAGGTCATCCCTACAACAGACCCACATAGTGGTCAGGCAAGGATGCCCATCAGTCACCACACGGAACCGCCCTTCATCATTTGGGATTCCTTTGAGACCACCATCAGGGGTGCCACTTAGCTTTCACGGAGAGGGCCCAGATTTTGAGAGAGACCTCACCCGATCAGACAGGTCTTACTGTGGTCTTACTACTCAATTAAGAGGATGTTAACACAAACAAGGGAGGACTGATGTCACAGTGCACAAAAAGATGTGTACGAAATAAGAAAAAGGTGTGCTAAAATTGGATGAGGGGGTACTGAAAATAAAATTTATTCTGGTGCTACCCACTCTTCCAATATTAAAAAGTAGTCAGTGACAGTCACAAAAAAAATTCTGGGGACCACCTAGATGTACATCTAGGCGGTCCCAAAAAAACTGTTTTGTGACTGTCAATGACTACTTTTTAATATTGGAAGAGTGGGTAGCACCAGAATAAATTTCATTTCATCCAATTTTAGCACACCTTTATCTTATTTTGTACACACCTTTTTGTGCACTGACCGAAGAGGAGCCCCAGTTTGAGATGCAGACCGGCGACACGAAGACTCTGAACGGTACATCTGGGCAGTCAGCAACTTCATACGACGCTTCTGCAGAGACTTTGGCTTCAGTTGCCAGCAGGTGTCACACTCCTCGGACTAGTGGTGCTCTCCTAGGCACCACATACAGATAACGTGCGGATCAGTTGCTGACATCTGCCGCATACAGGTCTCACACGACTTGAAGCCCGAAGGCATCGCACACTGTTCCCGGATGCTGAAGGCGTCGAGAGGTCCTGAAAACAAAACAGGCCGGTACTCCTGGATCCGCGTAGGGACGCGGAAAAGAAGGAAACTGACATCAACACGCCGGGAGGGACTTATATGGCTCCACTGATGTCATGTCCATGAACGACGTCAGGGTGGAGCCATGCGGCGCCGTCCCACG
Organism: Lissotriton vulgaris; assembly: GCF_964263255.1. Lineage (NCBI taxonomy): Eukaryota > Metazoa > Chordata > Amphibia > Caudata > Salamandridae > Lissotriton > Lissotriton vulgaris. The sequence goes on along the minus strand of NW_028254719.1, from coordinate 341,630 downwards.
GCACGCAGAGGGGCTGCTGAGAAAAATTCTCTGGATCCAGTCTGACGCCCGGGGATATTCCAAGTTAAGGAATCTGCGGCTATATGTTTCTATCAGATACAACTATTTCTATACAGTTTTCATCACAACACAGAAAGCAATAGTGCAACATTTTCTTTAATAAAATTATAAAATTCACGAAATCAGTTTTTTTACCTAAATATCAAGGATGCTGTTCTTAGAAAATGTGTGAGTTCACAAATGATGTTTTTAAAAGAACTTACCATGTGGATCGGCATCCACAAGTGTGAAAATGGGTATGTGGAACGTATCCCAGAGCTTTCTAATTAGCAGTCTTGTGTTCAGATCTGGCACTCCTTTCCCCTGGCAAAAAAAAATCAGAATCTATATATCTACGAATTAAATAAAAATAAAAATGAATGCACTGAAAATAAAGACAAGTTAAATACAAGATTTGCTTTGAAGAGAATACTTGAGACCCTGGCTGGTGGCCCACCAAACCCATGGGGCGGTGGAAGCTTCTCTTACAATTGCCCTACAGTGAATCACCTGACATATTTAAAAAATACTGCAGAGGGGGTAGGGATGTTTTGCCAAAGGTGTGGTTACCAACACTTTGGGAGCCCTTTCGCACAAAATGGTCAATGATCCAATCCTGCCCTCTTTCCCAGCGTAAATTTGCTTTTGGAAAAAAAACAATATCCATGACATGGAGCACATCAGTACATTCTTTTCTCTTCCCAAAACAGCCGCTCTTTGCATCATCGTCCAGCGTAAGAAAAAACAGCGATGGAAGCCACTGCCTATGTAGGAGGGACATCAGGCACACCAGTCATATAGCAGCTGGCCCACCGCAAAAGCACTTCCATCAGCTGAAAATGTCAGCTGGCAGAAAATGCAGCACCAAACCCTGACACCTCACATAAAGATCTGCGTACAACAGGAGACTGCAGCTGCCTTTCAAACACAAGCATTGGCAAAGCCAACAGGTCTGGAGTTGGCAGCTGGCCTTTCGGCTTTGTCTTGTTTTGTCATGGTTTTGGTGAAAACTTGCTGTTGGGAAGTCATGGGAACCTCTTAAGCCTAAAAAAATGGCTAACAGCTAAAATATTTTTGGGGTCTCAAAAATGCACATTGTCATAAAGGTTCATGGCACTTAATGGAACCATGTTGTGTGTGGATGTGTTCCTTTGGAAAGATCAGAATGCTGTAACTCACAGTGAAGTTAGTCAATGCCCGAAGTAGGCAAACCCAGTGTCCAGTGCTGCGTGCCGTAGTGGGTGAAATTAAATGTGAATTAGATGAATGTATGAAAAGGTCTGGCTAAAAGCTACTAAAAGTAAGTATATTATATAAATATAATTTTAGTAAAACCAAAAGGTCTTGACTAAACTCAAACCTAAAAACAATTCAGAAAATTCAGAACAGTATAGACTGCTTCTGTAAACAACAGCGATCTTCATTTTAAATGGCAAATACAACATCTATTTGCTGAAACACATTCCACTGCATTGTGCAGAATGTTTAGCATTATTGCAATAGCATTACTAAAGTACCACAACATGCTGTTCACAACTTGTGAGGGTATTTCTCCACCTCCAACTCTCCTACCTTTTTTAAATGAGAAGATTCTCATACATGTAAGTCCTAACTTTACTGCTACTAAATTGAGAAAAATCCTACTTTTAAGACTTTCGGTATTCACAGAAGGCATTTAGGAGTCCTAAAGTTAGGAGTCCTAATTTTACTACTACTAAATTGAGAAAAATCCTAATTTTAAGACTTTCGGTATTCAAAGAAGGCATTTAGGAGTCCTAAAGTTAGGAGTTCTAACTTCTGTGAATACCGAAATGAGTAAGTTAATTCTGTGAATACCAAAAGTAGTAAGTGCATTCTGTGAATGCCAAAAGTAGTAAGTTCATTCTGTGAATACCAAAAGTAGTAAGTGCAATCTGTGAATACCAAAACAGTAGTAAGTTTAGGATTGAGTCTTAAATTCATTCTGTGAATCGGGCCCCATAATCTTTCATAACTAGGAAACCATGTGATTTTTTTATGTCTACAAATGCATACATTTGTTTGGCTACATTACTCTAAATGGTATTTCATGGGGCAAGACTAAAGTGTTACAAAAATACCTTTAGACACCTACCGTTATGATTATGCATGGGGATAATTTTTTGCAGAATTCATCATCTAGAAGACGTTGGAAGGTAGCATCTTTTTCTACGATTAGTATAAACTTTGCATTAGAAGTCATATCTTTCAAGTTAAGGCATTGTGCAATAATAATCTCAGTCAATGCATGTATTAAGAAATTGGCTGTGGTGCACCTGAATGTTGGTATAAAATAGGTATGAAAGGCATTATTATGGTCAATTGAAACCACTGGTGAAGTCGAGGGTCACCAAGAGTTTCACATTTTTCCAACTGTTCACATAACAGCAGCAGACAGTGCAATATCAGAGCTTCAATATCTTGGCCCTAGGTTTTTTTTATTTTCAGAACATCTATTACCTCAAAATCCGTGGATGGCTTCACAGCCATTCAGATGAGATCAGATGCAATGTTGCTCCAGATGTTGCTTACATATTGAAATATTTGAAAGGGTTGGAAGGCTGAGAGTTGCCTTTCAAAGCACTTCTTCACACCCCTGAGCCCCCTTTTTCCACTTTCCTCAAAACTAGGTTGACGTCTGCCCTTTACTCCACCAGTGGCTGTGAACTCCTTATCTAAAGATTTTGCTACCATATTTTATTTCCCAATAAATCAATTGAATTGCTCCTTTTATTCCACAGTCAAATAGCCAGTCACTCCCCTTCGTTTATGGCTTCATTCACCCCACTCTTTGGAATGGTGGTAGGAATGCTCAAGCCAAAAATGTTTTTGTTTTATTTTAGGTTATAGATTTTAGAGACCTTAAACTTAATATGCATTTCTTTTCATACAACATCGGTAGTTTTTTCATCTTATTTCAATATTCAGTAACTCACAAACTCACCCACCAGTATCAAATTCAGATACTAGAGTAGATCTAAATTATATCAAACACATGGATCCTTCTCATTCAGGCCCTAAATTCAACACGTTGCCATGAGGCTTGAAAATTCATCAGTTAACATCTATACAAGTTATTTAAACACACATCTGAAGTGTCCTTATAGAATTGGGCACCAAAGTTCACTGTGGCCTACATTCACAAGGAAAGGACCCAGATGTGGTGTTGCTTCTTGAATTAATCCTCAAAGCACCCCGAGTATTCGGGCGTGGCTTCGGAGCCAAGCATGGCAGACGCAGAGCTCCGCTAGCTCGTACCTGCTCAAAGCCATTATCCTGCCAAAATACTGACTCCAGACACTTCTGATGCAGGGCACCCATTGCGGAGCACACCAAGACCTCCTGGGCGCAATTTGGTGACTGTGGCGTGCCCGGACGGTCCAGATACGACAGCAACGCGCCGGCGGCCTTCTTCTGGGGCTGCGTGACAGCGTGCTGCATAGGCTGGGCCGCTGCCGAGATCCCTTGAAGGCCGATTGTGCAGGCCTCACCTCGGCAGCTGCCCTCATCCTGTGGGACCCCAGGTCAGTGTTCGTGGGGGCCTGGGGCGGGGCGGGGTGGGGTGGGGGCCTGCCTCCGTGTGGCTTGGGCCGGTTGCCTTTGCCGTGCCTCCGGCGCTGCTGCAGTGAGCCCATCCCCTGCCTTCTGACTGGTGCACACAGGCCGTGGAGACCAGGAGGCCTGAGAAGTTCCTGGTGGGGCCCGAGCCTTGTGGACGCCTGCGGCGCTCCACGCCATCTTGCTTAGCCGCATGGGGCGGGCTGCACTGCCCTGTTACAGACTCGTCCTCTGCTGAGGGTCGGGCCGCAGAGGGACCCGCTGGGAGGCCTGAGCCGCGGCGGCAGAGAATAGCGGAGTGACTTAGAGACATTGCGCATTTCTGTGGAAGTTGAGACTGTGCCGGTAAGATCCGGAGACTGTGGGGCAAGTTGGCCCCCGCTTCCTGCTGGCGGCCGGCCCACAGTGTGGCGCCTCTGATGTAGACCCTCCGCCGATATCCTGGGTGACGCAGTGTGGAGACCCCGTGGTTAGTGGCTCCTCCGCCGGCTGTGTGCAGTTTCCCTCGACCACCTGGTGCCCCAGTGAGCCTCGCCCACCCGCCTGTCCTGTGCGGTGAGTTGTGGGGACTGGGGGCTTGACCTGGCTGCAGCCCCGCCCGAGCAGCGTTCATCTGCATGTCCGGAGACATACTCCAGGGAGGCTCCCAGTGCTGCGTGGTCCATCGTCCTTCACTGAGGTCTGCCGTGCTCCCGTGGGGCTCACCCTCCCACACTCACCTGCTGCGGCTACGGGCTGGGGCTGCCTCCCGGTCTGCTTCTCTGTTCCACAATGAGTAAAGACAGACTTGGCGCGGCGGCCCCCAAGCAGAACACCATGGACCACTATACCATGGCCCCTGCCAGGAGGGAGGGTGCGGACAGTCTGTCTTCCGACACCGCGGCGCTGCTCGCGGACTGCACTCGAGGCCCAGATCGGGGCCGTTGGTTCTGAGGTGTCATTCCTCCGCCAGGACCTTCAGAAGGCAGTAGACCAGATCACGGAGGCAGAGACCAGGGTCTCCATGGTGGAAGACACAGTATCCGCACTCCAGAAGCATGTGGACAAACCCACAACGGTCTCACGGGAGCTTGCCTCAAGGGTCGAAGATGCGCAGGGGAGGGCCCGGAGCAATAACATCCGCCTGGTGGGCTTCCTGGAGGGTTGTGAAGGTACTTCCATGGACGATTTCCTCCCAGGCAGGCTCAAGACACTGCTACAGCCCGAGGCCATTTCTTCCTGCGTCGTGGTCGAGCAGTTCCACCGGGTTCTAGCTAAGTATCCTCCCCCCGGAGAATGTCCGAGGCCAGTGATTGCTTGGCTTCTCAACTACGCCGACCGGGATGAGATCCTCCGCTATACTCATCTCCACAAGGACAAAATGATCTTCGACTCTCATCCAATCATGGTCTTCCCTGACTATACCCCGCTGGTGCAGCAGCAGAGACAGTCCTTTGTTGCGGACTAGCGGCAACTTCGCGAGTTGACAATATCCTACGCGCTGCTGTTCCCCGCCCGGATGAAGGTGATACATAATGCCAAGACTCTTTTCTTTGACTCCCTGGAGGAGATCTTTGCTTCGACTGATGAGAGATGTAATCTTAAGCGACACTTGCTGCCACTGCTCAACTCAGACTCCTCGCAGGGTTCTCATCGGAGTGGCCGACAGGACAGAGACACTACATCAAGGCGTCACAGTTTCCATTCTAATTGGTGTGCCAAGGGTCACTCAGAGACTGCAGACTGAGCTTGCCATGGCTTTAGGTCTTTTTCCCTCTCTCCTTTCCCTTAGAGCACTGTCTTGCAGCTGGGGTTTCATGGTGGGCCGTTTTGGATCCTAGTGTGCTGGGGTCAGCTTCACCTGCTCTGAGGCGTATCAGACATTGTCCATCCCGGACGTTTTGGGTATGCCAATAGGAGGACCATAGGAGGATTACGGTACAGGCCTTGATCGGGTCAAGACTGAGCTACTCCAACGTCCTATATCTTGGCCTGCCTGAATATCTCCTGCAACGGATGCAGGTGGTCCAGAATGCGGCAGCACGTGCCATTTTTGGCCTGCATAGGCGAGTCAAAGTCTCTGGCCTGTTGCAGTTGCTTCATTGGCTGCCTATCCGACAGCGGATAGTTTTTAAAGCTCTCACCCTCGCCCACAAGGCCTTCCACGCCACGGGGGCAAAATACCTTCAGAAGAGGCTAGTTTCCTATCGTCCTACCCGATCTTTGAGGTCTGAGTCGAAGTTCCTTGCCATTGTCCCGCGCGTGAGGAGGGCCCGCATTGGAGGTCGCTCATTTATGCTACGGGCCCCTCAGCTTTGGAACTCTCTGCCCCTGACGTTACGCAGCACCCCAAATCTGTTGGCCTTTAGGAAGGGCCTGAAAACCTGGCTTTTTGCTTCCTAGTCTTTTTCCGTGTTCTGATGACCCTGTTTTCTTTTAATCTGTTGTGTTGTGTCTGTCTTCTTAAGTTGTCAATAAAGCGCCGGGACACTCTTCTGAGTAGCCGAGCGCTATAAAAGACACAAAATAACATAACATAACATAACATATGCTGGGTGATGTTGGGTTGGGAGGGGGCCCATTGGGGGAACTGCTTGGTTCCTCATGTTGGAGGCCTGGGTCCGGATTCCACCGTGACATATAGTCCTTTTTACTGGAAGTATGGGGGTGGGGGAGCGGGGGGCTATGCAGGGTTTCAGTTTGTTTGTTGTAGTTGTTGCTTTTTGTTCTGCGCACCAGACACACGACTCCATACTACGTCACTACTGCACCTTCGGTCATTGCACATTATAAAGATTATGGATGACACATGACACACGTAAGTCTCTACAGGGAGAGCTCAATATCCTGGCTTGGAATGTAAGGGGACTACTGAACAAAATCAAGCGGGCAGTGCTTCACTTAGCAAAGCGTTATTCGGCTGACATCCTACTATTGTAGGAGACTTACCTTTTGGGCACAGCCTGTCCAGATATAGGTTTGCAAAGGTGTATCACTCTGGTTTTGCGCGGCGCGCTCGCGGAACGGTGATACTTATTCACCGCCGAGTGCCGTTCCAGGTAACACGACATTGGTCAGATCCAGGTGGGTGCTTCACGATCGTCTCCGGCAATATAGCTGGCAAACAGATCACGATTGGGAGTATATATGCCCCTCCTCCTTTGGGTCAGACATTCGTAGATAGACTAACACTGCTTTGGGGGGACCTTCCAGGTGGCTTGACAATCCTAGGTGGAGATTGGCATGATATCACGAGCCCTCTGGACAGATGGCGTGCACACCCACCAGATACACCCCCCCTAGATCTAAACTGCAGATTTTGGCACATACGCTGGGCTGGGCAGAATCTTGGCAGCCATTTCATCCCTCGGAGGCAGGGTTCACTTACGCTTCGTCAGTACACCCAACCCTTTCACGCCTAGATTATTTGTTCCTTCCACATAGTTACATACACAGAGTATCACACACATCCATCACAGCCCGAGGCCTCTTTGACCATTCACCGATCCAACTCAATCTGCTCCTGCAGACCCATCAAGCCCCTTATCGGTGGCGCATGTCTCCATGGCTTCTCCGCAGCGTGGACTATCAGGAGATGCTCCAACTCGCAATAAGGGACTATATCAGCTTCAATCCATTTTCTAACATCAAACCCCATCCATTTTGTGATCAAAGCTTTCTCTACGAAAGACAACATGAAAGGCTTTTCTGAGGACAGTGAGATAAGCACTGCTGACCATCATAGTCATTGTGTGGCAATGTATATTAAATGAGCATTTTTCTAGTTTTATTGTACACAAGCCTATTTTTGATTAACCCTGCATGATCTGTATGGATAAATTATGGAAGGATTGATTGTAGATGGAAATTCTGATTTTTTGTCAAAATGTTAGCATCCACATCAATCAGCTCTATAGATCTAAATGATGTGCATGGTACCAGATCTTTTCCATGATTAGTACAGGCATTGGCAAAGCCAGTGCTCCCTATGAGGCCTATTGACCTTCGCAAAGATTTTTTGCCATGCTGCACAGTCAGGTTTGAGTGATGCAGTTCGGAGGTGCAGGCACCTTTCTGTACTGGTCACACCAATATAAATCACTGTATTGTGCTTGGAAAAATGTTCACCTTAATTGTCTGCTTCACCTTCGCATCGTTAGGCCAATGGGTGACTCAGGCCCATGTGGGTTGGTAGCTGGCCTGCCAGGTTTAATTGTTTTTGGGGTGTGAGATGCCTAGAGAACACCAACGTATGCATCCAGTGCAACAGGCGCCACCTTGGTTGACTCCATTAATATATTTTTAAATAATCAGGAGATCTGATAGATAAAGCACAGCTCTATCCAAAGATTACAAATACAGCTTAAAGTTGACCATCCTACCCCCAACTCAAGTACGGTCCACCCCCATACAAGACAATAGGTGTAAAATAGCTGTATGATGGCAGAGATTTCTTGTAACCGAACCTCCTAAATGTAGATAGCAAACCTGCTTTCCCCAGTGTAAAATGAATTCAGTCGACATAATTGTGGCTTTTACCCTCCCAAAAATATTTGTTATATTTGAGTTGTGTGTGAGGAACCAGTACGCCGACTGAAGGTGTAATGGACCTGCACAAACTAGCAGTTTAGCCACGGGCTGCTGTCGGCTTCTGTGGATTTGATGCCCTGCATTGCCTTTGTTTTTAGCTTCCCTGCTCAAAAACAGAATGCTCCTATAATGCAGTGGAAGCTGCTTTTGTTTTGACTGGCACTAGCTTTCGCTAGTGCTCACAAAGTAGGATGAGTACTAAAAACCTCAAGCCAGTAACAAGAGAATATTTGCCAGACACAGGACCTTTTGGCTGATATTTTGCCCACCAGGATCAGTCCTAGATTCTGGGGGAAACCCCAACTGTGACTCATATGATTATAGCCTAGATGGGCGCAGATCTACATCACCCACGGGCAGGCCCGGACTGACCGTTGCGGGCACGGGTCAATCCCCCGAGCGCCGCAAGGGTGGGGGCCGGTTTTGGGCCCCTGGGGGCCGTTTTTGTTACATAGCTGCAAAAACGGCCCTGTAACAAAATCGGCCGAAAACCGGCCCTGGCAAAGAGTGCAGTCGCACCCCGCCCCCCTCCCCCCGCGGGGGGTGGGGGCGGCCGAGCACTTTGCCAGGGCCGGTTTTGGTTCCCAGTCCGGCCCTGCCCACGGGCTATGGACATTGTGCATCCCAGCTAATAAGAATTTCCCCAGAAGTGAACGTGACATCAGAGGTAACCTAGTTGCTGAAACGAACTCCAGTGTTCTAACCTTTTCACCCTGTAGGTGGCCTATTTCCATAAGTACCGCCTGTAGCCAAAAGTCTTCATTGTGATTAGAAGGATCCAAAATAAGGGCCCTCAAAGTTTGGTACCACCAATATAGTTACCCACAACCAGAGCCGGACTGGGAACTGAAAGCAGCCCTGGCAAATTTTGTCAGACCAGCCCCCATCCGGCACGTAGCGAACCAGCCCCCGTCCGGCGCGTAGCGAGCGAGCGCAGCGTGAACAGCGAGAAGTGGTTGGCGCTTCCTGTTTCTGAGTTGTGCTGTCTGCATCTCATGCACTAACTGGAAGTTGCCGAGTTAGTATAAGTAACCACCCGTCTGGTACATAGATTGAAGTAAAATATCTCATCAATAATTTCAAACCCAATAAGTCGCAATTAAGCCTAGCGATTCAATACATCACAAATCTCAAAGCCAGGTTTGTGGCAAAAATGTATACATCATATTTATTCACAATATTCAACGATTCTTACGGTACATACACCTAGACTTAGGTATAAACAATATCTATTCAAATGCCAACACCACAGTAGCAATATTCATAACAATTTATGTACACCCTGGAGAGACCCAGGCTCAACCCCCCAAATACCACAGTCAAACTATCAATCGCACTACATACATTCCATTCAAATCACACATATCAGTCACATATAAATATATAACGCAAATTCAATAGAATCAAGTAGAATTGTTATAAAAGAAACAAGGGCCAAAATAGGAATCCTTATATGTACCTGGGCCAACTTATTTCAAATACATGTTGTACATAGACCCTAGATCCTGTATTATATGTTGGATCACTCGGTTCATGAATGATAGGATTAATCGTGTATTCTGGTCCCTGTGTTCCAAACCAATGTAAGTTCTCTTACCCTGCTTGCCAAGTTAGTGTCTGAACCCTTGGCCGGCCAATTATGGCGAAGGAAAGAATTTACTATCGCCGTCATGGAATTGTCAAGAAGTTCAATAAGATTTGGGGAATTCTTTTAACAATTGAACTTTGGATATACTGATACAAAATTGGAAAAATATGTTGGTTTTTTCCACAGAGTTTATATAGTGCGAACTTGACCCGAATCAGGTATCAAGCGCTTTACATAGCACCAGTTGAATTACACGAGAACACATTCATTTTTGTTAGGCACGGGGAAATTAAGTGATTTGCCCAGAATCACAGGATGTTCAGTGTCATTGCCGAGACTCAAACCCAGCCAGTTCCCCACATTCGAGGGAGACAGCCCTCGAATGTGGGGAACACATTCGAGGGCTGTCGAATGTTTGCTGGAAATCCCGATTGATACAGGAATGGGATTTTATTCCCCTTAGAGATTATTCGTTTAGTGGGAATGCCCGCACATTCCATCCCCACCACCTGTGAAAGGTAAGTAACTGAAATGTAGTAGGGGGAAATGCTCCAAATAATGTCAAAATCAGCTCGCACACCAATTTACGTGATTATTCCTCGTACTCAGCACTGGCGCGTTATTGGAGAGAATTCCTGCATCCTGTTATTAACGCTCCATGCAGTATTGGTGATAATTAGGTGGAGGATTTCTAACTTGGCCTGTCTATCGATGGTGTGACGAACACTTAATTATGAAAGTCTTTTAACATCCAACCGGAGGGCTTAGGGGGCATTTACCTTGCTGGTTTTTGGGCCTCTGGTCTTGGAGCGTTAGGTTTTATACCGGGTTTGCCGTCTTGAAACCTGCTGTTGGTGGGGTCACGGGACGGGGTGGCACTGGCACTATGGCAGACACAGGGGGGTCGGGGGGCTAGGTGGCGGCGCTAGCCAGCCACTGCCAGTAGCCACTGTAGGAATAAAATTATGCAGGGGCCGGCCGCTCAACTACAGTCCGTCCGTGAGCACCTCTGCTCCTCTCGTCAGTCATGCGCAGTTAATTGCGCAATGCGCATGCGGGAAATGGAATTACAGCCGCACCCCACTAGAGGCGCTCCACGCGCAGACGCGGCAGAGGAGGAGACAGGGCATAATTCTGTGCGCTGCGCACAGGCACCCCCTTCTCCTCGCTCCGTTTGTTTAAGTTAGGTTGCACATACTTGCTGCAGTGCTACAGTGCACACACCGGTCAATCAGGCTTGCTGGCGGCGGCGGCGCTACAGTACTATTCGGGGGCGGCAGCCTGCATCGTAACTGATCGTAACTTGGAAAGTCTGATTGAGAGTCATGATTGATGTGGCTTCTTGTAAGTGAGTGACGTGACGCTGCTGGGGGCCGATTTTCAGTCCGACCGTCACAGGCTGTGACGGGCGGACTGAAAATCGGCCCCCAGCCACAAAACCGGCCCCCTTTTTGAAAACCGGCCCCCACCCCCTCCAGCCGACCGGGGGATTGCCCGGTGCCCGGCATTGCCAGTCCGGGCCTGCCCACAACTAACAACTAGTCACATAGCAAAGCAATGGAACATTTGTGCCCCTAATTGGTGTCCTGCCAGTGACTGTCCCCAGTGTACAGTAATGCCCAACTACCACACCCTCTTGGTCCCATTAAAGAGCTCAACCAAATGATAGCTAACGCACAGAGTAGACAGGTTTAACTTAGAGTAATGTGTAAATTATTTATGCAGTACCAAAACAGTAATAAAGTCAAAATACAAAACATTAAAAATTCCAAATAGTTCAGTTTATTTAACAAAATGACACCAAAAAAGGACCAAAATCCTATCAAGGGAACTGTAGATATGAATGCCTAAAGTTTAAAGTAGAAATAGCAGCAAACAACACATAGCACCAATTATATTCAATGGCTGTAGTAGCCAGGGACCTAGGCTCGGTTTCAGGCCTACCATGATAAGAGTGCAGGTCAGATCCAGCAACAAGGTTCACCCTGGTCATAGATGTTACCTTTTGATTTTGGCCTTGATTTAGAGTTTGGCAGAGAGGGTATTCCATAGCAATGCCAAAAGAGTACTCTCTGACAAACTGTAGGTCTGCCCACCTCGTTCAGAGCCAGGCAGGCTAAAACTATGTCGATGACAGGGCCTACTCTGGCTCCACTGCCAACATACTCCTCGGAACTGCCGGAGTACGGGAAATCAGAAGTCAGCCATTCTCCTGCCCACCCTATTTAGAGTGGGCAGTTGGATGGCTGTCCATCACCCCTTGCTAAGCCAGGAGGTCAGGGACAGTAAAAACAATACATAATTGCCACCACACCGTATAAGTAAACTACCATGATGTGGGGATCATTTGTTTTATATTTACCAAAAACCTATTCCTGCTTTGAAACAAGGTCATGTTTGACAGAGTCGTCCTCAAATTTTTACAACATTGATAGGAACCACCATGATGGCGCTTCCTGACAATTTAAAAAAAATTCTGTAGGCCCAACGGACATCTCTAACATTGGTAGACGCTGCAACCATATAGGCGAAAGAGTATATTACTCTACGGCCCTGACAGACATAGAACCTCAACCAAAGTATAAATCAGACTCTTAGAGCCCAATTATGAGTTTGGCCGTCCGACCGCCGGTCTACCATTGCGGTGGTCAGGAGTATGCCACAAAGCCAGTGGCATGCCAACCGCTGTATTCCGAGAAGACCGCGGAGCTGGGGGTGTTGTCTGGGCGATGCCATGGCATGCTTCAGCTCATTGAGAGCCGTTTAAAGCAAAACATATCCACTTGTTTCAGTGGTTTTTCCCAAGCAGGATTTGAGACTGTGCTGTAAAAAGGAGGCCCACAGCCACCACCCTGCCATTCTGTGGAGCCCAGAGGAGTTAGCTCTTCCTATTCACATCAGATGACCTACTGTTTGTGCCTGAGGGGCATTTCACACCATTCAAGGCTGAGCACAGGCGGAGAGCTGGTAGATGCTTATGCTAATTGGCCTTCTGATAGTTCAGGCAGGTAAAGGTTAACCTCCAAAAAGTTACTCATCCTTGCAATTTAGTAAAAATCGGACTTCACCATTGAAATGGATTTTTAGTAAATATTAAAAATAGTAGTTTTTTTTTCAAGCTGTTCTCTTTCCTGAGTTATCAGTATTAGCCTTTTAACCTGCACCTGGTTTTCTACATAGAACAGGTAGGCCTGCCACCGGGAAATAGCTTTTAGGGCCTGGTCTCTGCAGAGACATGGTAACATTAATTTTCTAGATGTATATACCATGCACACTGCCTTGTGGTCTACAAAGCCTACATAGTGGTAACTAACTAATATTTAAAAGGGAGGTTTTCACCCATGAAAAAGGGTTATTTGAACATGTCGCACTGCAGATATTCACTGCAGCAGTCAGGCTAAACAGGGTAGGCCTGAAATCATGTTTTCCCTGCTACTGCTACTGTAGTGGATGGCACACTAGGTCCACAAGATGTATTTAACTTCCAAGCTTCCTGACTGCAATTCAGCCATTTTAAAAGTAGGAGCACAGCCACTCTACTCTTAGTTAGCAGAGATAAAGTGTACAGAGTTAGCAAGGAAGCAAAAATATAAAATATAAGTTCCAGGAAAAAGTGTAAAAATCTGAGTTGAACATACAGAAAGAGCAGATTTCATACAAGCATGGTGTTCAACCTGTTACCTTACAGTAAGCAACACAGTCACTGAGGGCCTGATTATGAGTCTGGTGGTCCACAGACCGCCAGACTCATAGTGGTGTACCGCTGCACCGGACTGCCATTGCACCACAGCAATCGCCAGGGATCAGGAATTCCTGGCTGTGGCCTGGCGGTCTAGAAGCCGCAATATGCTTGGCGGGACCGATGCAGTTCCGCCAATCATATTACGAATTTCCTCTCCGCTACAGTTTATATGGCGGTTCCTCCTCCATGAAACTGTGGCGGAGAGTAAACTAAGGTGACCCTAAAGGGCCCCCTGTTGCCTCTGGGCCGTGGGGTGCATGCAGTGGGGCACATGTTGTGCCCCCCTCTGTACATGCACTCCAGTTCCTGCACGGCATGGACTGCACCATTCCATGCTGTGCAGGTACTGCCTTTGACGTTCCCATTGCGGTACCTATTTCATAGACACCGCTGTGGGAACGCCAAAGAACCACCTGCCAGTACCTAAAAAAGTCATAATCTGGTGAGCGGTGCACACACAGGTTTGGCGGTGCGGGAACAGGGTAGTGGCCTGGCGGTCCCGTACCAGCACCTCCAAAATCGTAATCAGGCCCCAAGTGCTAGCGATTAATGTCCGCAGCTGCGTGTCAGATTTCCCAAGAAACTGTCATAGAGAATTGGCTTCACTAACCGCTTTTAGAGGGCATTTAAATGGCCTTCCTGTCCCCTCAGTTGCGGCTAATGGTAACTCACATGGTTGGTGCATCCCAGCGACCATGGAAGCTCTCAGGCACTCCTCCTGAACTCAGTGCAAGTATGTATATTGTTTCTGTGAAGTACCGACTACAGGGATAGATTTGCCTTATGAAGCCTTCAACCTGACTTTAGGATGGGCAGGGCATATTCCATCTCCACAGGATGGATAGTTAGCACCTCATTATGACTTTTGTGGGTGAAACAACGGGGACTTTACCATGAGCACCAGAGAGAGGCAACCGCCGTTCATTGTTTCGGAGCTTAGCTGTAGCCAGCTCATGTATCTTATGTAATAACTCGGAAAAATGTAAAGTTATGCACTTTATACTTTAGAATCACATAAAAGAGACATGGAACTGTGATGTGAGCTGAACTACGCGTAACACGTTCATGATACAGTCAAATGTAAATGTAAATGTGTTGTATTTGTATAGCACGAACAGTTACCCGGAGGCATCCCGGCACTTGTACTCCTACCACAAGGGAACCCCTCCTGGCTTTTCCTTGTGAGGTGTCCACTCCTGGGCATCCCATGGTGAATCCAGGCATCCCTTGTGCATTGGGGGCCGTTGTAGAAACTAAGCAAGCTATTGCCCAGAGTTGCAGCGTGGGGCCCATGCTTAGATTCGGCACTGAGGCGAGAATATCCAGTCAGAGGAATTTAAGCCCGATCCCGCCGAGGCGGGAATCGAACCCTGGTCCCTGGCCAGCATTCTGCATCAAGGTCTGCTGCTCTAACCATTGAGCCACACTTCTCCACTGTCCTAGTCCTAGTTTTGCTTTTTGAAAACCAATGCAAAAATCTCCATGGCTCCTTCATATGTAATGCATGAATATCCCAAGCTGCAATATTGTATGTTTCAACCACATTCAAAGTGCCTCAAAAAGAAAGGTAGTACACCGCACTTCCATTCAAACTGCAGAACTTTTAACAAGACTACCAGGTAGGCTCGCAATTCTGATGCCTATTTCGAAAAATGGCAACCCCTCTTCGGGATAATGTATTCTGTACTGTTGGAATGAGTCATTTACGGTGAAAATGACAAATAAAGTAAAAAAAAATGACAACCCCAGGAACTGGTGACCTTATCTATGATAAATACAAATGTAAGCCTGCTCATTAACAACCTTCTCTGTATGCCATACGTCATATTACATTTCACAAATCAGCTCCAGGGCTAATATTCCAAGAAACATTTGATCGTAAGCCAAAGTCAGTATTTACGATGCAGTGATAGGGGCCCTGCAATTCTATTTTAAATGAATAGAAAATAATTTGGGAAAATATTATTCAACATGGAAATTTCATTGTTTGTACACTTCCCTTCCAAGCACAACCAGACACCATTCAAAGGATACTTTTAATTCCATGAACATTGGATGACACAAGTACTGCCTAAAACAACAAATCAAAATGTGAGGCATTAGTAGAGGTAAAGCAACTGATATTTTTGAAAACAGCAGAATTAAGCAAACATGTTAGGAATGATTTCCTAAGCAGTCATTTATCTTCCTGAACGACAATCCACAGATATGATTCCATCCACTCAAGGAGTAAGAAATGCTGTACATTATTTTGTATCGATAATACCAGACTTGTACGGGTTCCTCTATCTAGAAACGTATTTCCACAGTGGGGCTACCTTAAAGGTTAACTTTAGATTAATCAGGACGAATGATTGTTTGAATGCAAAGTAAAGCAAGCACGGCCACTTCATTAGTCCCTACAAGTGGGTGAGCTAAAAACCAACGATAGAGAAACAAAGGGACATTTTGATAGACTATCAGAGAAAAGACAAACCTAGAATGTTAGTAAGCATCCACACAAGACCATATCGTTAGGTTGAAATACAGAGTGCAGTACATAGATATGCCTCTGACGTTGCCATTTTGCTTGTTATTTATACCACACGAACAACTCTGAAATTTCACGAATAGTTTGACTTTTCGCAGGATTGTACAGCGAGAGAAAGTTAATTTCGTTTTTTTTCACCATTGTGGCTTGCACTTTTTACCATACTGCATAGGGAGTGACACCGAATTGAACAGATGTACATTTTGAAGGTTTTGTTAAAAAGCACACCGAAAATGATAGTATGTACATGCAATGCAATGTTTTAGATTGATTCTCATGCAAAAGTATATGCATAAGCATTACACAAATAATTCCCTAGCCCATGGCCCATATATTCAAGGAAACACATTCCGAGGACGATCTGTGGGGAGTATCTGACAACAAAACAAAGGTGTATTGGTTTGTTTTTCTATTCAAACGTATTTTATTAAATAAATCGAAAAACAGTGCAATACTTATTTTATTTATTTAATTTGTATAGCGCTACAGCTACCCACCAAGGGGTTTCCCGGCGCTAGTAGAATACTTGACACAAGGAGTGGATATACAGATAATAAATATTTTAAATGATATAAAGAAGGATTAGAAATCAATACCACTCTAATAAATATTGAATGAAATAATGGTAAACAATGTTTTAACTTAAAATAATATTATTAATTGTGCGGCTCCATTTGAAAAGGGGTGGGGCGCGGCTAACTGCCGAAGATGGCAGACTGACTTTTCTAGTGCTCCCTCCGGGTACTAGAAAATCACGTATTATACGAGCCCAGCACACAGCAATACTGCTGCATCCGCGAGGTGTAATCCTTGCACAACATGACGTAGTTTCCAGTGGGTTGGTCGTCTTTGGGAGCCAGCAAACAACTGTGCGCATGGCCAGTGGCCCGGCACTCGCATTGAAGGACAAGCATTTGCAATGCAATCGGTCTCGCCTTTGGGACCTTATATGTATTTAGCTATGCAGCACATTAGCCTGGGTGCTGAAACATCTACTGTTCTTTAACATGGAGGGAAAGTAAGCACCAAACTGCGTGACACACCAGGTATGGGAACACATGGAGAGAAACATTGCCTTTCAACTGGAAATGGTATAGTCCAAAGCTCTGTTTTTTATATAAAATCAGGGCCTTCGGTGGTCATATAACTGAAAATACAAGATTTGAAAAAAAATATTATTGTCTACGGGTGCTCATGGAAGACAATTTCTAAGGGCTGGAATCTAGAGAATGCTAAAGTGATTCTGGTATTTTACTGACCTCTGTTGGACGTTTTCAATCAAGGAAGTTAAATAGAGGCAGTTGCCAGAAAACTTTAAAAAAGAAAGTCTCTCAGCAGAAAGCAATTCTGGTATTTTACTGACCTCTACTGGTCGTTTTCTGTCAAGACAATTAAATAGAGGCAGTTAACCAAAAAAAAAAGTCCCTAAGCGGAAGCAGACAAGTCCTAGGGCTGATCTCCAGAGCCCACGAAGTACATACACATAAGAGTGTATACTAAAGTATATACAATAGGTCTTGAATGCTCAACCTAAAAAAGCAAGTTCTTTCATTTTCTTTCCCCACCTCGGAGAACCCACTGCTCATATTACTGCACTGTAGAGCGAAAGGATCCTGCTGTGCTCTCGTACTCCCCCCGTGTGGCTCCCCGAACGATCATGTGCCGATGAACTGATCGAGGATTGGCACAAATTGACAATGCGCAGAGACGCAGCAAGCGGCCCATGGGAGCTTCTTTCGCCCGTCGAGCAGCAGGGGACGGACTGACTGGCCAGACCGCCGGGGGTAAGGGACTGTGCATAGCAGCAGATCTTTAACTGGGCCAGGTCTCACCGGTGCTAAGCACCAGCAGTTTTTTAAAGGAGGCCCCGAAACGGGTCTCCATCGGTTTCTGTTTTGTGCCCTGGCCCAGGCAGTCCGTTTTTTTCTTGACTGCAGTGACAGCATGCACTCGATGTGCGCATGCTCACACTGCTCTCTTCTCACCAGTGGAGAACGTACGGCATGACATCATGCCAGGTGAGCGTTGTTGGGGAAGGGAAATCCTTTAAAGAGACATTTTCTCTTTGGATTTCCTTCTCTTTTTGAAACTCAGGAGCAGCAACATTGTTGTGATGTCACCAGGACTTTAAATGGAAGCTTTTTAAATATTACATACAAGCCATAGTTGCTGCTTATTTATCTTATGTAACTAACAGCCAATAGTCCTGACTTGTTGTAGGTATGATGTCACTTGTTGTATCAGATATTTGGATGCAATGACAGAAACAGCAAAATACAAGTCAGGCGGCACACTATGCTAAGCACAGATTTTTAGCCTAGGTGTTTTTAAGCCACACCATCAATTACATTGGCCACACCCCTTTGAGAGACCCCCCAGTTTTTTCAACCCACTTAAAGCCCTGCGGAGTAGTATGGCTGGGCTTCATGATTAGTGGCCCGGCTGCCGCCCTGAGTGGTGTGAAGTGTGCCCCCATTACCCTCGCACAACCGTAATGGCCCTCACCTGACTGCTCTGTGCACCACGGAGCAGGGAGTTTCTGCTTAGTTCACCTTGTGGAAATCCCAGACTTACTTCTGCTCCAAGATGCCACCTGAGAACTTCCTCCTGCACCTGGAGTACACTGCAGTCCGTATTTGACGCCATGGTTTCTCAGAGATGCGTGGAGTGGCTCGAACTGGCCCTGGGGGATTGCAAGAACCTTGTGAGCACTCACTGACTAATTCGCTGGGGCCGCTGGTGGAGCTGGGGACTTTGGTTTGAGATCGCTGACCAGTTCCCCCAAACCATACATAGAGCCACAGATTGTATGCTTTTCTACTGGGAACTGCAGTAGAGAGAAAGTGGGCCCAAAAGCATAGGCACCAGGGTATATTGAGCATTGCATTTGCCAGCACTCCCTGTCCCGTCCCATCGCTGCAGATTCCTATTTCCCAATTGTAGTGAACTTGGCATACAAACTTCACCATCTTTTCTCTATTGGCAAGCTGCTGCTGTTGGTGGGCATTTAAACTGTGGGCCTCTAATCTGTTGGGCTACTTGCTCTTTCTTGAATCCTAGGATCGCAGTGGAATAGAGGATACTTCTTGCTCCTGCCTTGTAGTAACTATGCCCAGTTCCCAACTGCAGCTGCCATCCTTCATCCCACTCTTACCCAAAGTATTTTTTTTGTGTGCCACAGGCACAACTTGGCTGGTCATTGAGCAAGGGGTCTGTGTCAATCCAAAGGCCGTAGGACTGCCACGTGAGCTAGAGCGATCCTTGCCTACCTGAAAGCATTCTTGAATCCTCCAACCCAGCCACGTTTCTACAACCAAAACGACTCGGCCGCCACTATGCAAGACCGCTGTCAATCTCAACATGGTCACTCCGAAGGTTCCAAGACCAGCATGTTGGAAGACTGTATTGCGCCTATGGTGCTGAGCCCCACACCTGTTAAGCTGGACATATCTTGCAAGACATACAACAGTATAAAATGGCTATAGAGCACGGCATTGGTATATGGGCTAAGGGATGAACACCGTAAGTTGTCGGATAGGGTTAAGTCCATCGAACCAGCCTTGACCAAACTGGATCCACAACAAGTGCAACACTCTTTCACTCTATATGAACTTTGGAAACAACTCAGCGCTCTACATGACAAAGCACAAGACGCTGAGGGACAAGGGCAACACAGCAATGTGCGAGTCACTGGATTACCGAAGGGAGCCTAAGGGCACAATGCTATGCTGCTCATGGAAAACTGGCTGAAGACCAGTGTGGTCCCTCAAGGAATGTCTGCTCTGTTAACTGTGGAGAGAGTGCATCGTGTTCCAATGAGACGCTTGCCTCCGGGGGCTCGCATTGTCAATTTCAGAGACTGCGACATGGTACTGCAAAAACACAGAGCATGGGCCCATATTTATAGATAATTCAACCATAGCCCTGGTGCCGGATTACACATTGGCAGAATAGCATCTTTTCTAGAAGTCAAGAAACAACGCAGGACAAAGGGCCTCACCTACTCGCTGATGTTCCTGGCCTGGCTGAAAGTCATTCATGATCACCAAACTCTATTCTTTGAAACCAGGACGTTGTATGGGACTGACTGGAACAACAATTGCGATTCTCCTATTAACATGACGAGAGAATCTGGATTTCATTAAAGACACGGAGGCTAACATTATGCATTAATCCTTTTAATGCAGCTCACAAACACAGCCGCTACATCACACAGGTAAGAATAAGAATTAGGTGACATCACAGTATCCATAAAGGCCAGGTGCCAAGGGAGATCAACCTCTTTTAAAATGGCTCGAGTGACAGGAGAAGTTGAAACAAAGGAGTGAAACTTGAACTTGAATGAAGAATTGGAGACCAGGAGTAAAACTTGAACTTGAAAGAAGAATTGGAGACTGTGAGACGACGTCCCGGCAACCCCAACATGACCACCGCCCTTCCCCGAACCTACCTCCTTCGCTACCACCGGGACTGTATCCCCGGCCTCAAAACGCCGCCATAAGGACCAGACTCGAAACGCCAACCAGAGCCCAGAGAATCACGCCCTTCTTTTCCCCACAGGGACCAACCAGAACACCGGGTCTGACGGACTCAAATCTCGCGGACCCCGGAAGCTCCGCCCCTGTGGCAGCGACAGAACAGGATAAAAGGGAGAACCAGGAAGAGAACGCCGTCGGAGATTTGTGGCAGGAACCTCGGACTGGTGGTCGTGAAGGAGAAGAAGCTGGAGACGGAGAGCAGACGGGCGAAGCAGACGTGTGGACCGAAGAGTGGTGGAGTCCACAGGAGGTGGCTGAAGAGCGGCCGTAACTCAACGGAGAGTTACGGCGGACCGCGTGAGTGCCTTAAACCTTCCTATTACCTGGAGCCCCCTGTAAAGTCCCTGTACAATATTCCCCTTCTCTTTAGAATCACGTCCCCTGCACTGTATTATAGTTGTATAGCACCCCACTGCATGCCCCGCCATTTCCTTCACGTCCCGACCGAACACCCTTTCTTCTTACCGACCCGTGTTCCTACCTCCCGATACCTTCCTTCCCTCACTGTCTCTTTCCGTCCCTTCTACAACACGTCCCGGGTGACGGTGAGCGTTATAGAGTTCCTGAGACTAGGATAGGACTAACGGTCCCTTGTTTTCTCTTTTGCTTCCTGCCCTCCGTGGATCCTCCACGTCACCGGAGCCGCCGTTGGAACACCCGAAGACAGCGAGCTGTAAGGAAGACCCGGAGTGGATCCCGTACCCTGAAGTCTTCCTTGTTTTCCTTGTGTCCTACTCTGTGACTCTCTGCAATAAACAGCCAGTATAGCACACTATATACAGCCTCCTCGCCTGCTTTTCCGGCCCGCTGCACACCCTCCCTCACAGAGACCTTCTCAAATTCCATGTAGAAACATCAATTAGGATTATCTGAAATGGAAAAGGAGTAAATCAACGAGAAGGACAAAAAGGATCTTCATAAGAAGCATGAACAGGAATATCAGAGTAAAGAAGCATAAATTGTAAACCAGATTAAATAACAATTCATAATTACCCTCAGGGAGGGAAGGGAGGGATAATGTTAGCCTCCGTGTCTTTAATGAAATCCAGATTCTCTCGTCATGTTAATAGGAGAATCGCAATTTCATTACAAGAAAGGAGGCTACATTATGCATGTTGGTAGCCTTGAATAACTGCATCAGAGACATGTTCAATTGGTTTACAATAATGATGAGCAAAAGTATAGGCATTAGACCAATCAGCAGACTTAAGGATAGCATCCAACTTACCACCAGACCAGAAAGACTTGCTGGCCATAGCACTCCTGAGAGAGTGAGCCTGGAATTTAGACAGGTCAATACCAGCAAAGTTCATAGCAATCTTAACCCACCTAGCGATAGAGCAGGATGAGATGGGCTTAAAGGGACTAACGTAAGAAACTAAAAGTTGATTTGCACCAGGAGGACAAAGGTTAGACATTCTGGAATCGTATTCCTTCATGCAATCAACAACACATAGTTTTGGATGGGAATCAAAACGAGGGTAAAAGATAGAATCAGACATGGTTTTAGTTCTTCTAAATATTTCAAACTTAACACCAAACATGTCATAACATCTATTAGAGATGTCCAGAGCTTTGACATCAGAAACTCTGCGACAAGAAACTAGACATAGAAGGGAGGCAAGCTTAATTGAGAGACATTTCCTGTTAAGGAGAGAATTGTTAGGCCATGAACAAAAAAGATCAAGCAAAAGTTTAACATCCCAAACGGATTGATATCTAGGACGAGGGGGTCTCTTAAGACGAATACTTTTAAGAACTCTACAGATAATAACGTTTTTCCTACCTTTTTACCATTGACAAGAGCATGACCGGCTGAAATTGCAGATCTAAAACAATTAATAGATCTATAGGAGAGACCATTATCATAGATTTCAACAAGGAAATTAACAATAGAGACTATAGGTGCCTCCACGGGATCCAGGTTCCTCTCCAAGCACCAACTAGACCATTTCTTCCAGATGTTATTGTATCTGTAATGGGTTCCAGGTGCCCATGACTCGCCGAGGAGAGTGAGAGCAGATGACGAAAGTCCAGACAATTGGTGAGATTGCCTGACACTTTCCAGGCAAGAAGGTTCAAACTCCCTGAAAGAACCAGGTGATGATCCTCTCCGTCTGCGTTTAGGAGGAGGCCCTGAATTGCGGGAATCAAGAAGGGAACGTCGCAAGAAAGTTCCAGAGCTGTGGGGAACCAGGCTTGAGACGGCCAGAAAGGAGTTATCAGGACAAGGGACCATTGTTCTTGTCTCACTTTCTGAAGAACCCTCTGAATCATTGCAAAAGGGGGAAAGGCGTAAGGGCGAAGGGGAGCCCAAGGCTGGAGGAAAGCGTTCACAGCTAGAGCACCCGGGTCTGGCATCCAGCTGAAATACTGGGGAAGTTGGAAGGTCAATCTGCTTGCGAAAAGGTCCACGTCAAAGGGACCCCAAAGAGTGTTCAGGGAATTGAAGATCGATGCATCGAGTTTCCAGTCGCTGAAATCTTGAAGGAACCTCGAGTTCCAATCCGCTGAAAGATTGGATTTCCCTGGAAGGTATTCTGCTCTCAATGAAATTTTGTGTTCTAGACAGAACATCCATAATTTCTTGGCCAGATCCGAAAGGTCTGCGGACCTCGTGCCACCGAGACGGTTGATGTAAGAGACCGCAGAAACGTTGTCCATTTTTAGAAGGACAGATCTGCCTTGAAGTGAGTGTCTGAAACTCATCAAGGCATAGAGCCCAGCAGTCAGCTCTAAAAAATTTATATGGTGGGAGGACTCCGAAAGGGTCCAAACTCCACCGGTGTCTTGGTCGAGGAGGCGAGCACCCCAGCCGTGCAGACTGGCGTCTGATTCCAAGACAAAGTCTGGGGTGGAACCGAAGATAGTCCTTCCATTCCATGCATCCAAATTGTCCAGCCACCAAGAGAGTTCCAGTCTCGCTGGTTGGTCCAGAGAGATCATGTCCCCATACCAGAGACCGGAACGAAGGGCTTGGGCTTTCACCCTCTGGAGAGCACGATAGTTTAGGGGACCCGGAAAGATGGCTTGGATCGAAGAAGAAAGAAGACCCAAGAGCCTGGCTAATTCTCGTAGGGAGAGAGATTGATGTTTCAGGACAAACCGGATTTCTTTTCGAATTTTCGCAATCTTCTTATTCGGCATTAAGAGAAGACAGCTTGAGGTGTTCACGGTGAATCCTAAAAATTCGAGGGATTTTGAGGGTGTCAGGATGGATTTTTCTCTGTTTATGATAAAACCAAGACTCTCTATCAACTCCATGGAGACCCTGAGGTCTTCCAAAATTTGTTCTTGGGTTTGAGACATGATGAGGATGTCGTCTAAGTAGATAATTAGACGAACCCCTTTTGCTCTCAGAATCGAAACGATGGCTCTCATGACCTTGGTGAAACACCAGGGGGCGGATGAGAGACCGAAGGGGAGAGCTTGAAATTGGTAGAGGTGTCCGTCCCAAATAAATTGGAGGAAGGATTGATATTCCTTGGCCATGGGGATAGTAAAGTAGGCATCCTTTAGGTCTAGCTTGACTAACCAGTCTCCTTGAAGGAGAAGGTCTCTGAGAAGATGGATGCCCTCCATCTTGAAGTGACGATAAACCAAGTATTTGTTTACTTCCCGTAAGTTTATCACTGGTCTCCAGCCTTTGTCCTTTTTCTCTACCAAGAAGAGGGTACTTACAAAATTCTTTTGTGACCAAGGAACCTCGATAATAGCACCCTTTTTTAGCATAGAGGAGACCTCCTCCTTGGCAATAGCTAGATGTTCTGGGGGAAGGTCCAAGGGTCTTGGAGTCGTGGATTGGTAAGGGATGTCCACGAAATCTATCTTGAAACCGCGGACAGTTTGGAGGACCCACGGGTCCTGAGTATAACTTTCCCAGACATGGTAAAACAATTTGAGCCTTCCCCCGACCTTTGGAGGGGAAGGGGAAAGGAAAGCACTTACTTGAGGTGTTGGTATTAGGTGCTCCACGGGAGGAGAAGCCTCTGCCTCGGGAACCACGACCTCCTCGTTGGGGGTAGAACTGTTTGTTAGAAGGGTAGTATCCTCTTCCTGCACCACCTCTTCCTCTGCCGGAGTTATAGGGCCGGAAGTTGGCACGGCCGGAAGAACGGCCCCTTCTTCCGGCCTGACCAAAAACATTAGAAGGGAAGACTTTTTTTAGGTTGCTTTGAGCCCTATCAAGAGCCGTAAAGGTCGCAACATATCTGCCAATAGACTTAATCATGTCTTGCCCGAAAAGTAGGCCTTGGGGCTCGGTAGAAGGTTCCTTGTCAGCAAGGTCCCCGAGTTTGGGGTTAATTCTGTTTAGGACAGTTTTCCTCCTTTCCATGTTAAGGCTTGAATTGGCATTCCCTAAGAGAACGATAGCTCTCTGGCTCCAACCCCTGATGAGTGCAGTGTCGAGGGGAGTATCTGAAATATAGGATTCCTCAGCGAGATCAAGGATTTTGGTGAGAGGGCCTAGTATGTCTAGAAGACGGTCCTGGCAGGATTTAAATGCTCTTTCGAGCCCTTTTCTTGGGTCTTTTCCCAGTTTAAAAAGGAATTTAATGAGGTCTGGGTCGAGGTTGGGGGTCTGGCAGACCTTATCCCCAATAGATGGTCTGGGGCACTCAGCTCGCATAATGTTCCTTGCATCGATTTCCAAGGAGTTTCTTAGCCATTTGGTTATAAACTTGCTGACATGTTCCTGGGGGGACCATTTGGAGCTATTAGGGCGTGAGATATTCATGGGAGAAAACATCTCTCCTCCTAGGGGGTCAAGGATGGTATCCTTGGAGGAGGGAGAGGGGTCAAACTCGGAAAAGGAGTTGGGGTCAGAGTCAAAGTAGTCTTTAGGGTCGAAAATGAACTCGTCGTAGGGTTCCCCGAAAGTCTCCTCTACGTCAGAGTAAGTATCGGAATGAGCACTAGCACCATCACCACTTGTGCCGCTTAGGACACCTTCCAAAGTTGTACCGCCAGGGGTACCCAACCTAGTTGTGCCGCGAGGGGCACCAATACCTCTTGGAGCGCTAAGGCTTCCCAAATCCAGAGAGGTGCTTGGACCTCCAAAGTTCCCCGCACAACTATCTATAGTGTGCTTGGTTTTCCTAGGTGCTTTAAGTTTTGTAGGGTTGTTAGGGTGTTGCCCAGGGTCACAGAGTGTCCTTTTACGAGATATCAACTCGTTAAAAGTATCGAGCATGCATGCTCTCATTTCTTTTTTTTAAAAGTTTTTGAAAGCGTCACTATTGTGAGAAGGGGAAGAAGCTGTAGCGTCTTCACTCTCCATATCAGACATGTTTTTAATATATATGAGCCCAAAGTAAAGATAAAGCTCCGTTTGCCACTTATATATGAGTTCAAGGTGTTCCGTTTGCCACTCAATGGTCTTAAAAGTGTAGAAATGGGTCGTTTGCCACTTAATGGTGTTTAGCCAGTTGATCCCCGTCTTGTGGAGAGCGCAACAGGGAAACCGACGCGCTCGAGCTGCAGAGGGCTCGAGGGAAAGAGGAAAGACCCTTGCGAGGCAGGGCGCTCTGCGCTACCGTTGCAGAGGGTCATTCCTCAGTGTTTAAGCGTTCGTCGCTCAGAGCGAGTGTCTGAGCGCGAGCGCGAGGAGTCGGGATAGCGGGCATTTTTAGGAGAAATTCGTTTTGTGGGGCAGTGTGAGAAGCGTGAAGCGAGAAGCGTGAGGGGGAGAAAGCGTGAGGGCGGACATGGAAGGACAGCAGGGGAAAGCGTGAGAAACGGAAGAAGAGACAACCATAGATTGGAAGTCACAGTGAAAGGTAACCGAGTAGGGGTAAAAGCGTTCACACAGTGTTCAAAATAACGGGTAAAAGCGCTCACGCAATCTTCAATCTTCAAGATAGCAGTATAATATACAGTTTATCTAAGATAAGATTATATTACACGGCTTATCATTTAGCTTATCACTAATCATTTAGCTTAACATATATGTTACACAGCTTAAGATCTGAATATGCTATTTTAGCTTAACAATGTAAGGTCTAAAAGAGTAGTGGAAAGACAACTTATCTGTTTGAGAGCCGCATTTAAAAGAGGCTGATCTCCCTTGGCACCTGGCCTTTATGGATACTGTGATGTCACCTAATTCTTATTCTTACCTTTGTGATGTAGCGGCTGTGTTTGTGAGCTGCATAAAAGGATTAATGCATAATGTAGCCTCCTGTCTTGTAATGAAATACCCACCCACATGTTGACCTCCTCCATAGGAACCATCCTGTCAACAGATGTGGTGGCCCCCCAGCGCCGCAGGCATGGGGTCTCTGGAATTCCATCATTCAAAGTGGTCACATCCCCACAACAGGGCCTTGAGGGGCAACGAGCTGTGATCGCAACGGTGTCCTCCATAAGGAAACAACAACTATTACCTCCTTCTACTTCCTCGGCGAATGGCGCTTCGGACTCCGATTCCAACACCAGCATGGCTCTTTTGCCCTACATAACACCACAAACTGCGGACAATGTGATCCGAATGCATGGACCAGTAACACTCCCCCGTTTCCTATTGTTCTTTCCTCTCAAAATGTTTTTAGGGGCCTGGTTGGTGACCACCACTGAATACCGCTCCTCCTGATAAGTGTACTGTTTACTTTGTATTGCGCCTTAATGATGTGATTTCTTGTGCCACGTTTGAGGAGGTTCTGCAGCTTTGCAGTTTCGTACATCACTAACCTGCTTTATAGCCATTGTTGGCCTACCCGACTGTGGTTGCACACAAGAATTCATTGTTAATATGATTTTACAGATTTGGTTGAACAAATGTTCTTTGCTGGACCTACTATTGGGGTATTGCTTTTCATTTTTTGCCATCAGTTTGTCACATCTATCTCATGTAGTATAATATGCCT
This sequence comes from Lissotriton vulgaris, assembly GCF_964263255.1. Classification (NCBI taxonomy): domain Eukaryota; kingdom Metazoa; phylum Chordata; class Amphibia; order Caudata; family Salamandridae; genus Lissotriton; species Lissotriton vulgaris. Next base: position 314,182 of record NW_028254719.1, on the reverse strand, counting down.
GACAGAAACTATTTATATTTTTTCCTTGAATGTCTAATGTTACCTGTAAGTATAAAATCTTAACCTGGAATGTCAAGGGCATTGGTTCCACCCACAAGCGTCATAGGGTCCTTTTCTAACTCAATTGCGGTAAAGCTTGTCTAGTCTACCTCCAAGAAATGCACCTCTCTGCTGCTGAGATGATCAATCTTTGCATGAAATGGAGAGGTCAACTGTTCGCTACCACATATTCTGCCCTTGCCTGTGGTGCAGCTGTTTGGCTGAGGGCTGTAGTAACATTTGAGGTTTGTGATACTAAGCTAGATGTGAAGGGTCACTATATTTTTGCTCGTGGGGCTCAAGATGGTGGGCAGTATATATGCCCCTACTGGACGTATTTCTAGCACATTTGTCCCCAGTTTTAGCTGATTGGTTGCCGTTCCCCTTGGTTATGGACAAACATCTCACCCGCTCCCACCCTCCTATTCAAAGTACTAACTCGGTCAAACAGGCCAAAGCGCTAAGAAACATGATGGTGGGTTGGTCCTTGACTGATGCTTGGAGGGCTCACAACGTAGAGATGAGAGCATTTTCCTACTATTCCCCACCCCTCCTAGCATACCCGCTTGTGCCGTATTCTTCGTCCTTCAACCTTGCAAGCACAAATCACTGATATCACCTAACTGGTTAAAACCTTTTCAGACCACAACACCCTAGTATTGATTGTAGGGTTGGGCCAGGTCCCAACCTCTATCCCAACATGGCAGCTGAAACCTATCCTGCTAGAGAACATTGTGTTTAAGGATGCTCTGGCTACTACCATTAGCACATATTTTGCCACTGCTTCATCCCCATTGATAACATGGGAAACATTTAAAGTAGTGATAAGGGCAGTATCCAAGACTATGGTCGTGGAGGCACAACAATCTGTTCTAAATTGTCTACGCATACTTAGGATCTCAGAAACACAGCTGGGGTTGCTCGCACACGAAACAGCACATGATGATGCTAAAGCAGCCAGGCTACAGAACACTAGAATTAAACATGCCGAACTTTTGGAACGCCTGTGAGTAATAGACTATACTACTTATACACAAAAATTGCACACAGAAAGTGACAAGTCTGGTTTGCTATTGGCGTAAATGATCCATTCAACACCACCATCTACCCCTGTCGTCTTGGTGCTTTTGCCTGCCAATGTTACATATACTACCCATTTAGGTATTAATTAGGCCCTTCCTGAATATTACGCCAGGCTTTGCGAAGTCCACTCCCTCTACCAACATAGCCATTTTTCTTGACACCTTACAGTTACCTCGGGTCGCATCATAGGGAGATGTTAGGGTTCCCTTTGTCATTGGGAGAACTTCCACAGGCTATTGGTGAGCTAGCACGTAATAAGACACCCGGATGGATAGCTTACCAATCGAATTTTATGCCATGATCGCTTCCCATCTTGTTCCACAATTACAGAAACTTTTTAATACCTTCTTAGAAGCGGGCTCACTACTGCCCACAACGAAGCAAGCCCTAGTAATATAATTACTTACGTCTTGTTGTAATCCTACAGACCCATCTTCCTGTAGACCCCTATCCCTTCTAAACACAGAATACAATATATTGAGTAAAGGTCCTGGCGAGACAATTGCTTCTCCTGCATCCCGAATTAATACACATAGATCAATGTGGATTTGTTCCACGCAGAAGCACATCTCTGAATATCCGACATTTATACCAAGTTATAGAGGTGGCGAGGGACCACTACCCCGCAGCGGGCTGCATCTCTCTCGATCTACAGCAAGCATTCAACAAATTGGGATGGGAATACATGTGTGCCACACTGGTTCCATTTAATATTACTCCCACCTTTATTCCATGGGTCTGACTCTTGTACACTGACCCCACCCGTAGAGCAAAGACTGGAGCACACATTTCCTCCTATTAGCCAATATTTTATGTGGCGAGGCAGGATTGCCCACTGTCAACTCTCCTATTGGTTTTGGCAATGGAACCCATGGCAACAAGCCTTTGACAATTGGCGGATACCTGGGGCATACCACAGGGGCCTCAGCTACACGCCATCTCAAAGTAAGCAGATGGCATGATAGTGTGCATTTGTGACCTTACTGTGGATTTAACACCAATCTCTAACTTGCTACACTTGTTTGGTGACCTGTCTGGCCTCCATGTCAACCTCACTGAATCCCATGCATTTTCATTTGGGGAAAACATAGTCAGTCTTACCTTGCTCGTGGGCTCCCAACCTATTCAAGTAGTACAACATATGCTTAGATACTTAAGTATTCAGATCTATAGAGCCATCCCAGATTTAATTGAAGTTAATCTAATAAAAGCCATCCCATCACTAAAATCCGCAGTGCGTTTCTGGGTAACACTACCTCTGTCGGTGGTAGGCGATGGGTTCTAGCTAAAATGGCAATGTTGCCCCATCTTCTATACTATTTTGTTAATTTACCAGTCGTAGTCACGGTGATGGTTTTCAAAACACTCAATTCCTTACTGATTGAACTGTTATGAGGCACAGGCCGCAATAGTGTTAGCCTCTTTAAAATGTAGTTACCACCCAGAGAATAGGAGATAGGAGCCCCAGACGTTAGAGCTTACTGCTACACGGGGCAATTACAATGGCTGTCCTCCGGGCTAACAGGGTTTCACTTACACAAAATGTGTTATACGTTACGGATGTTAGGACTCGGCACACTGCATACGTTGTTATTGCCTGGAGTAACACGACTCCCTTGCCTGCCATTATTGCTTAGAAATGCTTTGACATACTGGAGATGTGCTCTCGGATATACCAATTTACCCCCAAATTACCCCCCGTAATATCCCATTGTGGGGTATGCCCACACCAATGAGGATGCCCACGTCGATCCGACTGGTGCCCTGGGAGGAAGCAGGGGTTACAACGAATGGGGGCCTGTTGACGGAGCACACCTTGCTGGACTACCAAGATTTTATACAACTTCATGAATTGCCTAGCTTCCATTTTTTAACACACACCACTCTACTTCGATATGTCCATACACATTGGGCACAGACAGGGATCGACCCGGATACACATGCACTAATTCAGGAGGTCTATGAGATGGGTAATGGCAGATTCCTCTGTAAATGGTTATCTAGAGGTTTGCGCGCACACTTTCGCACATCTGTGTCCCCCTGTAGAGAGAAAATGGAAGTAGACCTGGTAATGTGTTTTGTGTGATAAGGAGTGTCACACTCTCCTCGAATACCTGAGCAAAATTTCCCACAATTCGTGTTTCAAATTCATCCAATTTTCTCTCTTACACAGAACACATTTGAGGCCACTTGTGCTTCATAGACTTTTTCCCACACGGTCACCTAATTGCCCCCGATGTCTGGCAGACTCTGCAGATCTGCTACACATGTTGTTGTCATGGCCCTCTTTGACACTTTACTGGGCAGATATAAAAAGTGTGCTCTCTACTCTTACGGTGTGACCCAGTGGGATACAATAGAACACTGTCTCTTGAGCCTATACCCCAAGCCTAAGAATTTTAAGACCATGGCAGGCTTTGTACACTTAGATGTAGGTAATCCCAGATTACTGATTCTTAAATACCGAATCATACCGATTCGGTATTTAAGAACAGGCAAATGGGATGTAGGTAATTTTTTGGAAAAAATTACCAAATCGGTAAGTTTCGGTAATTACCGAATCGGTATTTGCTGATTCGGTAATTGCCATTCAATCCTATGGGCCTGGAGGCTCATAGGAATGAATGTCAATTACCGAATCGGTAAATACCGATTCGGTAAAAGGGGGAAACATTGAAGGGTGGCAGGGTGTCACTTTGACACCCTGTTGCACCCCTCAAATGTGTATGTGTGCACATGTTGCAGACATACATGCCCTATGTATGTCTGCAACATGGCACTGTTGGAAAAGCAAAAAAAATGCTTTTTCTAAGGTTTTCATTATTTACCACCAACTTCTAGTTGGTGGTAAATAACGAATCCTAAGATGGGAAAAGCACTCATTTGAGTGCTCCCTACATTTCAGATTCGGTAATTTACCGATTCGGTATTTTTAAGAATCTGTAATTTACCGAATTCCTAAATACTGATTCAGTAAATTACCGAATCTGAAATGAAGCCACCTACATATGAAAAGCTTAATTCCGGTTGGTAACGGACTAAATTCGGTAATTTCGGCCGTTACTGACCGGAATTCGCTTCCTACATCTGGCCCTTAGTGTTTCTTCTGGTGAAACGTCACATTACCAGACACTGGAAATCCCCTTGAGTGCCCCTTACATCGAGCTGGCAAGTTGAAGTTATATGCTGGGGTATGACAATGAACGACACACTGCACAGAGAGGAATATCGAGGTCTCAATAAACAGCCTATTGCAATGGTTTGGGATGACCTCCTAGAGACCTTCCGATCCCAGGAGGATACTGGTCAGTAGTTTTCAATTACATGTGGCCATCAAGGCCACATGGCCCCAGACGTTCCCCTGGGGTATTACTAACCACTATGGGCCCGATTTACAAAGGCAATCTGAGACAAATGTCTAACTTTATGACTTTTGATATTCACAGAGGGCATATATCGAGTCGTATCTTTACATCCGTAAGGTCAACACTGAGGGGAGCGCAAATTGTGGACTGCATGTGCCATGATGCAAAGGAGAAAACTTTGCTGTGAGGTGATGTAGTGTCCGGCCACATTCTTTTCCCTGACCAAACTGATTTTCATGACCTCCTCTACCATTTATCACACGTTCCTAATGTCCCTTTTTGTAAAAAAATTGTATTCCATCCAATTGATTACACTTCATCTGACCAGCGCCGGAGAGTACGGCCCAGGTGTGGAGATTATGGCCCGACTGCGGACATAAAGATACTACTCGTAAATGGAAGAATAGAAGGAAGAATGGAGGATCGCTACCCCTGCACTCTTCCCCAGGCTAAAGGAGAAGTATTGGTGATCGAACAGTTACCAATTGCATTTCAGGAGAGATGTCTCTTGTAGTAGGCAGAAATTGCACTGGTAGTCGCATAACATGGACAGGAGTGCAACCCTCTTGGATGGTGCATTGAGGCTTCAGACATTTAGACACAATATGTTAATCATAGTGTGTGTGCGTGCATCTGGAAGAGAGATTTTATTTATTTAATCTGATTTTATATAGAGCGTACTTTACCCGAAGGTGTCAGAGCTCTTTACAAAAGGCCCAGTTACATTAGATAAGGACTTAAGAGTACATGAGTTACATAACAGATACAAACAGAAAAACTCTAAATTCACATAAGAATTGTAGTAAGTACAAAACTCTACTCCAGATACCAGTGGTAAGAGTTATATATATACAAGTTGCAAATTAACTCAAGGCAAAGATACAAACAGATACACTTTAACTTGACATACGAATGGTAGTAAGTACATTAGTCTACTACAGATACTAGTGGTTAGAGTTACATATGCAAAAGTTGCAAATTCACTCAAGATTACATTTTAATGAAAGTTGAAGCGGTTAGCGTTGGACAAATATAAAATACATATTTACACAGCATGATCTTCTCGCCATTGTTTGGGTTCTTGCTTTCAGTCAGGTCATTAGGGTGTTGTTACACTCACAGGCAGTGATCTTGGGCCTGGAGGGATCCCCAAGCTGGTGATGTCCACAGCGCTCCACAAGCAGCAGGCAGGGGCCATAGCAAGGCTCCTCTTTTCCATGTTGTTTACAGAGACAAGCAGTCCCCCGCCGTCTGCGAGCGCAGCTCCCCCACACTGCGGGGCACCAAGTGTGCCCGTACAGCACCTACCAGCAGCAGGTGCAGTTGCAGCAGGGCTCCTCCCCACCTGAACATCTACCATTACGCAGTCTCTGGTCACAGGACTTCACAGGGCATCTTCCAGAAGCCCCAGGCATAAAATGGCGGCTGGCCTCTCCTCAAGCAGGGAGTATTGGTCTTCTTGTCCCCAGGTCGATCTTCTGAGATGACGGAGAAGGGAAAGCTCCCGCAGGTGGCACGACCAGTGTGGTCCTCTCGGTCAGAGAGTCTCACCCCTGTGGCCTACCTGATGACCTCAGGACCGCTTCAGATCCCCCAGGCTTCTGCCACATTTTGCCGCCTCAACTGCAGAGCAGGGAAGGTAGGTGAGGACACCCTTGATATCCGATGGGTGCCTCCAGAGGTGCGGTGCGAGGGGCCCTGTTCACTCCTTTGGAAGTTCGGCCCCCGCCAGTAATGTAGAGATTGCCCCACAGCGGCGGGGAAGGAGAGATCTCAGCTCTGGATGCATAAGCACTCGGGCAAGACAGTCAGGCATTCCCCTCTATAGGCGGTCAATAGCGCGAAAGTTGGCCCATGGAAGGGGGATAGCACTCAGGATACAACCAGGGAACACAACTACTCCCTCCATGGGAGTCAAAGAATCGGCATAGACAGGGGTCATAGCAATGACCAGAGAGTGTCTTAAGGTTTGTAGTGAAGGTGGGTAGAGGCTTCCCAGCCCAGTGATTGTACAATACTGTGATGTTGGTTGAGTGCTAATGTTGGGGTGCAAACTCCCCTATTGGGTTCAAGCCCAGCACTGGATGTCAGGAGCCAGAGGTCAGCGAGGGTGGGCACCTCTGTGGTTGCCCCTCCAGGGACATGCTATTAGATGGTCATCATGAAAGACTCTGTCCGGCAAGGACTCCTGACGCTGAAGGTGGTGGAGAAGGACAGAGTGTTCTCTGCAAATTTAATTTGCTGTGGACCTGGCAGTTTTGCCTGGGGGTTTTCTGGAAGGACAGGGGTTTTGCTGCTCATCTTCTTATGTCTTGGCAGTCTATGATGGTCATCTGAGGGGACATCCTTAGCTTGATCAGTCCCCAAATCCAGGATCAACTTTGCTTTTGCCAAGGTGCATATCGTGTGTTTCCTTGTTCCAAACAAAAGTCAGACAGAATGACTGGCCCCATCTATACTTGACTCCACTGTTTCAGAGGAAAGAGGTAGCGCACTTAAGGAGGCGACAACATTGCAACGTGATAGGGAACAGGTCCTGATATAGCCAGACTTGTACATCCTCGAAGGTGACAGTGGGGCGATCCTGCACATATGCCATGATTGCCTCCTTTTGTCGAAAGTGGTGGACGCATATCAAGATATCCTGGGGTTATGGCCGGTCTAGCCACCTGATGTGTGGGGTGCAGGATTATCTCCTGGTCGGTCAGGTCTGGTAAAATATGTCGGAAGAGGTGGGTGACGTAACCATCGAGGTCACCCGTGTCCACCTCTAGTGGAACCCCTCGTATGCAGATGTCGGAGCAACGTGATCAGTTTTCAAGACCTTCCAAGTATATTTGCAGGCCTCAGGTCCAGCAGTTCTCACCGGAAATGCTTAAGTTCATCTGCTTTAGAGTCGATAGTCTGCTCTAGTGTGTCCACCCTTTGTCTGAGCTCCGTAACCTCCTGCTTAACCTCTTTGATGTCAGCTACCACCTCATCTGTCTCAGGGGCGTCTTGAGTGAATGATTCATGGGTCAGTATCTGTCCCCCTCCCCCCCCCCCGGGAGTCCCTGTGTTATTTGATAGATGGGGTGTGTTCCTCAATGTATGCGCCACCTCCCCCACTGCGAGCTGTGAGTAGCAAGCCAAGGCCCAGGGGTAATGCTCACAGTGGGAGGCGCTGCCAGTATGTCTGACGATCCCCAGTAAGGAGAGAGTGGATTCGGAATTCCTGCATGTCCTCCTGACTCCAGGTCTGCCTCTTAGTGCCCGGGCTGGGGTCAATGCTCTTTAGCTACCTCTAACACAGGTAGAAGTGGGCTGAGTATCCCAACTACAGCAGCATCAAGGGTCGTGGATCTCCATATGATGGAGCCTATGTCCATCTACCAGTAGAGAGACCACAGCAGTAGGGGTCAAATAGTGCATTCGTCTGAGGGAGGCGGTCTCAGGAGGCCACATATATGAGCAAAGCAGGAGGGAGGCCCCATGGCAATGCCCCTCCCCACAGCCCCCCTCCTGCACATCAGCTAAGCAGGCGGCCACAGGACCCTGTGGGTGCATGATGCCGGCTCCCGGGGAGTGTGCTCTGCTCCTCAGTCATCTGTCCGGTGTCCCTTCAGCAGCAAAGGTAGGCCAATGCATGAGAGCCCGGCAGAGGGTGAGGAGGCCTCACACCGCCCCCATTGCCACTACAGATGAGGCATTTAATCTGGTTAGGTGGTGAGGTGGCTAGCGATGCCCATTTTGTTATGGTGTGGGTTGCAAGCGGTGTGCAGCAGTGGTCTCTAGGGTGCGCTGATCTCCGCGATCATCTTTTCAGGCACACTCGATGTCACTAGGGATCCCTCTTCAGGGTCTCAAAGAGGAGCAGTGGATCCGCCAAAATGCTGTGTCAGGCAGTGGAGCCTTGCAGGAAGGCTCTCACTAGGGCGTCATCTTGAATATACCCTTGATTAAACTGTTTAACAATGCCCCAGCCTAAATGGGGGCCTACTAGGGGCCAATCATGAACTAAGCAGGGAAGGAAAATTACACATGTACATCAAAACTATCGGGGACTGAGAATCACACACTTTCTTGTGGACGGGGGAGTAGACGCTGGAGTAGGCATTAGACGGACACAATAAAATTCAGTACGAGACAACATTGGGCCAGGCAGGGCGGGGTGAGGAATGGATGGAAACTTCATGTTTGATATGCCAAGTTATGTCTCTTTCCATCGTTCTACAAAAATGTGCTAAGAGTGTGGCGGCCTGACTACCTATCCCAGGGACATACAGAAATCACCACCATAATGGAAAGTACATTGGGCACGCCCACCAGGAAACACCCTGGCAATGGCGGACCCAAGACAGGCTCAGCCAAGTATGACTTTACATTTCTACGAAATATGACAGGATTGTGCTAATTTTTTCTTGTCTTTTGTATTGAAAATAATAGAAACTGTCTAAAAAAAGCTTCTCAGCAAAAATAAGAAGTATGCCTATTTTGTAGGTGTCAGTGGGAGATTTCTGCAATGCTTCCAATCATTGTCATTTCTTGATACTCCAAAGAGGGTCAATCTTGCTAGGAATATACCAAGTGCATGGAGGAAAATGGTCTCGAAGCATGGTAGGAATGGGATCAAAACCTTCTATTAAATGTACAATTACTGGTGAGTATTCTAGAAAGCCAAGATTTCAAAGAATGACAAAAAACGAACAATTTAGAATTCTTAGCACTGGGGAAATACAATTCACCAATGCTGATAGACAAATGGAAAATATGGGGTATTTGAGAGATTCGGATTCAAAGCTCCTTTATGAAGACCTAGGAATTCCGGGTAATGGTAATGTATAGGCAAAGACGGAGTTGTTTCTTACTTGTAACTCCAGTTCTGTAGTAGGGGTATCTCTGTTATAGTCATAATCTAGTGAATAGTCACAGTCATGTGCGGGGACCCCGGTGCAATCAAAAATAATCTCTTAAGCTGTCTTCTTTGCAGTACTGCATAGACACTTAAGAGAAAATTAAAGACAAATAATGCAGCCTATGCATGCAAGGTTACACTGTCCAGTACTTCAACTAGAAATGCAAGGATATTCCAAAAATATCCCCCTTTAGACCTGTCTGCCAGGTTTCACCATGGAGAACACTTCCCCCCTTCACCAAATCCTTGGAATGATAGCGAGAAAGGACAGGACAGACAAGCCCCCATAGGCTGCCATTATGTGGCTTAAAAAGGGATACCGTGCCTTTAAGGAAACTTTCCAGAACTCTCCTGGTATCCGAAAATGCACAGCAACTCCCTCCACTTTCAGTTCTTTTTGGAGGTGTATCAGCTAGACCTGTAGCATTCATCATTTCATCACTTTCTCCACCGGGAGGAGGGCGGGCACTTATGACTATAACAGAGATACCCCTACTACAGAACTGGAGTTACAGGTAAGAAACTACTCCTTCTGTAGTAGGGGATCTCTGTGTATAGTCATAATATAGTGAATAGAATGGCAAGCCCATCCAAAAATAACCTGGCGGTGGAGAAAAAGATAACACCACTATTATGCGAACAGATTTCGCAGCGAAGCCTGTCCGACCTGACCATCTGCCCTGGCATCAGAGTCCATCCAGACAGTAATGTTTAGCAAAGGTATGGACCGACTTCAAAGTGGCAGCCTTTCAGATCTCTGCAATGGGAGCATTACGAAGCAAAGCAGTTGTGGCCGCTTTGCCCCTGGTGGAATGAGCCTTAGGCTTACCCCCTAAGGTCTTATTCGCTTTGTGATAACAAAGCTGGATACACGACACAATCCATCTAGAGATACATTGCTTCGAAGTAGCCAGACCAGTCCTTACCGACCCATAGTTGACAAACAATTGGTCGGACCTGCGAATGTCTTTGGTCTTATCCAGATAGAATTTCAACACCTTCCTAACATCCAGGAAATGAAGAGACCTTTCCGCTGCAGTGGAAGGATTCTGGGAAAAAGTTGGTAATGTTATCGTCTGATTAACATGAAAATCAGAAATCTCCTTGGGAAGGAACTTAGGGTGAGTACGCATAACAACCTTAGCAGCATGAAACACAGTATAAGATTCTTGGCAACATAACGCCTGAGTCTCACTCACCATGCGGGCCGATGTAATGGCCACGAGGAATGCCGCCTTCCAAGACAGGTGCTGCAGCGAAGCCTTGTGAATAGGCTCGAAAGGTTCCTTCATCAGCCTGGACAGCACCACATTCAGTTCCCATGCTGGCGAAGGAAGTCGAACAGGAGGGAACACCTTCTTCAATCCTTTCAAAAAATCCTTAATCACAGGGATCTGCAAGAAGGACGTCCTCGAAGGGCATTTTCTGTAAGCAGTCAATGCTTACAGATGAACCTTAATGGAATAGAAATTAAGGCCAGACTGAGCCAGATGCAGAAGGTATGGAAGGATGACATCCTCCTTGCAGGTCGTAGGATCATATTTCTTAGACATGCACCAGATGCAAAATCTCTTCCATTTGTAAGCATAAGAGGTCCTAGTAGACGGTCTCTTAGCCTCCTTCAATATGTCCATGCAATCGTCAGGAAGATTCAAGTGGCCATATTGCACTATCTCAGGAGCCATGCTGCCAAGCTCAACGACGAGAGGTTGGGGTGCACCATCTGCCCCCGAACTTCGTGAGAAGGTCCGGCTGACACGGCAGCCGCTGATTAGGCAGAATCGAGCGATGAAGCAGGTTCGTGAACCACCACTGCCTGGGCCATTCCGGAGCAATGAGGATCATCCGCGCCCGGGACTGGGCCAGCCTGATGAGCACTGCCGGAATCAGGGGAATGGGTGGAAAAGCGTACAGAAAGATGTTCGACCAGTTGATCCATAACTCGTTCCCTAAAGTCCCCGGTTGGTAATACCTCGAGGCGAAGTCGCGGCATTTGCTGTTTTCGGCGGTGGCGAACAGATCCACGTCTGGAGTGCTCCACACGGCGAAGATGTCTTCGAGCACCTCGTCGTTTATGACCCACTCGTGGTTTTCTTGCAGCAACCTGCTGAGGGCGTCCGCCTGAACATTCTGTACACCGGGCAGATGAGTCGCCGTTATCGTCAGTCCTCTGGCTAACAGCCAGTGCCAGATCGCCTGCGCCTCCTGTGACAGTGTGCGTGATCTCGAGCCCCCCTGCTTGTTGAGGTAATACATCGTGGTCGTATTGTCAGTCTGTACAAGCAAGGAGCTGGTCTGGAAGGACGGAAGAAAGGCCTTCAGTGCCAAGTGAACAGCTCTGAGCTCCAAGAAATTGATGTGATACGTGGACTCAGCCGGAGACCACTGTCCTTGTATCTGCAGATGGTCTGAATGCAATCCCCAGCCCAGGAGAGACGCATCCATCACGATAGTCCGAGTCGGGATATCCTTGTGGAAAGGAACCCCTCTGAGTAGATTCTCTGCTGAGCACCACCATCTCAGGGACTGTTGGGCGTGAAGAGACAACTGAATCCGGTCATCCCAACACCCTTTCCTATGGTCCCACTGGTCCTCCAGACATTCCTGTAGCGGCCTCATGTAGGCGCGCGTGTGGAGTGAGGAAGATACAAGAGGCCATTGATCCCAGTAGAGAAGACACCGTCCTAACTGTTGTAGATGGAGCAGCTATGAGAGCCTGAGCCTTCCGAAGGATGGATAAGCGTCTCTCCTCCGAAGGAGACACGCTTGACGACAACGTATTGATGGAGGCTCCCAAGTACTGCAGGCACTGCACAGGAATCGGGACAGACTTGGGCAGATTTATGTGCAACCCCAGACTGTTCAGCAGGACGACCGTCCTGTTGAAGTGCAACTGTGCTTCCTGGAAGGTGGAGGCCTTGATCAACCAGTCGTCCAGGTACGGGTAGACAAACACCTTGTTCTTTCTCAGGTGCGCTGCTACCACAGCCATGCATTTTAAAAAAGTCCTGGGTGCAGACTTCAGTCCAAACGGTAGTACGGTGTACTGATAGTGATTGGTGCCGACTAGGAAGCGCAGGAACTTCCGATGTTTCCGTGCAATGGGCACATGGAAGTAAGCATCTCGCAGATCTATCACGCACAACCAGTCTCCCCTCTGCAGCTGAGGATAGATCTGGTGCAAGGACAGCATGCAAAATTTTTCCTGCGAATCCACTTGTTTGCTTGTCGCAAATCCAGAATGGGCCTGAACTTGTTCTTGTCCTTCTTCTGTACTAGTAAGAAGCGTGAGTAAAGACCCTTTCCCCTTTGAGACAGAGGGACATCTTCTATCGCCCTTTTTCTTAACAGGGTATCGGCCTCCACCTGGAGCTCGCGCAGTCGGAACTGCGAGCCGACCGGAGGAATTGCTGGAGGCGGCTGGTGAAACGAAGACTGTATCCATTGCAAACAATATTCAGCACCCACTTGTCCTGAGTAATGTTTCTCCATTCTGCCAGGTAATGGTGAATGCTTCCCCCCACCGGAGCGGGTAACGGATGAAGGGGAAGTAACAGCTCAGGGCCTTTGGTCGCGGATGAAGCCTGCTGACCACCACCGCCCCTCTGGCGCTTTTGGAACGGGCGCCGCTGGAACTGCTGCTGTTGCTGCTGTTGTTGTTGTTGTCCAGCCTGGCGACCTTGCCCTCTACCTTGCGCCCCGTACCGTCTCTGGAACGAGCGGAAGGTCTTCTTCTGTTCCTTCGGCTTTTCCAATCCCACAGCCGTCAAGGTCTCCGTCTCCGCCTTCATACGGGCAATCTCCTCGTCTGCGTGTTTTCCAAACAGTGTCTCACCAGAGAAGGGTAGATTGGCCACCTTCTGCTGCGCCGCGGGCTTCAAGGACGTCAGACGCAGCCAGGCGTGGCGCCTCAGGTTGACCCCATGGCAGTATCCGTGCGCTGCCAGGAGGGATGAATCCGCAGCCGAACTGATCACTTGGTTGGAGACCATCAGTCCTTCATTGAGGATTTCTTGGAAATCTTCCCTATCCTCCCGTGGAAGACGTTCCACGAACCGTGTTAGGGACTCCCAGAGGGACCGATCATAACGTCCCAACAAGGCCGAGGCACTCGCGCCCTTCATAGACGTGGCTGCCATCCCGCAGACCTTCCTGCCTGCCGAATCCGTCCAGCGGCTCTCCTTGTCAGGAGGCACTGTCGATGACGGGGTGGTTGCGTGCTGCTTCCTCGCCGCCGTCAATATCACCGCATCCGGCGCAGGGTCCAAGCGAAGAAACGCAGGGTCCAAGTCCGGGGCCTGATACTTCTTCTGCAGCCTGGAAGGCGCTGCTTTAGTAACCGCAGGGGTGAGGAAGAGCTCCATGGCGGGTTCCACCAGCCCTGGCACCAACGGCAACAAAGGGCGAAACAACTGCTTCTTGTGAAGGGTCTTGAAAATAACGGAAATCAAGGGCGTTGGCGTAGTGAGCGTGATGCCCAGCTTAGCCGCTCCGCACAGCAACACCTCCTGGAAGGAGACAATGTCGTCTATCGGGGACACCCTCGTCCGAGGGGAGTCCGACAGAGTCTGCGAGTAGTCCCTGGCACTGGACGAGTCTGTGTGGCGGGATATAGATCTGTCTTTCCTATAGCGCCATCTGGATCTCGTAGATGAGCGATGGCGACTCCTAGACCTATCTCTCCACCTTGAGCGAGACCTCGATCTCCGCGGCCTTGGACGGTCCGCGGGCCGGAAAGGAGGGCACTGTGGAGGCCGAGCCGGGAGCCTAGGCTGTAGAAGCCCCGTAGGCGGCGTAGGCAAATAAGGCATCGAGACAGACCACGGCGGAGCCGGTGGAGGAGGGTGGTGAGGAGGAACCGGAGGTGGTGGAGGCGTAGGAGGTTGTGGAGGAGGATCCCCGGGTAAAGGAGGAGGTGTGGGCGACCTCGTTTTGGAGGGCGAGTACACTTGAGAGTACTCCGAGCCCGGAGACTGTCCCACTCTCCTTTTTTTCTTCTTCTGGCCAGAGGGGGCGATCTAGACACCCTCCCCCTCGTGGACGAGCGACGGCGCCGCAGCGACCGCGTGCTCGCTGAAACTGAGGAATCCGTCTTAGTCCTAGAACGTCTAGTTTTCCTCCTCAACGCTGAGAGTCCTTTCGACGTCGACGAACGTCTCCTTGACGTCGACGAACGTTGTCTCGACGCCGAAGAGTGTCTGCTCTGCGTCGACGGCCGTCTCCTCGACGTCGATCGTCTCCTCGACGACGGCGATCTCCTCGACGTCGACGATCTTCGTCTCGACGTCGCTGACTTATGTGTCGACGTTGATTGTGACCGGCGGTGTCGCCTCGACGGCGAGCGCCGGCGTCTTGACCCCTCTCGATGTCGATGATAGCTCGACGACGAACCAGTCCTCGACATCGGCCTCGTCGGAGGTCGTCGACGACGCTTCAACCCGGAGCCCCGGGGAGATGGGGAACAGGCTGCGGTCATTCCTTTCGACGCCGACGTCGAGAGTATCGACGTTGACGGAGACCGGTGGCGTTTTCTGGCCTTTTCTTTACTGGGGAGCTCCCCAGAGGCCCACGCACGGGCAGAGGAAGAAGCCCCTTCATGCCCAGACCCACCTTGTCCTTGCTGCCTTCTCAGCTCCAAGCCTTGGAGCCTGGTCTTCTCCCTGTCCTTGAGGGTCCTTTTAGGGAACTGCAGACAGATATAACACTCTTCAGGAACATGAGAAGAAGGCAGGCACAGGATGCACACCCTGTGAGGATCCGATTTTGCCTTTTCCTGGAGCACTCAGGACATTTATCAAATAATGCAGGCATATTTGATAAAAGAGCAGCCAAAACAGCAGAGAAACTCCAGCCAGATGAGACAAGGCAAAAACACGTCGAGTGAACACACTCTAACACTTCTAAAAGTGCACAATTAGTAGAAACTAAACCCAAAAAAGGGAGAGCTCAATGCTCCAGGGTCCTGCTAGCAGGAGCCGGAAAAAAGAACTGAAAGTTGCTATGCATTCTGGAATACCAGGAGAGTTCTGGAAAGTTTCCTTGAAGGCACGGTATCCCTTTTTAAGCCACAAAATGGCAGCCTATGGGGGCTTGTTTGTTCTGTCCTTCCTCTCTATCATTCCAAGGATTTGGTGAAGGGGGGAAGTGTTCTCCATGGTGAAACCTGGCAGACAGGTCTAAAGGGGGATATTTTTAGAATATCCTTGCATTTCTAGTTGAAGTACTGGACAGTGTAGCCTTGCATGTATAGGCTGCATTATTTGTCTTTAATTTTCTCTTAAGTGTCTATGCAGTACTGCAAAGAAGACAGATTAAGAGATTATTTTTGATTGCTCCGGGGTCCCCGCGCATGAGCGGGACTATTCACTAGATTATGACTATACACAGAGATTAGGTGTAAAAAGCAGGCGCCCGCCTTACCAACCATTTTCTGGAGGTGGGACATAAACCAACTGATTTTGTCTGGACCGTGTTGGAACAACCACGGATCCCCCCCCCATGTCACAGACATCACTAAACACCTATTTAAATTGGAGCAGAAATGGGTGTATCGTTTGAACACTGATAAAAACGGCCTAAACGAAGACATTCCATGGATGGCGCTATAATATTGTAAGTGAACTGAACAACAGGGCTGACCTCCAGTACAGTGTGTCTTTATAATACGATCAGTCGGTGGACCCCTCTGTTCAGCAGAGTACATCCAAATCTACACTCGATACAACTTTCTATTGAGTGTATTCAATTATTATCTGTAAATAATTAACTAATTTTAGGTTCACATTATTTGAAAGGCAATTGACTATCTTGTTCTGAATATTGCCTTATTGACATAGTAATCATTTTCAGAATAGATTACACGAGCGCATAGTGACAATAAAGAGCCTGTTGCTATAAGCAGAAATACTGTACTAACTAATGATAATGATTACACTACCCACCAGCACGTGATACATCATGATGTTGACGAATGCGGTATATAGAGTTTGATTCCCTAACAACCGAGCTGACGATTTCCTATGACATCTAAGAATTAGCCAATGGGCAGAGTTTATATAAATGCGCACTATATAAACTCATGGCATAAATTATACCTTTTTATAATATGTGACACACAAATATGTTGTTGTTTACGAACTCGCCATACAGCGTTCCATCTAATAACTACGTTTCCCAGGAGTCAAGTTGACGCGTGTTAATGACATCTGAGAAGTGGCCAATGGGCGTATGGTACACTTTTGCGCATTGTGGAACATACGCATTGAGACGTAAGACTGACGAGGGATCCAATGGAGTTCAATTGAATAATCTTTAAATGCGGCGCGGCGTGGCACGGCACGGCACCGCAGCACCTCCCCGAACAGCGCAGACGCCTGCCTGGTGTACCGACGGACAGGTAGGCATAATAGCAGACTAATCGAACTGGCGATATCGTTGTAGATGGTACTGAGCTTTACTCTTCAGTGGAGTTGCGTTTGTGTACCGCCCTTGGGTGCTTCCAGGGCTATAGGTAGATCTATTTTCCATGTAAAGTATCTTTCTATGAGAAGCGCTCGCTAAGAAACATAACTTTTTTAGAAACGAGTGGTGCCTATACCGCTCAGGAGATTTACAAATTGCTTAACCTTTTTCACACATGTTTGAGAGTGAATTTTCAATAATATTTTCAAATGACATCTGTGCATGCTTGTGAGCGCTCGGAGACGTACCGACATCATGAGTATTGTTCCTTACGTAATCAGCAGGACCTCTTAGCCTTACCAATGTAAGACTGGATAATAAGAATAGAAGCATCAGCGTAGACAGAATGTTTGTTTGGCAGCAGTCGTGAGAGCTTCTCACTATCGACCTTATGGTTTTTTATTAGAGCGGTGCCCCATTTTCCTGAGCTGTAGCCAGGTGAGGAGCGGCGCCTGCCTCTCATACTCAAGGTGAGTGAGAGGGAATCCAAATAAGAATGGGTTCGGTAATGTTTTTTCAACACACAAGTCATAGGCTATTATGCTATAATAAAACTCATGCGAGAGATAACTTTCTTATTAACATGTTATCTCACTTCCTCTGTTTTCCTTTTATTGTGTCTTCTCTGCATGGTACCTCTTGTATGCGGATATCCGTTTTACCTCAAAGGAGTAGTGAGAGGACTGAATCAGGTGATATCTTTGATTTTTTTTTGATTTGTTATGCACTCACTCGTTTTTGAAGCAGTAGCAAAGTAGAATATTGGTCCTGAGGAAGCAGGAGATACCGCTAGGATCTATCAACTGCAGAAACATGTCGACCTTACCATACATGCAGTAGATATTTGTTATGAACTACTGTTACTTTGCACTTTATGTTTTAATCTTGGAAGTGGTCTGCTTTCTAATAAAATTATTCGTGCACCCACTATCCAATTTTAATAAAAGCACCTTCACTCACATATTTTTGTTTAGCACTGCTTCCAGTTACCACTATCTAGAATACCTATGCCTACAGCGTGGACATACCACCTTGTGAAATGGCCCAAATGATTACTACAAGGGCGGTTCAGAGTGTGTAACTGATGGGAACATAATCACATTGTGAACAGTCCCGATGTATCTCACTGAATTCACACAATTTGCAGATTAGACACAGATTGAATACAGAGTTAGTAGTTATTCCAGACCCACAGTTATTTCTTGTTTATATAGTGTCTTGCTTAAGGGGCTATAACTTTGTATTGGTGTTTAAATATACCCTAGGACCCTACCCCCTCCGTGTTTGTTATTGTTAGGTGCAGTTGCATTACTGCGGGTCCTTCATTATTCTTTAAATTTATTTTTATGTAGCTTTTGCAAGTGTGAAGCGATGCTCCACTGATACATTCAAAACCAATAAACCTTAACAGCGAGGTGAGTTCCTTTCATTTGATTGCTGCTGATCTCCTTTTTGACAATTGTCTTCTATTCTCTGACTGATAAAACAATGGCTATTAATTTAGGCTTAGCCTTTGACGAAGATGAAATTCAATCTATTTTGACCGACAACCCTAGTATGCTAGAGTCTATGCCAGTCCAACCAGTGACTAACGAAGACGGGTGGTCTAAGATCCTCATACTGAAAAAGAGTCACTCCTACACGTGTGTCCATGGGATTGCGATGGCTGAATATCTTAGGGGTGACTGTGCACCTTCTGGGCTGATATTCACTAACGCCCCAAGACCTTCCTAGATGACAAAGATTTTTTATGTGACTGGTCGCTGATTGCATGGAAATGCACTTGCGACTCGCTCGTTTTAATAATCAAAACCGCAAAGAGGGTCGCCGACAAGATCCTTGTTGAGATACAGGTACTGGAAGGTCAAATAAAGACCAACATTTCTGGGAAATTGTTTACTAAAAACCAAGTTGAGGGAAATAAGACCAACAAAGAGTTCAAAGACTCAATCTTATTCGCCAAACTTGAGAAGTGCAAAAAAGACTTGTCTAAATTTGCTATGGATGAGATCTATCCTTACACCAGTGCCACATATGTACCAACCCCGTACAACAGGAATGGACGTAGAGGTGGCTCCACGTATGGGACCTCAACTTCGGAAGATACCTCTAGCGATTCTGACTCGAGCAATCAAGTTAACTCTACCAACCAACAACGTGGTAGAGGCAACAGGAAGAACTGGAGAGGCCACAACTACGGCCCTAATCAATTCAATCCATGGTGGTCACCTAACCCATGGATGACTGGAGGCCCTTTTCCACCACAACCTATGGGCCCATTTGGCCCGATGTCTTTCCACCAGGGCCAGAATATGCAGCCTTTTTTAGGCTTTGGCCAAGGAAGGACACGAGGAAGAAGACGAACCTCCAGAGGACAAGTGCAGTGGAACATCCCCCCACAATCGATGGGCTTACGGAACGGTAAGCAAATACCTCAAGACCAAGCAGGAACGAGCTCAGGGACAGTTTGATCATTAACCTGAGCTCCAGAGAGCTCACTTCCATTGAAGCTCAAGTATTAAACCGAGAACTTGGTTTTGTGCAGACTACAACTGGTGATCCCTTTCAGACTCAAGTAGAGCTAGCTAAATTCTTTAGGAAGTTCAGATTGCATTTTTTCTTTTTGAAATCTGAGAATCTCCCCATTGGAGAACAAAACACGGGACTCAAGAAACCCTCTACTTTCACGCCCTTACCCAGCACTATACCAGGTAAGGTTATAACCTTCGAGGAGGCAGTGCAACATGACATCCAGATTCTGTTCTCAGGAACTTGTAGTGTAGTTCCTATTTTCCCTATAGGCCCTGCGCATTGGAATAACATAAACAGCAGTGTAGACGTAGAAGTGCGGTCTTCCAGGTCTCTACTGACTATGTTAGACTTAATTGGGTTTGTACCAACTAGCTCAGAGGTCACTGGAAACTTTCTTGACTGAATAGGAAGTGATCAGCTCCCCTGGCTCAGACAAGAAGGGATTCAGTTTTCCAACAACCGCATAAACATGACAACTTTGCTCCTTAGAATAAGAGTCAATCTCTAGAGTTGTGTGAAACAATAGACAGCTATTTCACTCAGTCAGTTGTGCAAGAATTACTTTCACCAGGATGCAGAGAATAGAGAGACGGGCGTTTTCAATAAAAGGTATTATTTATTGAACAGTCTTTCTTCTCATGCAAGAGAAATGAATTGCCACAATTGCAAGACTTGTTATTATAAAAAGTGCGTACAGTAAAAGGAGGATTGCGAAATAGTACTGTAAAAGCATTGATATGGTTTCTTAGCCATACAATAGTAAAAATGAATAAAATATATACATTTATATATACATTTAGCTAACGTCCTCAACTGATGCTTCTAACTACGCCTACCCCAGTGTACCTGACATAAGCCTAATACTTGGGAGGGAGTAAGTAAGTAGCAGTTTAAGTTAAGTTGGTTTTGCCAAGGGTTTGCTTCAAGAATTCTCTCTAAGGGTTAAGTCAACACTGTACCTCTGGAATAGAATGTTGGAGGTCTTGTATCTCCTCTCAGGACTCGATATCCCAGTTACCCGCAAGGGTAGGCTGGAAACGCCGGAGCTGGATTTTCCCGGCAGGAGAAAAGACAGCGTCTTTCTCAGCTCGTCAAGGAGGAGGAGGGGCAGCGTCCGTGGGCTTCTCGCATCTGCTGGGCTCTGCAAGGGACAGCTGTTCTGCTCCTGAATTCACCACCACCATAGCTGTGTTTGCTTAAGGCAACATTGGTATTATTTATACCTGGAAGGTGCCTTGTTTGACGTAAGTTTTTGGACATAAGACGTCAATAAAGATGTCACTAAGAACTGGTCGTTCTTACAGTGCTCATTAGAGTTCTATTACTAATGAAAACAAAGCAAGCTGGGCTTTCCCAGGTTGCTGGGGGTTTAATCTGTTGAAAGAACTCGGTGTGTAATCTAGGAATCTAAGATAGTGGCTTCTGCTGTGTCATATACTGTAATGAGCTGCAGAGGCGAATTTCTGAAATATGGCTCTGATCGTTTATGCCATTATAGGGGTATAGATGGATTATAGCCGTATAAGGGCATAAGGTCACAGTATTGATCGGGGTCCTAGATAGAACACGACAAACTGAAAAACCATTCATGAACCTTCCGAAGAAAGAACAAGAAGCTTTATCTAAACTGGCGAAAGACGGCTCAGTGACAATCAAGCCCGCAGACAAAGGGGGCGCCACGGTGCTTATGGACACTATCACATACAGAGAGGAATGTCTAAGACAACTTAATGACATTAACTCCTATAGTCCATGGCCAGAAGACCCCACAGAAAGACTTTCTAACAGCATCAGAAGCGTGGAGAAGTGTGGCTCAGGGGTTAGAGGCGGCAGACCCGGAAGCTGAGATCGGCCCTGGACCAGGGTTCAATTCCCCGCCTCGGCGGGTCTTGGGCTCAAAAATTCCACGGACTCGATAATTCTCGCTCCGGTGCCTTCTCGACTCACGGGTTCACACTCTGCGACTCTGGGCAATAGCTTGCTTAATCTCCACAACGGCCCCTCGCGGAGGGATGCCTGGCTTTCACCTTGTGGATACCCTGCCGGGGGTTATCTCACAGGGGAATACCAGGACGGGTTCCCTAAGCAAGCGCCGGGAAACCCTTTGTGGGTAGCTGTGCGCTATATAAGCTCAAATACATTTACATTTACATTACATCAGGCATCTTGTTGGAGAGGCACTATCCGAAGGCTGGATCACTGTCAACGAGGCTGCTTTCTTATGTACAACTAACCCGGTGATGCCATATTTTTATGTGCTCCCGAAAGTTCACAAAGAAAAACGCCCTTCCCCAGGACGCCCAATAATTTCCGGCATCGGGTCACTTCTGGAACCCTTATCGACATTCGTCGATATTTTCTTGCGACCGTTGGTAAAATTGATGCCAACCTACATACAAGATACTAAGGATCTTCTGAGGATTCTTCCCAACATCGAGTTCGATACCATCACAGATATATTGGTGTCTTTTGATGTAGAGTCCCTCTATACCTTGATACCACAAAATGAGACTCTAGAAGTAATCGAGACGTTATTATGAGAACAAGAGTGGGACTCCATCACACCTGTATCTTTCATCATGGAGCTGGCCACTATGGCGATGACAGAGAATTTCTTTCGTTTTGAAGAGACTGTGTTCCTCCAGACGTCAGGATCCAGCATGGGCAGCATTTTTGCCCCTAGTTTGGCAAATTTGTATGTCCACAAGTTCGAACAGGACAGTGTACTATCATCTACGAACCCCTACTTACCATCTGTGAGGGTTTTGAAGCGTTACATAGATGATATCCTGGTTGTGTGGCGTGGAACCGAAACTGAACTTAAATCATTTCACTCGTGGCTGAATGAACAGAACCCTTTTTTGCGTATCACGGTTGAACACTCTAAATCAACCTTGGCGTTTCTAGATCTCCAAATCATTACAACCCCCGGAGGCTTGGTGTCTGAGTTATACAAGAAGCCCATGGCGCGGAACTCGTTGCTTCAATGCGATAGTTGTCACCCAAAAGCGCTGCGGGACAACTTGCCCTTTGGGCAGTTTTTGCGCATTCAGCGAAACTGTACCACCAAAGAGAGCTTTCAAAAACATGCAGGAGCTTTAGAGAACTGGCTCTTAGAGAAGAAATACCCTAAGAAACTGATTCGGAAATCCAAAAGGTCTAATGCTATACAAAAGATCGTGAGAAAACATTTGAAGATCCTAAACACTGGTCCGGATACACTTCCGGAGCCTCTTTTTGCATATAAGAGAGGCACCAGTATGAGAGATCGTTTAGTACATACCAGACCAGGAGCAAAGAAGATCCATCAGGTGGGCACGTTGTGAGACAACCACCTGTTGAGGGCCATCACCCTTGCGGGAATTGTGCTGCCTGTCCACAAACCACTCGCTCTACGAGCATTGACATAGGCACATCGCGGCGCTGGGAACAAAAACGATTCACCAACTGCAATAGCAACAACCTCATTTATTTGATCACATGCCCTTGTTCATTGAAATATGTCGGGATGACGACGAGGAAAATAAAAAAACAAGGATCTCGGAACATAAAAGCACGATTAGGTGTAAAAAGCAGACGACCCGCCTTACCAACCATTTTCTGGAGGTAGGACATAAACCAACTGATTTCGTCTGGACCGTGTTGGAACAACCACGGATCCCTCCTCATGTCACAGACATCACTAAACACCTATTTAAATTGGAGCAGAAATGGGTGTATCGGTTGAACACTGATAAAAACGGCCTAAACGAAGACATTCCATGGATGGCGCTATAATATTGTAAGTGAACTGAAAAACAGGGCTGACCTCCAGTACAGTGTGTCTTCATAATACGATCAGTTGGTGGCCCCCTCTGTTCAGCAGAGTACATCCAAATCTACAATCGATACAACTTTCTATTGAGTGTATTCAATTATTATCTGTAAATAATTAACTAATTTTAGGTTCACATTATTTGAAAGGCAATTGACTATCTTGCTCTGAATATTGCCTTAATTACATAGTAATCATTTTCAGAATAGATTACACAAGCACATAGTGACAATAAAGAGCCTGTTCCTATAAGCAGAAATACTGTACTAACTAATGATAATGATTACACTACCCACCAGCACGTGATACATCATGATGTTGACGAATGCGGTATATAGAGTTTGATTCCCTAACAACCGAGCTGACGATTACCTATGACATCTAAGAATTAGCCTATACTGCTCAGGAGATTTACAAATTGCTTAACCTTTTTCACACACATTTGAGAGTGAATTTTCAATAATATTTTCAAATGACATCTGAGTATGCTTGTGAGTGCTCGGAGACGTACCGACATCATGAGTATTGTTCCTTACGTAATCAGCAGGACCTCTTAGCCTTACTGATGTAAGACTGGATAATAAGAATAGAAGCATCAGCGTAGACAGAATATTTGTTTGGCAGCAGTCGTGAGAGCTTCTCACTATCGACCTTATGGTTTTTTATTAGAGCGGTGCCCCATTTTCCTGAGCTGTAGCCAAGTGAGGAGCGGCGCCTGCCTCTCATACTCAAGGTGAGTGAGAGGGAATCCAAATAAGAATGGGTTGGGTAATGTTTTTTCAACACACGAGTCATGGGCTATTATGCTATAATAAAACTCATGTGAGAGATAACTTTCTTATTAACATGTTATCTCACTTCCTCTGTTTTCCTTTTATTGTGTCCTCTCTGCATGGTACTTCTTGTATGCGGATATCCGTTTTACCTCAAAGGAGTAGTGAGAGGACTGAATCAGGTGATATCTTTGATATTTTTTTGATTTGTTATGCACTCACTCGTTTTTGAAGCAGTAGCAAAGTAGAATATTGGTCCTGAGGAAGCAGGAGATACCGCTAGGATCTATCAACTGCAGAAACATGTCGACCTTACCATACATGCAGTAGATATTTGTTATGAACTACTGTTACTTTGCACTTTATGTTTTTAATCTTGGAAGTGGTCTGCTTTCTAATAAAATTACTTGTGCACCCACTATCCAATTTTAATAAAAGCACCTTCACTCACATATTTTTGTTTAGCACTGCTTCCAGTTACCACTATCTAGAATACCTATGCCTACAGCGTGGACATACCACCTTGTGAAATGGCCCAAATGATGACTACAAGGGCGGTTCAGAGTGTGTACCTGATGGGAACATAATCACATTGTGAACAGTCCCGATGTATCTCACTGAATTCACACAATTTGCAGATTAGACACAGATTGAATACAGAGTTAATAGTTATTCCAGACCCACAGTTATTTCTTGTTTATATAGTGTCTTGCTTAAGGGGCTATAACTGTGTATTGGTCTTTAAATATTCCCTTGGACCCTACCCCCTCCGTGTTTGTTATTATACACAGAGATCCCCTACTACAGAAATACTAATCCAAGTGGGAGTTTTGAATTGGCACTACTCTGAGTTCATTGATAAAAGCTTCCCAGGACAAGTTTCATATACTACTATCTCTAAACAAATGTAATCAAACATGCCACATTGATTTTAAATGCCTGAGTTGTTTAATCTGTTTCTTGTAACACTTTGAAGAGTATACTAGAATAATCGTTTTTAATGAGGATGTTTCTCGGCTAACATCATCAGAACTAATTTTTTGAGGAATACTTTAATACATGTTATGTTATATTTAATTTACACAGCGCACTGCTACTCGAAAGTGTCCCGGCGCTAACAAAAGGAAAGGACCACCATAAGTACAGAACAGCAACTAAAAAAGCAACGTTTTCAGTTTTTTCTTAAAAAGCAATGGGTCCTGGATACACCTGAGAACCAAGGGCAACAAGTTCAAAGCCAAACTGGCTTTTCGCACAAACGAGACACCACCCAGCCTTTGGCGGTTGAACCTAGGGGTCTGTAGCAGCCACTGGGCGGTAGAGGGCAGCTGTCTTCCTGGCGTATAAAAAGTAAACCTCGTCTGCAAGTAGATGGGGCCAAGCAATTAATGGGCCCTATGAGCGATGGTCAGCATCTTAAATTTCAGCCGTGAGTCAACTGGAAGCCAGTGCAAGGAACGCAAATGCAGGCGCACACTGTGCCTGGATGTCAGCCCAAAGAGCAGTCTGGCCGCCGAATTTTGAACAACCTGAAATTTCTTAATGAGGAAGCCCAGGCTTCCCACCAGTACGGCATTGCCATAGTCCAAACGGGACAGGATGAGAGCCCAGACTTACATTGTCCTTGCACCAATGGAGTCGAAAGCTTATTCAAGAGGCAAAGTACACTGAAGCCAAAGTAGGAACATAATGATATTTCTTTCCAAAAATAGGTTTTGTATAGTAGGGTTTAGGTGTGTAAAGCATGATTAATTTATATTTGCATTACAAAAAGGAATATGTTACCATCTCGTACACCCTGGCATTGGAGTCAGCACAGTTTTGCCGAATCTAAAACCTTTTGTTGAAGGTCTAAGCAGGCATGAATAAAAGTACACTGCACAGACTATGAAGGGGAGACCTGAGCCATCCGCTCAAGGCCAGCAATCTCGCCCTCAAGAAGAAGCAACTCCCGTACCTACACCTGTTGTGCACGCTTATATGTGAGAATGCCCGTCCCTGAAGGACCATTTTAAATGCCTCCCAAAGAATAGTAGGGAACAAAGGCGCATCTTTATTAATGTAAAAATATTTGTTGATATCTTCTCTGCAAAGTCGCCGTACAGGAACCACCTTGC
Organism: Lissotriton vulgaris; assembly: GCF_964263255.1. Lineage (NCBI taxonomy): Eukaryota > Metazoa > Chordata > Amphibia > Caudata > Salamandridae > Lissotriton > Lissotriton vulgaris. The sequence goes on along the minus strand of NW_028254719.1, from coordinate 288,104 downwards.
ATTGAACCACCCCTGTCCATGCTCACCCCACCATCCACCCACAGCCACCAACAGTACCAGAGAATGGTCTGAAATACCCTAGGGAGGATGCAAGCCTGTATAACGAATCCTAATTCTGAGGAGGGTAGCAAGTAAGAATCCAAATGGGAGGAGCAGCCATGGGGGGAGGTCTATGTGTGTTGACACTTGGTGCCGCAACCGCCAGGCGTCTACCAAACCCTGAGCTCCCACCCAGAACCGAAGGCGTGTGAAACGGGCAACTCCCAGGAATGGAGGTCATGTCAACCTCCGGTTCCATTAAAACATTAGAATCACCCCCTACCAACATCAATCCCGGAGCGGCCTCTGCCAAGTACCGGGCCACCGCCTCCAGCGTTTTACTCAGCAACTGAGGGATCACATATACACTCTCCAGTATCCATGCCAGGCCCTTCTAGAGATCTGTGTATAATCACAAACCTCCCCAGTGGTCCACCAGCACCTCGTGCACTACCAGTGGGAACATTTTCTCAGGCAATATAGCCACTCCCCTGATCCCTTAGTATAACCTGAGTGAAACTATGGAATATCTAAACCACCTCAGAAAGGAACAGTTGTTGTGTTTCCTAGAGCATGAGAACCGCTGGATAAAGCAGTCTGGCATATGTCATGACCAGCCCGCTTGATCTCGTCTTTAAGACTATTTACATTCCAGGTGATTATTTTATACTCCCATGTGGCAACTGCCATGCTTCACTGACCATTGTGACTGTTGATGCAAAAAATAGAATGTAAGAGGAACCTGAATGGGGCCCAGCACCAGGGGTGCATTAAACAAACCAAAATCCAAACATACAGAATAACAACTCCCCTGGAGCTCCGCGACCAGAGGATGCCATACTCCCTTCCAACCCTCCACTTCCACCATGAAACATCTGGTGCAGAACTGAGAACTTAATCATAATACCTAAATAGTTAAAACAATATTCGGGGCTATACTTCCTACGGCTCCCAGTCAGTTACTACAGTACAGCACACTAAGCCCACCATGAGTGACGACACTAGGTGGGGGGGGGTATGGTAGCACAAGGCACCTGGAGGGCCCTTCAGCTCCCCCTCCTCTTCAAGCCTTGGTGAAGCCATCCAAGGACGTCGATTGTTGGTATTTTGAGCTGTATCGCGTTGCCTCCTTGGGTCTGTGCTGCCATCTGTTCCTCTTGGTGCATAGCAGCAACTGTCGCCACGGTGAGGCGGTCAAGCACTTACAGGGAATGGTGGGCGACACACGTTTCCTAGGTATAAGGACTGGGCGTTCCTCCACCTAGGCCCATGCACTTTTCTGGAGTATCAAAGAACAAGGTTCGGTTATTATTGATAACTTTGAGGCGCGCCAGGAATTGTACCATGTATGTGATATGCATGACCCTAAGCTTTTACTCAACAGCTTGGAAAGCGTGTTGCTGCTGCTGTACTTTTATAGTGTGGTCAAGGGAAGAGCATGACCTTGGCCCACCCACAGTGCAACTCCCAATCTGTCCGGGCCTCCCGCAGTATAGCATCTCTGTCAACGAAGTTGAGGAGCCTCGCTATGATCGGTCTAGGGGGGCCCTGGGGTCAGCTTGGCAGCAAGGGACGTATATGCCAGCTCGACCACAAAGCAAGCAGATAATGCATCCTGGGGAACCCACAAGAGAAGCCAGTAAATGACAAAGGTGGTGAGCAATGGCCCCTTGGCTCCCTCTGGAACCCACACTATACAGATGTTTTTCCTCCTTAACCTGCTGTCTGTGTCTTCAGCTCTGGTCTCTAGGAAGCCTTCTCTGCATTGAATGGGTGCCAGCATAGCATGAGTAGTTTTAGTAGCGGCCTCAATTACAGACAGCCTCCCTTCCGCCTCTAAGACCCTCTCGATCGTGTTACGAAGATCCTGACGGAGGAGGCACAGGTCGAGACTGAGTTCCCCAATTGTGCCCTCCAGTGTAGATCGGGAGTCAAGGACGGCCTGAAAATGGATGCCGTGGAGTCAGTGGGGACCCCTGCCATCTTCTTTCTTATCTGTGGCAGGTCTGGCGTACTTGTCTATTTTCCCCTGGGCCAGAACCCCCGCCTTCTCCCTTCCCATAGCTCTGCACCAGATCAACCTTTCCAGCTATGGGTTACCGCTGGGAGCCGCAACATCTCCATCCACTAGCTGCAATACAAGGGGCAGCCTGTTCCCAGATTTCCTGAGTCTCCCCAATGTCTCATGTGATGTCCACAAGCACCATGGGGCAAACAAACTTCCTGGTCTTTAGACAATCACCCTGTCTTCTAGCCCCACTCACTCCATCCAGGCCCAGTCAGAGCACCTCACCTCATGGTCCAAGTCTGATTTCTGGGCAACAGCTCCCAGCAGTTATTGGTCACCCCTCCTTCGCTGTAATGCCCAGTTCCCAGGCCCACTCCACCACTGTCACCTTCTGCCATCTCTTCCTCCTTCGCTAAGTGTAGGAGCCTCCCCTGCACCAGGTCTGTAGTCGAACCCCACCCGGGGGGGTCAAGTCACCGCCTCACTGCACCTGTCCCCCAGCCTCGTGGTCAATTCCACTAGAGGAACGCCACTTCCTTTTTCCTCCAGTCTCCAGATGCGTCACAGCCCTTTCACCACAGCCAGACCTCGCCTCTCCAGGCCCCCAAGCTCTCCGTCAGGGACCTATCAGGCCCGTTGTCAGGCACCACAGTTCTCCCTCCAGCTCCGCAGGAGTCTGCCAGGGGACCACGGCCTCTCCGCAGCTTCAGACTATCAGGACACAATGGAACACGAGGGCCGAAAGGCAGCAAAGTACACCTCCGGGGAAGACGGGGAATCGATACTACAGTATCCACCCCAGTTTGCAGGCTCAGAGCGCCGGATGTTTACGGATAATGCAGGGGCTGGTGACGGAGCTCAGAACTTTCAGCCGCCATCTTCTGTTTCGGAATTTTAAAGTCAATTCTGCTGTTTTGATTATCAGGTTTGGGTATTATAGGTAGATGCATAATGTTAGGTAGCAGACACTGCAACATTATGCATTGCTACATTACCATTTTTGAACTGTACATGGGCGGCCCCATGTTGTTTTCTCTGCTATCAAGATGACCTGCTGAAACAATGCAAAATCTTCTGTAGCAAGTGCTGTGCAATCTTATCGCCTAGGCCTAAGGCACCAAATATTGCCTCGTCCCACTCCCTTTCTGAGTCAAAATGTCTCAAGAATCTACCCACAAAGTTAAGAACACCAGTTGATTTCTATTGTTTCCGCAGCACTAGAGGGGCAATACATAAGCGTATCAGAGGTGGCCATGCCGTACAATCCTTTGGAATAACAACTCTAGATTCCGTTTGTGGTCTAGTTTCCAGGTGACAAGCAGTGGCCTACCTAAGGCTTTCATGGACCTTAAAGCAAACACATAAACACATAGAGTGCTCCTATGTTCCCCTTGTTTGGGTAGTAAAAAGACTGCAAAGGCTGACTTGATACCCACTAAGTATTGAATGGGAAAGAGCTACGATGTAACAGTAGCAGAAAACAAACACAAATATTCTAACAAAACTTTTTTTCGCACTTGCGTAGACATTCAAATTCTAAAGTTTTGTCCCAATGAACATTCAGACTCCAGTTAATATTGTAATGTACATTTCTCTGTTTGGTCGGAAAAATCGTGGTTTTATTGTGTATATGGGTATAAAAAAGGAAGGCCAAATTGTGATGCACTAATCTGCAGGACGTAAAATCCGACTAGTCTGATTCATCAACAACCTTTGTCTTCCTGGATTTTAAGAATCATAATAGTATTTACCTATGAAGTGAATCAAATACAACAGGAAACTAACCCACAGTTGATGAGACAGAGAGACATGTACCGGGCAGAACCACGGCTCTATTCCATGCCAAGCATGCCAGGCACTCATGGCATGAATAGGCCAAACAATGTTTACTTGCCACTGTTTCCATTGTAATCCAATAGGCCGCTTATATTTCCCCATGAAAAACTGAACAAATGTGTGTTATTAGGGTTTTATAAGCTTTACTGTCCAGGGTTAATGCATGGTCACACAAGGATTGCCAATTTTTAACCTTGTTATTGAACTTGTACGACCATGTTGCAGTACCACCAGCACTGCTACTAATCATGCATTTTTTTTTATTTTTTTTTTACAACCTGCTCTTTTTTGTTACCAATGGCTACTTGTAATGTTTTTTTTAACTGTACAATAAAGCACTTACTTACTTAATCATGCATCTGGTAGCACTAATGATACACTTGCGTCTCCCAGACCGTAGTAATGTGGACAAGGTAAGCCAACACAAGTGATAACAAACACTCTAGCACAGCAGGTTTTCGGCAGACTCCTTTAGTCCTATTGTCGAAAGTATATGTATATGTCAATTGACAGTATACCAGGTAAATAGGTTTATGGGCACTGCCAGGGATGTAAACATTGAGAGCAAGATACAGCATATCAACTGTTTTAAGGACACTTGTCCCTTTTAATTTCTTTCAGTGACTGTAAAATGTCGAAGTGTTCTAAAAAGTTAAATGCTGGCACGTGGAACACAATGTATTAGTGCACTCAGCTTCACATCTCAATAGGGAACACATTTCTACACAGTATAGGAGAAGGATTACATTATTAGACAGCTTACCGTTGAATAACAGCTACAATTTACTTTAGTACCATCTTCCTCGGAATAACATAAATCTCCCGCGATGCAACCTTTGGAGGTAGACAGCTGGTGGAAAAAATAAAAGTTGCAGTGATGAAGAAAACAAAGTGTAAATGGAAAGCTGGTAGACGTATTTGAGATAAGTATTTTGTAGATTAGTCAATAGCATACATCTTCTGACTGTATTAGTCTTTTAATTCAGTTCATATTTACACGTACTCATCTGTTCTTCATGAAACTCCCTCAACAGGCAGCGCCCAATCAATCTGCTCCATGATTAGATGTTGTTGGCTACTGGGCAGAGCAAAAGTCATTTTCCCGTAATTGACCATATTTTGTCTGCTTCGCAAAATTACAAACATCTTTGGCAATTTAATGAGAAGCAAAGCTGTAATACATGGAGAAGAACGAGTAATACCACTCATCTCCAATTCAATGATCGGTAAGGCATTGTTCTATTAACAGATATGCATTAACGACCAGCAAAAATTATGTTTCCACTGGTTAATCTTTGAATCACTGATATCAAAATATGATGGACTACTCAAATTTTAGGTAAATTGTTATTTTTGTGAGGTCTCATATTTGCTAGGCCCACCCAGATTTTTTGTTAGGACAGTGTATAGAGATCACGCTTTCCAGGTTAGTGAGCTAAAACCAGGATTATTCTGACTGCGTAGTCATTACAGACGCCACCACTGTGTAAACTACTCCAGGGCTGTTCCAGCTGTCACTATTGGAGCGCAGCCTTTCGAGCCAGCAGTGGAATGACGCCATGGCACAACATTCCATGCCATGAACCATAACATATTATCTTTTTTTTACAGTAAACAAAATAAGTAAACTAACAGAAGGATACAAAATAACAAAACATCACTAAAAATATAAACAACTATAATAAATAAACTAAACAGCAAAACACAGTAGAAACACAATGATACAATTATACATCTCTATCACATACTAGCATCACAAACAAACCTTCAAGTAACACAGTAAGTATACAATCATGCATCCTAACAAAAAATTATACTCATCTCAATCTCATAGGCACAAATCTTTTGCAGGTGGATCTCCTTAACTCCACCCCTGATAGCTCAGAAGACCCTTGAAATAATCTTTGACTGTGGCATCGCCCCTAAGAATCATCATCTTGACCAATCTATTCATCTGTTTGAGCTCAGCCTCTGAGAAAATTTCGCCCTGGTATTTTTGGCAATCTTACCAACATCCCACCATGTCACCCTTCCACAAGTATAGCACTTCCTTTCAATCTTAACTGGAGCACCATATTTGGCATCTTATTTCTTTACAAAACCAGGTTTTGGTTCTCAAACTCTCTTTGACATAAGGTATTCTGATTATCAATTTTAACACTTTGTGCTTAATAGGACCAAGAAACCAAGATGTATACAGCACAGAGACAGGAGGATGTCCCCTTAATAAGCTGAATGGGGACTGCTGTGTGACAGAGTGGGGTGTGGCACGGTAAAACCACAACATAGACTTGAAAGCTTCTTCTACATTTTAGTTGTTGTTTCTGGCCCACTTAATGCAATAACCCACAACCCTGTTCATCCTCTCTACCAGCTCATTGGTCTGCGGATGATAAAGAGAACTTTACAAATTTATGACCGTGAAACTTTCAAAATGTCTTCCATTCCAGGATTTATGAATTGTAGTCCATTGTCAGAGATAAGATGTTCAGGAAACCCTTGTGTAGAAAGACATCCTTCAGCAACGACATAGCATTATTTGGAGAAGGTGTGGAAAAAACATATTTATGGTCTTTTTCTGTAATAATCCATTAGGACTAACGATAATGCAAATTATGAGACAGAAAACTGAATGGACCATCCATGTCAAATCCCAATTTATCCCATGGTCTGTCAGGATATTGAAGAGGCTGCAAAGGTGGCAACACCACTTTAAGGCCTTTTTTAGATTTACTGCACACAACACATTCTTTGACTTCAAATTCAATACCCTTTGCCGTTGAAGGCCACCAACAGTAAGCTTTGCCTCATTTTGTTTGTCATTGTAGCCCCCAAATGCTCCTTATGAGATATTTTAACCAACGTTTGATGCAATGCCATTGGGGAACACACTTGTCACCTCCCAACACAACACCACCCTCAATGGAGAGTTTCTCAGAAATTTAGCAGTAAGGTTGAATCTCTGGGAGTATACACCTCTCCTTTGGCTATCCATTAATAATATAATCCTTGACCTTATTCAACACAGCATCCACCTCACTTGCTTGTTTCCACTCCCTTTCTGAAGATGCCTCATACTCAGGCATATCCATTGCAGCTACAAAACACCTCTCAACGTCTTCCTCAGGATCTGTAAAATTCTTGATCATTCACTGGCAAACTGGACAACATACGTGCAGTTACATTATCTTTTCCAGGACAGTGCACAATCAAAAAGTTATATTGTAAAAGCTTGAAGATACGATGAGCTTTACGGGGAGTGTTATACTTGACTCTCTCACCACTCAGGTTGTTGACCAGAGACTTATGGTCTGTTTGGAGGCAAAATCTCCTACCCCGTACATATGACCGGGGTGAAAATTGCAAAAAACACAGTTGATGGACAGAATGTAGAACAATGTCATACATTCACCCCAGTACAAGGATCTGGGCCTAAATCCATCGTTTTTTTGCACTCCACACCACCCTGGGTCAGACACTGGCTATATGCAAATCAGCTCTGACCCTGTGCCTCATGGGAACAGTCAAGTCCGAACTACCAAGCCATGTCTCTCCCAGACCGGAATCAAGCATCCAAGGACCGGTTTCTGGCTATCAGCCTTCATCAGCCTGGATAGCTTGACTCCAGTGGTGTGGAGAGCCTGGGATTCACGTCTGAGTATACCCAGCACACACGGGGGGGAAATTGCAAAAAACACAGTTGATGGACAGAATGTAGAACAATGTCATACATTCACCCCAGTACAAGGATCTGGGCCTACATCCATCGTTTTTTTGCACTCCACACCACCCTGGGTCAGATACTGGCTATATGCAAATCAGCTCTGACCCTGTGCCTCATGGGAACAGTCCAGTCCGAACTACCAAGCCATGTCTTTCCCAGACCGGAATCAAGCATCCAAGGACCGGTTTCTGGCTATCAGCCTTCATCAGCCTGGATAGCTTGACTCCAGTGGTGTGGAGAGCTGACTTTGTACCGCTTTTGGCCACCATAAGTGTGGCAGGGTATGCTCAGATGTGAGTCCCTTGCTCACTTTGCCACTGGATTCAAGCAAGCCGGGCTGAAGAGGGCTGGAATGCCAGAAACCGGTCCTCGGAAGCTTGTTTCCGGTCCAGGGAAGACATTTATTTGTTTATTTATTTATTTCAAAAGTTTTATATAGCGCTGGCTAGACCCGGAGGTATCAGAGCGCTTTACATGAGCATCAGATCATAGTCACAGGTTACATCGTTACAAAAGGTTACATAGTTCGTACAGCAAGGCCACATAGTAACTTGTAAGGTCGAGATAAACAAAAAGCACAAATACAAAAGTGGAAAAGCAGGCAAGGTGAGAGATTCAGAGGAGGGGGGGTTTGAGCAGGGGAAGTAGACAGATAAAGAAGGCGGGAAAGAGGAGGGTAGGGTGAGAGATACAGCATGGGAAGAGGAGGGGAAGGGTGACGGGGACACAAACCGGTAGACGAGTCAGGGCAAACGTCCAAAGTCCGGTAAGCTGTTATCCCAGGGGAAGTAGTATCACTTCCCTAACTCTGTTGCGAGAGGCTCCCTTTGCGAAGTGGACTCTCTCAGAGTGGTCTCTGAGACTCCAAGGCCTACATACTGGATCCTTCCCCAGAAAGGGGAGAGGGAGTGCTTTGGCAAGGATTGCCATACCAAACCTCAAGTGTGAGTGGCTCCCTTGGCGCAGTGGACTCACTCAGCGGGTTCGCTGAGACTCCAGACTGTAAATATTGGATCTTTCCCCAACAAGGGGAGAAGGAGTGCTTAGTTAAAGGGCACAAAAGACAGGGGGGTAGGCAGAGTAGCAGGCAAGGGGAGAGATTCAGGGGAGAGGGGATAGGAGCTAGGGACGAGACAATAAGAAGAGACGATAAGAAGTCTGTCTAAAGACCAACTGGGTAGGTGACGACCAAGGAGGGAATCCACAGCCCATCTCCCCTATAGCTAAACCAAGTAGCTCCATCGGGCATCAGACAAAATAGTTCAGTCTCAATACATTGAGAGAGGAGGGAAGGAGAGACATAAATAGAGGGAGGATGCAGTAGGAGACTGCAGGAGAGACGAAAGGAAGTGCAACAATGTGGTTCAACAATATATCAGGAAAAGATCAAACAAGTAAACATTATATCAAAACAATCAGCAATACATTAGGGGAGGAGAGAGAGGAGCGAAAAAGTAGGGGGGGTGGGGGAGGAGGGAAAGTGAGGATAAGGGAAGAGACAACCATAAAGACGAAAGAAAGTCTGTCTAAAGACCGACTGGGTAGGTGACGACCAAGGAGGGAGTCCACGGCCCATCTCCCCTATAGCTAAACCAGGTAGCTCCATTGGGCACTCAACAGAATAGTTCAGTCTCAATACATTGAGAGAGGAGAGAAGGAGAGAGAAAAATAGAGGGAGGATGCGGAAAGAGACGACAGGAGAGATGAAAGGAAGTATGGCTGAAGACCGACTGGGTAGGTGACGTCCAAGGAGGGAATCCCCGACCTGTCTCCCCTATAGCTAAACCAGGTAGCTCCATCGGGCATCAGACAAAATAGCTAGATCTCAGCTAGATAGCAAGACATGGCTTGGCAGTTCGGGCTGGACTGTTCCCATGAGGCACAGGGTCATACTGATTTGCATATAGCCATGTCTGAACTGGGGTGGCAGAGTGGGCTAAAGAACGGTGATGGATTAAACCCAGATCTTTTGACTGGGTGTGAGTGTTTGATTGATTCAGATGCTCTGTCCATCACCACCCCCTTTTGTCCCGTACATATGACCTACATTTTTCTATGGCTCAAAAGCAGGCCAAGAATTCTTTCTCAATTACGGTGTAACTGAGCTCTAGTTTGTGAAGATCTCTTGGTGCATAACTTATAGTGACAGACTCACACCCCTTATCTTGAATGAGTACAGCTCCCAGACCATACTTGCTCGCATCAATTGTAATGGTGCATGGGAACTCTGGATTATAAGAATGTATAAGTATTGCCCCAGCCATTTAATCTTCACCCATATTTAAAGCCTCTTGACAACAGTCATCCCAATCAAACTGGACATTTCTCTTTAACATATGTGTAAGTCTTTTCATTTTAGACACATAACCCAAAATGAATCTGGCTTAGAACTCACATTGCCCAATAAATGAGCATAACTCACATTTTGATCTTGGATGGTGGACAATCAACAGCCGCTTTTACCAGTCCAGGTCTCAGGTAAATACCCTCATCTGAAATAATGTCACCCAAAAACTCAACTATCTCCTTCCAGAACTCACATTTTTCCTTCTTAATGACTATACTTTCATCTGAAAAAATATGGAGAAGCTTACTTAAAACTGAGTCATGATTTTCCAGCCTTTTTTGCAAAAATCAATACATCATCTTGGAAAACTGTGACTCCCTATGTGTTGTCCAACAGCTGATGCATGATACGTTGGAAAACTGACACAGCCAATGCCAGCCCAAACGGCATGCGACAGAATTGGAATGTGCCAGAAGGAGATTTAAAAACGGTGTCAAGTAAATTTTCGGAAACCACTCAGGTTTACCCAGCATTCCCAACAAATCACTAATCTTCTGCAAAGGGTGGGATTCAACCTATATCTCTCTAATTAAGACTCCTCAAGTCCCGAATATCTCTATTGTGCTTTCTATGTACCACTAAAGGAGACAACCATAAACTCAACTCTATGGGTTCAATAACACCAGAACTTTGTAACCTACTCAACTCTTTGTCCAAATCACCTTTTAAACTAAATGGATTGGATCTAATCTTGTGTTTAACACGTATAGCTTCCTGTTTTACTTTGATCTTGTGTTTAAAACCTGAAATGCGTCCCAATGTTTTAGCGAAGACCTCAGGGAACTCTTATTCAATAAAATGTGACAGAGACACACCCTTTACAACTAACACAGGCTCACTTGTGCCTGGTCTGAGCATCAAAAGGAAGAACCCCTGATGATACCATCCTAAAATATTTAGACCCTTCTTAGCTACCTATACTTTTCCAAATATTTTTCTGCCTCTGAACTCCAATTTATCCTCAAGAAATCCTTCTAACTCTATCTTTCTACCCTCATAGGATACCGGTGACCTACCCGGAGGATTCAACTTAATGCCACCCCATAGTTTGTGGTACAAGTCCTAAGTGATTATTGTGATTCTGGCCACAGAATCAAACAATAAGTGTAACATTTTGTCTCCCACTCACACATCTAAATATGGGTCAATAAAGTCCTCTGGATCACAACCTTTCAATTTGTCTTCCTTGACCACAAGAATCATATCTTCAATCTCCTTCATAAGCAGCTCATCACCCCCCACACTGGAATTCCTCTTCTACCACACTAGTCACCTTTGGACTTCCTGTCATATTGTTCTAGCAGACAATAGCAAAATGACACACCTTTGAGCATTTTCCCCATGTTACCATTCTTGCAGGACAACCTCTTCCTTCTCTACGATGTAGATTATTCCTACACCTAAAACAGATGTTGGTCCTCCTATAAAAACTCTTCTCAAGTGTCTTAAGATCTTTCTTATTTTGCTGACCCCCCACAAATTGCACTGACAGTTTATTTTACTACATTTAACTCTTTATTAAAAATCTGAGCGAATTATAAACTCCTTGCCTCTCTAATCACCTCCTGTAAGGTAGGAAATAAGTATCGTTTGCTGAATGTGCTGATCATAAACAATTGCCCAAAAACTGATCCCTATTCAGTTGATCAGTGAATACTGCAAACTAACACTTTGCACACAATTTCCTTAACACACTGATGTACCTGTCTACATTCTCTGATGGCGACAGTGTTCTCTTTAGGAAATGATGTCGTAACACGATTAAGCTAGGTTGAATATCAAACCTTTCCTTCAATTTTTCTACTACTTCCTGATATTCATCAAGATCTTCTCTATCCATAGAAGCACCTCTGGAAGATATTAGCACAGTTCTCTCCCTTCAAAACCGAAGGAATGTAATAGGAGATATTTCTTTCTGTCAGCCCTAAAGCAAGATGCACTAATAGCCCCCAGTTATACCTGGAAGGCAAGAAAGCAATGATTCCATGGTGTGGGTAGACTATCAGGCAATTCCAAAAACGGTGGTGGAGGATTGACTTACTGCATGCTAAGAGCAAAAATACATATGTGTTACAGATGTATATTGGCAAAATCAAATATACACCCACTAAACAAATGGATGTGTATCTCACCACCATGTGTCCTTCATCCTATGCACTTAACTAGGATTAAGAACATACGAAATTGCCTGCTGTGCATCTAAACTATGTAAATTTGCCTTAATGTGTTCTCAAAACTAATAAGTATCAGCACACAATGACACTATCATTAAATGTCACGTCAGCTGTGCACACCAGTGAAAGAGAAGAATTAATTATGCTACACGTGCATCAAAACACCACAGTGCTGAAAATCTGGTTTAATGTGTTTTCCAAACTAATAAGTAAATGCACATAACTGTCACCAACATACAATGTCACAACCAGCTGTGCACGTCAGTGAAGGAAACTATGCCAAATGTGCTCCACATGTTATGCGCATCACCTATTCAACACATAACAATTGATACTCTGTATTAGGTGTGCCTATAAATGAGATTGCCAAACTGTTCTCAATGCTAAAATATCTCGTCCCAAAATGGCGGTTGAAACTGGACACTAATCAGCTTGAGAGGAGAACCCAGCAGACACGCCCCTTGGGATAGAAAGAGGCCACCGTTAACTTTTAGTAGGTGAGTGCTTCACAGTGGTTTTGTAATTTGCCAACAAATAAAATTGCCGGCGTGACATACTCAACAAAGACATGATGATATTAAAAAAAAGTGTGTGAGTCACAGCGTTAGCTTTTGGTTGTAGCCCACAATGTAGAAATAAAGGTGCGCGCATCACGGTGACAGTGTAGAGCCAACACATTCTAGCTGCGAGGAGAACTTGGCTTAGTCTGAGTGCGTAGACATTACAGAAGCCACCGCATTGTAAACCTCTACAGGGCTGTTCCAACTGTCACTATTGGAATGCAGCCTTTCAAGGACCAGCAGTGGCATGATGTCATGGCTCAACATTCCATGTGATGAGCCATAACACAATGCTCCCCTAGGGTAAAGTCACAAGGGCCATGGGGATTCTGAGCAGGTTGGTTGGGCCACGTGAGCATTGCCCATCATCCCTACCTTGCAGGACTGCATTACTGGAACGCCATCAAGCATGATGATGCATTGGCCAACTCAGTACATTACAGTCACAAGTTTCAAAAGGCGCGAGGCATGGCTTCCGGTACAACCTTATGGAAGGGAGGTAAGATCGTTTTGAAAGTTACTGACCAGTAAACCTAGGCCTTTACTTCAGCCTTTTGCACAACTTACAGAGCGTTAAACTTAATGTACTAGTGCACAAGTAGCCAGTAAAGTTGGGCGCAAACTAGAGTTATCTGATCAAAGTGGTGGATGTGAGGAACTTGTCTTGCAGTAGCCTTCTAAAGTCATTGATGGTGGTACACCACCTACTTGGACAGACCCAAATAAAGACTGATAAAACAGTGTAGTTTAGAAAGGACTATTGTTCCGTCTATCAAACTGTTTTGAAGGAAAAGCAGAATGTGCCTTAAACCCTGAGCTGATGGAGCAAGCATCAATAGTCCTCTCTTTTTGGGAACTCTTCTGCTAAATAAAACAGACCAGTATTGGCCTACGTTTGGGAGCTAACATGCTCAATACTGTAATATTAGACTACATATCCCAGGGCATCAAAGAAAGGACATTTACATCCCATTTACATCCCATTTACACTCATACATGATAAACTAGAGTTCAGGCCGAACATGAAGAGGAAGCGATTCAAAAGGTGTAAGGAGGGAGACTGTGGTGTGGGCTTTGTTACACTGAGGCAAATTCAAGACAGGCCTCGGATATCGCCGACCTCACCCTGAACATGAGAACGGACAAAACCATCCTCTCGGAAACTTGGCTCAATGAATCGTCCTCGCCATGTCTTGACCTTCTAGTCCTTCCAGACTACAACATCATTAGACTAAACACACCTCTTAAAAAGGGTGGAGGAGGATTAGCCTGCATACATCGATCCGACATCACCATCTCTAAGTTTCACTCCGAGCCCATGGACTCCTGTGAATACCTTGGGATCTATGTCAAATCCTCAGATAACCACTTCCACAAACTTCATATCCTCTACCATCCCCCAGGTAAGAACGCATGATTTACAGACCAACTTATGGAAATCATTACTACAAACTCTACTCCTCATTCCAACAACATATTCCTCAGAGACTTCAATCTCCATTTTGAAAGCCCCCTAGACAAGCAGGTCAACGCCCTCAAAACCTTTCTAGCGGACCACTCCTTGATCTAAGCAATCTCAAAGCCCAATCACTCTAAGGTTGCTACTCTTGACTGGCTCATCTCTAAACAAAATACGATTGAATCTATCCTGAGCACCCCATGTGACTGGTCAGACCATAATATCATCACCTTCCATACTTCCTCAACGACCAAGAAAACTTTCCTGCATCAAAACAAGCCAAAACAATAGATAAGAAACCCAAAAAACCTCGACTGGAACAACCTAGCCTCCCACTGTGTGAAAGTTCTCATCCCCCCCAACAACATGTCAGACGTCAATGACCTCACTGATCATTACAACTCCACGAGGACCAAGGTCTTAGACCAAGCTGCTCCACCAAAATTCAAACGAATTCCAGACAAAGACAAAAACCCATGGTTCAACAGGAGCCCTGAATGAAGAAAGGCGAAAATTAGATCATCAGAACGGATACGGAAACGACATGCCTCCCCCTCCATCTTAAACTACTTCGGAAATCTAGAAACTCCTATAAAAAACGTATTCTACAATCTAAAAAAAGACTTATTTAGATCAGAACTAGACAATGCCAAAAATAGACCTAAGAAATTTTTTGAAATTCTTAAACAACAATCTGAAAAATTGGCTAAATCCTCACTCTCAACTTCGAAATCACAGCTTAGCAGTGAAGAATTCTCTTCTTTCTTCACAGCAAAAACAAACTCCCTCCAACTTGAGCTTAACACGGCAGCAACTAACTCAGCCACCCCAAAAACATTAAAACTGAAAACGCTGAGCAACCTGAGCTACCTCTTCTAAAAAATAACTCTCATTGGTCCACTTTCAAACTTTATGATCTTAACGATATCACCAAAACCTTAGCAACTACCAAACTCAACAACCACTTCAACGATCCATTCCCCTCAAATTGCCTTCCCCACATCTACCAAGTCATCTCCCCTCTCTGGACCAAAATCATCAACCCATCGCTAGAACAAGGGCACATACCGGACTGCCTAAAAATGGGCAGAGTCACCCCTATATTAAAGAAACTGACAGCAAACTCCACTGACCCCAATCATTTCCGACCCATAACCAACATTCCCATGCTAGCCAAGGTCCTAGAAAATGTGTTCAGCAACAACTGAACTAACACATCATGGACTTCAACCTTCTGAACATCCAGCAATCAGGTTTCAGGCCCGGCCATAGCACAGAACCAGCCATTCTGCACATAGTTGACAACGCCCTCATAGCTCTTGACCGCAATGAAACCTGTCTACTAGTCCTGCTCGACCTCTCCTCAGCCTTCGACACGGTCAATCACGTCAAAATTATAAGAAGACTGGAAAACAGGATGGGTTCAGCTGGCACAGTCCTTCAATGGTTCAAATCCTTTCTGGAAAACAGAATGCAATCATTCATGGTGAGCAAAATCTTTCTCCCTCCTCACCGAACCTACTAGGAGTACCACAAGGCTCCACCCTATCACCCACCCTATTCAACTTATATGTCGAACCACTAACTGAGCTACTACAGCAAGCGAACATTGCCTACAATATGTACGCAGACGACCCTCAACTTTACATCTAGATATCCTCCATTGAAGACATAAAGACGATGAACTTGGCACTCAAAAAGATCGTCCACTGGCTAACTAGCAACTTCCTCAAACTAAACTCCCAAAAAACTGAATTTCTTCTAATCTACCTCTCTCCAAACCCCATAACTCCCTGGAGACAAAGGAATGGACCAAGTTGATCACCACTCTGAACTGCACGCCAACTTTGTGGACTCCATCAAATCACTTGGAATTACACTAGCTAAGAACCTTAACATGCAAACACACATCAACCTGTTAGCTAAAAACACATGCTTTCACCTCATTTACCTTAGAAAAAGCAAATGGTTCATCGAAAACCCAGACCAAAAAACGGCAGTTCAGTCTTTAGTCATCTCAAGGCTGGAATATGGATGCACCATCCTCCAGGGGCTTCCCAAAATCTCAACCGCCCCTCTAAAAGACTGTCTCAATGCCGCAGCAAGACTCCTAACAGAATCTTGGAAATTTAATCACATATCACCACACCTGAAAGCAATAAACTGGGTACGTCATAAAGCTCAAATCCACCTAAAAATGGCATGCATTACTCACAAAAATTCACCACAATAAGCCCCAGTACCTATCCCAAAAACTTACCTTATGTGGAGGAATCAGACATTCTAGAAGCGTCGACAACCTACTCCTGAAACCATCACGTTTCAGGAAAAAAAACATCTGACAGAGCATTCTCCAGAGCAGGACGAAGAATATGGAACTCACTCCCTCCTTACATCAGAAAAATCTCTTCAACTCCTCTGTTAAATAGAAGCAAAATCATTCCTGATGTGCAAATTCCTCCCATAAATTCTCCCACAAACTATTCCAGTTCTATACCCTCATAATTGCACCTTCTCCCCCACTAATGACTCCCTCGCCCTTATTACCAGATGCTCAGAACAACTTTAACGCCTATGCCCCTTCGATCTTTGACAAAACATGCTGATTTTGTGTATTGCTTTATTCTGATACTTGTTCTATTCGTGTACACATTGTAAAGCGCTCTGATACCCTACCCTGGGTCTGGTCTGCGCTATAGAAAACTATAAAAATAAAATAATAGACATTCAAAAAGTGCAAAAAAACTATTCTCAATGGGAGAACAGGAGAGATTTGGGTTGTTTCGCTGACTGCAATGAGAGGAGGTCCTAGAGAGCTGACTTCTGTGGAGAATTCTTTTAGCATGTACGAAACCACAAATGGACTGGAATTCAACATTTATAAAGTATTAACAAGAACACACACATGCCACCACCGTGGTCATACATGAAATATGGGGAAAGGCACTGGGTAAAGCGATTCCCAAAATCAATATCGGGTAGGCTAGGAAAAATGTTCCTGAGAGGTAACAAACATTGCTGGATACAGTGTGAGATGGTGAGAGATGATATGCACATTAGGGGAAACTGCTCAGTATTAACCATTTACTTTTGGGGATTTTGAGTCACATTAAAAAGGTGGTATGTTTCTGAGACCAAGAAGAACCAGGGGTTATAATGGTGGCATTGAGACCAAACAGAATTAGAGGGGTTCACAAACAATTATTAGAATCTTATCTATAACATGCTCTTAGTGAGGTAAAAGAAGAGAGTGCACTACAGTGAAAAAGCAACCTCTTCCCCCTTAGTTAATGAATGCAAGAGGAGGTTATGGTCAGCCATGGCAATGGAGATGCTACCACAGGACTAGCATAATTTGGCAGTGTGGAAACCACTGATTATATGCCAACACAAACTTTGTCACTGTCTCACCCACAAAGCCTGTTGGTGTTTAAACTATACTAGGACTTCCGGTCACTTTGGGAACTACTAAAGAGAGTGATGAGATCAAAGAAGATTGAGCATAGTATAAGGTTCAGAAAAGAGATTCAATATTCTGTGTGAAGACTTTGTAAAGGGAATATATTGCATATTGAATAATGTGTGCTGTAATGTAAGGGGAAGGGAGAGTGGAATCATCCCTCTCGCATTTACTTGAACCTTAAAACTGTCAATAGCAGTGCTTTACTCCACCCACAAAGCAGTGAATTTTGTATCACTGGTGTTATGGTCAACCTAATAAAATGTTTTTGGGGAAAATCCAGAGCTGAATGTGACCAGACTTAAGTAATGCTCTGATTTTTTTAACAAGAGTTTTTCGTCAAGCAGGAGCCCAAATTCTAGAATGCTGGGCATGACACACTGAAGGCAATTACCCTGTATATCATATTTAGATTCCAGATTTATTTCTCACTTCCAACAAGGATCTCTGTCTTACTGTAGTTTTAAGCAGGTGAAGTATATCTATTGAACAACATCAACAACTACAAGAAAAGAGTTCAAAGCTGAAGCAACTGAGGGAGCTGAATGAGTTGATATGTGTCAAGATCTGAGTGACATCCGCTTAGGTAAAGAAGTGGAATCCAAAGCTAAATATCACTTTAGCTAAAGTACTGATGTAGATGTTACATAGAGGGGATGAGCGAAGAACTTTGTGGATCCACTAGGGAATGGTGCAGGGTACCAAGAAGAAAGGGCTTAATACCAGCTTCTAGGACCATCAGATTGAAAAGAACCCAGCCCTTTACTTTTTCTCCACACACCGCTTTGCTCAGGTGGACAGCATCTACAAGTTTAGCCAAGTAATCAGTTTGAACATCGTGTAAATCGCACTCAGCTTAGAAGGACCCAGAAAGGGCTTCTTCAGGAGAGGTGATACTGGAGCCTTTTCACAGCCTAATTGCAAGTGGCCTGTTGCTCCCGATGCGGCCTTTAATGAGAGCATTTGGCAGAAATTTTCCCGGTGAGGCTTTACAAGCATCCCTGCCACAGGTTACACAACTTCAAATTTCCATGATAATCCTGCTTTTTAAAATCCTCCCGAGCAGCTAAATATTTCAAAAAGTCAATACAAGATAAGTTGTTTGTCTTTTATTATTTTTTCTTCACATATGTTCAAAAGTCGTCAATCAATTCGGTAGCCAACATATGTTTTGTCATTCAGTATATCAAGCACTAACTTCATCAAGACTACAAAATAAATTACACACTGCGAATACACACACATATTATGTTTGGCTATTACTAGAAGAGCAGGAGTGGGATATCCTGTTTTTAACAGAAACTTGGATCAAGGAGGACAACTTGACCTCCATTGCACTTGCAGTCCCTCTGGGATTTAAAATTTGCCTCGCCAACCGCCCTGGGACAAAAAGAGGCGGTGGCGTAGCCATTATTTTTAAAGAACATCTAATATTAACATCTTCAGCCCCCACTACTATTCAGGGAATCGAAGGCCTTCACTTCTGCTTTCAGGCGAGCCCTCAGCTATCACTAGCTGGTTTAGTGATATATCGCCCTCCGGGCGGCGTAGACCCCAACCTAATCACCCTACTAGATACGATTGTTCAGAGCTCGCTCCTCCACCCCCATTTCATTGTGGTAGGTGGCTTCAACATCCACATGGATAAACCCGACTGTGCCATGGCAGAGCTGCTCAGAGCAACATTAAATACGGCCAGTCTTAGACTGATCAATGAGGGCCCTACACATACAGGGGGCCATACTATTGATCTAATTTTCTCTAACATCAAGAATGTACTGCCTGAGGTACCACTCCCTCTGACATGGTCAGACCACTCACTTGTCCCATTTACACTGTACATGGTGTATGACATTCCTGCTTCTAGCAAATGTTACTTCCTGAAGAGACAATGGAAAAAGCTCACCCCCGATACTATGGGCCCTGTCTTGGCACAAACCACCCCATCTTTGACAAACAATGCCAATATAGATGCTCAACTCCTCAATGAGTGGGTCGGAAAGATGGTCTCCTCCATTGCGCCAGCCTCCCAAGCACTATCAAAAAGAGACTCTCCCTCAGCTCCATGGTTCTCGCAGGAACTAAGGAAAGAGAAAGCAGCATGTAAAAAACTAGAGAGACTCTGGAGAGCAAATTACGGCCTGGAAGAAAGAACTAGGTATAAGGAAGCTTCCAAAAATCTACGGAAAGCTATTAGAAAAAGTAAAAAACGCTTCTATGCGGACTCGATTCTACAGGCAGAACAGTCAAGTAAACAGATCTTCAAAGTAGTACAGTCGTTTTTCAAACCAAAGTGCATTGAGAGGGAGGTCGCACCGACAGCTACGCTATGCGAGCAAATTTCCGAGTTCTTTGACCAAAAGATAAAAAAGGTGTATGACTCTTTTGGACCAGTAATAAAAACATTGAAACAAGACCTTGCGATCAATGACGAGCCAGGTGAGACCTTCACCCAGTTCACGAACATTCCCCTGAGTGAGGTAAGGCAAGAACTTATCAGATGCAAATCCGGCTCCCCTGACGACCCATGCCCAGGTGATACTGGAGCCTTTTCACAGCCTAATTGCAAGTGGCCTGTTGCTCCCGATGCGGCCTTTAATGAGAGCATTTGGCAGAAATTTTCCCGGTGAGGCTTTACAAGCATCCCTGCCACAGGTTACACAACTTCAAATTTCCATGATAATCCTGCTTTTTAAAATCCTCCCGAGCAGCTAAATATTTCAAAAAGTCAATACAAGATAAGTTGTTTGTCTTTTATTATTTTTTCTTCACATATGTTCAAAAGTCGTCAATCAATTCGGTAGCCAACATATGTTTTGTCATTCAGTATATCAAGCACTAACTTCATCAAGACTACAAAATAAATTACACACTGCGAATACACACACATATTATGTTTGGCTATTACTAGAAGAGCAGGAGTGGGATATCCTGTTTTTAACAGAAACTTGGATCAAGGAGGACAACTTAACCTCCATTGCACTTGCAGTCTCTCTGGGATTTAAAATTTGCCTCGCCAACCGCCCTGGGACAAAAAGAGGCGGTGGCGTAGCCATTATTTTTAAAGAACATCTAATATTAACATCTTCAGCCCCCACTACTATTCAGGGAATCGAAG
Organism: Lissotriton vulgaris; assembly: GCF_964263255.1. Taxonomy (NCBI): domain Eukaryota; kingdom Metazoa; phylum Chordata; class Amphibia; order Caudata; family Salamandridae; genus Lissotriton; species Lissotriton vulgaris. The sequence goes on along the minus strand of NW_028254719.1, from coordinate 267,379 downwards.
GCCTTCACTTCTGCTTTCAGGCGAGCCCTCAGCTATCACTAGCTGGTTTAGTGATATATCGCCCTCCGGGCGGCGTAGACCCCAACCTAATCACCCTACTAGATACGATTGTTCAGAGCTCGCTCCTCCACCCCCATTTCATTGTGGTAGGTGGCTTCAACATCCACATGGATAAACCCGACTGTGCCATGGCAGAGCTGCTCAGAGCAACATTAAATACGGCCAGTCTTAGACTGATCAATGAGGGCCCTACACATACAGGGGGCCATACTATTGATCTCATTTTCTCTAACATCAAGAATGTACTGCCTGAGGTACCACTCCCTCTGACATGGTCAGACCACTCACTTGTCCCATTTACACTGTACATGGTGTATGACATTCCTGCTTCTAGCAAATGTTACTTCCTGAAGAGACAATGGAAAAAGCTCACCCCCGATACTATGGGCCCTGTCTTGGCACAAACCACCCCATCTTTGACAAACAATGCCAATATAGATGCTCAACTCCTCAATGAGTGGGTCGGAAAGATGGTCTCCTCCATTGCGCCAGCCTCCCAAGCACTATCAAAAAGAGACTCTCCCTCAGCTCCATGGTTCTCGAAGGAACTAAGGAAAGAGAAAGCAGCATGTAAAAAACTAGAGAGACTCTGGAGAGCAAATTACGGCCTGGAAGAAAGAACTAGGTATAAGGAAGCTTCCAAAAATCTACGGAAAGCTATTAGAAAAAGTAAAAAACGCTTCTATGCGGACTCGATTCTACAGGCAGAACAGTCAAGTAAACAGATCTTCAAAGTAGTACAGTCGTTTTTCAAACCAAAGTGCATTGAGAGGGCGGTCGCACCGACAGCTACGCTATGCGAGCAAATTTCCGAGTTCTTTGACCAAAAGATAAAAAAGGTGTATGACTCTTTTGGACCAGTAATAAAAACAGTGAAACAAGACCTTGCGATCAATGACGAGCCAGGTGAGACCTTCACCCAGTTCACGAACATTCCCCTGAGTGAGGTAAGGCAAGAACTTATCCGATGCAAATCCGGTTCCCCTGACGACCCATGCCCAGGTGATACTGGAGCCTTTTCACAGCCTAATTGCAAGTGGCCTGTTGCTCCCGATGCGGCCTTTAATGAGAGCATTTGGCAGAAATTTTCCCGGTGAGGCTTTACAAGCATCCCAGCAAAATTATGGAGCTCTATAGCTGACTTTGTAGCTCCCACACTTCAACATATCTGGAACTCCTCCATTGCTTCGGGCACATTTCCGGATGTCTGGAAACATGCTACTCTCCTACCCTTAAAGAAAAAACCTAATGGGGATCCAGAAGACCTCACTAATCTCCGGCCAATATCTCTATTAGCTGCCCCGGGAAAAATGTTGGAGAAAGTCATACAGCGCCAACTGAGCAAATTTGTAGAAGTAAACAAAATCCTACACGAGACACAGTCCGGCTTCCGACCCGGCTTCAGCACGGAAACAGCGCTTATTGAGGTAGCCGAGTCAGTAAGGTGGTCGATGGATGCAGGTAACTCAGCAATGCTGGTATTCCTGGATCTGTCGGCCGCCTTCGATACGGTGGACCACGCCAGACTACTCAGCCGGCTGGCTGAGATAGGTATTCAGGATAGGGCGCTGGGTTGGATACACTCCTATCTAACCCAGAGAACTCAGAAAGTGGCACTTGGGGCGATCTCTTCGGCCCCTAAGACCCTCAGCTGTGGAGTTCCGCAAGGGTCGGCCCTCAGCCCCCTTTTGTTCAACATCTACCTTGCTCCTCTCTTTACGCTAATTGCCAACTGGGGTGTCAAGGCAATCTCGTATGCCGACGACACCCAGTTGGTATTTCCGTACTCTGAGATGACGCAAGAGTCCTTTTCAAACTTCAAAGGCTGTCTGCAAGATATAGCACATTGGATGAACACAAATAAATTAAAACTTAATGCCAATAAGACCGAAGTTATCTTCTTTGGCAAGGGTCCCACCCCCGCCTCAGAACTTTGGTGGCTGACGGAGATGGGCCCTGCCCCCTCACCCAGTCACTCAGCAAAAAATCTTGGAGTGAGATGGGATGATAGCATGTCCTTTACCTCCCATATCCAACAAGTCGCCGGCTGCTGCCTGAGCAAGCTGAGAAATCTCCGAAAAATCCTGAGACTCCTCCCGGAGAGCTGCCGGAAAACGGTTATCCATGCCACTGTTACCTCACGGCTGGATTACGCCAACGGACTCTACCTAGGCCTACCAAAATACCTGACACAAAAACTTCAGGTAGTTCAAAATGCGGCTGCGAGACTGCTATTGCGAATCCCTCTCAAGCAGTCAGTCTCTCCGCATCTTCGATCCCTGCACTGGCTGCCAGTTGCCAGCAGAATAAAATTTAAAGCGCTGACGCTGGCGTTTAGATCTCTGCATGGCTCCTGTCCAGAATACCTGAAAAACCGCCTCCCGAGATACTCCCAAACCCGCGCATTGCGGTCCAATGGCCGTGTTCAATTGGCCGTCCCACGCACGAAAAAGGTTCGACTAGGCGGTCGGACTTTTTCGGCAAACGTCTCCGCCCTGTGGAATACCTTACCACAAGAAATCCAACAGGCCCCTTCTGAACCCTGCTTCAAGAAACTGCTGAAAACTTGGCTTTTCACCCAACCCCGCTAACTTTCCTATCTTTTAGCCTCAAGGTCATCTGTGTTCTACTAGCGCCGGGACACCTCCTAGCGAGGTAGCAGTTCGCGCTTTACAAAATCCAGTATTATTATTATTATTAAATATATGCCTAAGCACAAATCTCAGAAACTAGCACATCTATCATGTTTACATGCAAGAATACTGAGAATAGTACCACCACAAGTGCTGATTCGCATGCTGTACTTATATTTGTGGAATATTAGTATGAATTCAAAAGAGATTTTGAAAAACAAAAAATAATCACTCCTCATGTAATGTGGCACATATCGTACTTTTATTTACAATCCCACCCTAGTGCTATCTTATAGCCCTTATGTCTCTTTCTATACATAAGTACTCATATTTTAGCTCACCTGTTGGTAAATCATCACACTGTAATATTCTATGGTCCTGTAACCTTTGATATTTCCCAATATCGCGGTAAACCAAACTATGAACAAACAGCAACCATCAACACCATCACAGTGGCACTCATCCATCTATAAAATCGATTAATTCCTATGTCTCACCAATATAGAACTAGTTTTTAATGCTCCTCCTCATTTGTATATTAAGTTCCGATTTTAGGGGGAACCATCATCCTGTGATCCAAAATGACAATATTGTAAATTTAGAACGTGCTCAAATGGATTATGTCGTCTAAATTATAGTATCCCACATTGCGTAAGATATTCAATTACAGCCTACCGTCGTAAAAACCACCAGACGGGCACATCCAGAGTTCTCATAATGAAGCCCAGCAAACCACAAAGTAAAATTAACTTGTGTAGATGGCCGCGAATTAATGCAAAGTGCTCAAAAGAAGGTCTCTGTGAAAAATAACACGCAGTATATATTCAATTATCAAAAAACGTTCAGCCTACGGTGTAAGATCAATAACGCATGCTGAGAAAAGAAGCATTCAAAGTGCTCAACAAAAAAGGTCTCTGTAAAGAAGACACTGTATATTCATAGTAATGCAGTTGCGTCTCCAGTATAAATATCAATAGCGCATGTTGAGAAAGGGCGCATATATAACAGTTCACAATATGCCCAATATAATGATCGCTACTAAAGAATAGAAATCAATAGTGTATACAGTATGCTGCTAACGCATATGTGCACAACCGCAACCAAAATAGAGGTCCCCGTAGTCATCCGAAGGCGAGTACTCTTACCGTGTGCATGAACCGACGTATTGGTCAGGCGCCATCTTATGTCGGGGGTATATGTACCCTTCGTGTACATGACCGCTTGGATAAGACTCACCATGAGAATAAATAAGGTGAGAAATTACAACCCAAAGTAAATATTCATAATAATCCCCCTATATTTGTAAAAATATATATATATTTAACAGTTGGCAACTCGTATGAGTATTAACCTACTGTTTTACCATCACTGCTTTTTGTCCAGCAAAAACAAAAATCTCGAAAGGATGCTGAGGACCAGCATAAGTAAAGAAATTGAGATCAAGTGCAAGATAATGTTGCTTGGAGGAGCAAAACAAAAATTCTCCACTAACCACATGGGACTTCTCACAATGTACCAGCTTTTAGATGCCTGGTGGTAAAAGGCAAGGCGTCTACTGACCTAGTTCTGGAACGTTCCACTGAAGTGCTATAACCGGTTCCTTGTGTTGACATCCTCTGTGTGGGTGGTGTGTAAGTGCTGACGAGTATAAAGTACCTGGCAATATAGAGCTGAATGACAGATGAATGATATGAGACCAATGGGCTTTTCACGTACTGGATACCAAGAGGGTCTATAGAATCCCATTCTTAATTTATTCTAGACAACTGTGATTCCTCCTAGTAGCTATGCACAGAATTGTGCACGTGAAAGTTATCAAGTGTCTCCTTAAAAGGATGTCAGATAGGAGTAACAAAACACATTAGAAATGCTGTAGCTATTGACTCATGAGAACATTAATACTGAAGTAATTTGCAAGGTAAGACAATTCGTTGATACCAAGAAAGAGGAAAGTGCCAGCCCTAACATCCAAAAGTAGAGTCGACTAGAAAGTTCCAATGGCTAGAAGCAAAAATCAGGGACAAAAATAGTAGAAAGAGGATAAATAGAAATAAGGGTACTTTAATGTTTTGCAAATCGAAATGCCTCCTTTTTACACGATCCAAACAGGAACCAGAAGCACAGGGAAATACTCTAATTCATCTTGGATTATAAATCTCTATTACCATGCTATTAAAGACCACAATCTTTGGAAACAGCAGTTCGTAAGTTTTCGCCATATCCCTTTCCCAGAATTCATGGTGCTCATTTGGAAATGCAGAAGCCCATATTCGACATTCATCACCTTGCACTGAATTTTGCAGTCCCACGGCTTACCTTTAGGCAAGAGGCTCCAAGCAGTTCATGGTATACCTTCTCCAGGTGGTCAAGAGACTAGAGATGCCAGAGTGAATTAGAAGACAAAGTTGCCCAGTCAATTGCTGACAGCAGCATCCATCAACACACTGCCCAACAACACCTGGAATGGTGCTTTAAAACATTCAAAATGCCTGAATGGGGGGTTGAAATCCACTTTCAATTCATTTCCAACCTTTATGAGTAACAAATGACAAGCAACTTGCAAATCAAGTTTAGTAAAGACTTGTGCTCTAAGGAGTGACTCTGAGATGCCCTTTATAAGAAGCAAAGGATATAGATGTATTCTTTTTTTTCTTTGGGAAATCTTATTTTATTGAAGGAGACAACAAAAAACAATACCAAAAAGAAAACATGCATACAAAAAAGAGCAGTTGTCAAGAAGAACAAGTCACATGGTATAAACACAAATTACATACGGTCAATCAGATGGATAAGGGACAGCATTGATGATATATTACGTCACATGGTAGCCTAAATATCTTTAGAGTGTTTCAGTGTCAACATTGAATGGGGAATCTCACCAAACCTCTACTTTCGTTCCAGGGGCCCCATATTTTAGTCCATTTACTTGGGCATCCTCTGCTCTCATACACTACTCTTTCGGCCTGCAAGCAACAGTCCATGTCGGCTGCCCAGTCCGGGTGCCGGGGTGCAACTCCCCCTTTCCATGTTCTAGCTATATTGCGTTTTGCTACTATAGAGCCCAGCCAAACCCACGTTTGTTCAGTTCAACTCAGATGTTTAGATGACAGAGTCGAGGTGAGGTTTCTATAGATTTCTGGCACATTCGGGACATGGTGGATAAAACCCTACTCCAATACAGTTGAAGGACAGGACAGTCCCACCACTGGTGTAGGAAGGTGCCCGTGGAACCGCAGACTTGTGGGCAGAACGGGGAATTTAAAAGTCCCATCTTAACAAGTGCTGAGCTAGTACCCTGTGTAGCATTTTGAGCTGAATGAGCCTGAAGAGGGAAGGGATGGCCACCTCACGGGGAGAAGCCAGGGCCTCTCTCCAATCCTCATCAGGTATGTCCCCCACGTCATTGCCCCATTTGGCACGTAATTTGTCGAGAGTTTCCGGCGAGCTATTAAGCATTTTGCGATAGGTCAGAGAGATGGCCTTGTCCGAGAGATAGTCATATTAGGGTCTGTCTTCCAGTGGCGAGGAAATGGATAGATCGGTGCCCTTGGGAATTGCTTTACATAATGCACTTCGTGCCTGCAGATATCAAAACATTTCCCCCTCCTGCAGTTGATATTGTGCTTGTAAATCACTAAATGGGACCACTGCACCCTTTGTCCATAGGTCCCCCATTGTGGAGAGGCCAATGAAATCCCACTTGTCAAACCCTGGTTGTCTCGAGAGCATGCCTAATTGGCTCCATTCCAGCAGTGGAGAAATCAGCGTAACTTTGCCCTTCCAACCCAGTGTGGCAGTCACTGCGTGCCAGATGGAAACCGTGGTAGAAGTCGGAGTGTAGTTGGGTAAGTGCCGGGGCCCTCCATACAATGCCCATAAGTAATTGCCCGCAGATATATTAAGCCTGCCCATCCTGTATGCTGGGTCCGTAAGCGGATGGTGAGCCCAGAGATTGAAAACCACAAACTGCGAGGCCCAGTAATACGCTTGAATCGCAGGGAGAGCAATACCCAGTCGTACCAACTTTGTGTAAGTTTGGACAGGGGAATTCGGCCGTGTCGCCATTCCATAGCAAAGTGCGGACCTCTGAGTCAACCGTCTGGAAGTAGTGGGCCGGGACGGGGTACGGCGTGTTTTGCAGGGCATACAGGAAGCGGGGAAGTGCCATAATTTTGAAGAGGGCCGCTCTACCCCGAAGAGTAAGGGGCAGAGTATTCCAGTGCTGCACGTCAGCCCAGAGGTGATGCAAAGGAGGAAGGATATTGCTCTGATGGAAGACTTCCGCATCCCTTGTGTCATAAATGCCCAAATAGCGGAAGCCCTCTGTGACTATATTGATGCTACAGCCCGCTGGAAGGCGTGGAGCTCTCCACTCAGGACATAATTCAATGACTTGTCCCAGTTAATGGTGTAACTGGAGTACTTCCGAAAGAGGGCGCAAATATGTAGTAGTTCGTGAATCGAGGATCGGGGCTTGGCCAGATACAAGAGAATGTCGTCAGCATTTAGAGAAATTCTGTCCTACCACTCCGGAGACCAGTTCAGATGACGAATAAGGGGGTAGCCTCTTATCCATAGAGCCAAGGGCTCCAGGACTAGGGCAAACAGCAACGGTGACAGAGGGCAACCCTGCCTCGTGCCCTTCCCTAGCTCAAAAATTTCTGATCTTCCACCATTCACCGTAATGCGGGCCAGGGGTTTGGTGGAGAGCAGAAGCACCCAGGACAGGAATTGTTGACCGAAATCATATCTCAAGCGCGGCGAACAAAAACGACCACTCAATCATATCAAATGCCATTTTGGTGTCTAAGGACATTATCATTCCGTCCTCTTGGATGGTAGGGGCTCTGCCTAACACGCCGAAGAGACGACGGAGATTGAGTGCAGAATTCCTAGCCCGCATAAAGCCGGATTGGTCCGGGTGAATTCATTTGCAGAGGTGGGGTGAGATGCGGAGGGCTAACATTTTGTCCAGGATCTAGGCCTCTGGGTCGAGGAGAGAGATTGGTCTATATGAACTGCAATGTTCCGGTGGTTTCCCCTTTTTATGTATGACCACAATATTAGCTAGTCTCTGTGTTTTGGGAAGGATTCCTCGGTCCACACTCTCTTCGTACATTTGTATGAGGAAAGGGGCAAGCACAGGGGAGACGGCTTTACAGAGCTCAATGGGGAGGCCACTAGGACCCATGGCTTTCCCGGATCGTACCGCTCCAAACGCCTTAGAGACATCTTTGGGGTTCAAAGCAGTGTCAAGTGACATCCTGGGGATCTAACCTTGGTAAGGGCAGGGTGGAGAGTAGTTTGGCGGCCGTCTCCTGTGTGGAGGTGGATGTGGGGACATAGATTCGCTCAAAATGGCTAGCAAAACTCTCAGCGATCCCATCTCATTGTAGCGCTTCACGCCATCTGGAGCCACGATTTCAGCCACCCACCTAAAGGCCAATTTCAGCTTGTCCAGCCTTGCCACCAATTGCCTGACTTGTCCCCAATATCATACACGAGATGTTGAGTGGCCCGGTAGCAAACTCAGCCGCATCCTTAGCTATATCACTGCAGTCTTTCTGCTTAGCCGCGAGATTGTGGGAGGTCGCCAGCCAGGCTAGCATTACAGTCACCCCCTAGCAAAGTGTTCCCCTCTGGTAGATTCAACATGTGAGGGCCTAAGTCCGTCAGGGCAGAGGAGTGAAGCCTGGGAGGTATGTACAGTGAGGTAACATTGAGGGATCGACCCTCTCACTGCCCGAATACAGTGACAAAGCAACCAGAAGGGTCGCTCGTAATTTTATGGATTTGAAAAGGGAGGAAGGTACGCACCAGAATGCCCACCCCACTAGACCCCGTGTATAACCCACGTGGGCAATCAGTTTATATCCCCATCTATTAAGTGCACAGTAGGTGGTACGGGGGATGTGCGTTTCCTGGAGTAATACAAGGTCAGGGGTGCGGCATGTGAGATATTGTAATACTACCCCCCTCTTTATTTGGTCACCCAATCCATTTACATTCCAAGAAAGGCGTTTGAGTCGACCCAGAGGTGAAGAAGCGGTGGGGACGTCACTCATCTGCATTGCAATCTAGAACCCCACTTCCCACAGGGGCTTTAGGACAACAGTACATAATGAGACACCTCACCCCGTCGTGAAAGAAGCATAAGCGGATCACAGCACCACACATGCGGAATTGAACAGCTCCATCAGGAGTAACCCAAGGGACCACAAAGGGAGCATTGTAAATGGGAATGCACCAGAAACACAGCAGCGACGTACAGGATATAACAACCTGTGTGACTTTAACCTCAGCAAATATACATGTGACAATAGAAAACACACTGCTCAAAAAAAACAATATGAAATTAAACGAATACCCTTGAAAACCCCCTGGGACCTCCCTCCACCCGCCTCCCTGCAACGTGGACTCAGAACTGCCCACCACCCCAATTTGCAGAGCGATTGTGTACCCATAACTAAAACCGTGTAGAGGGGAACGCTACACAACCAAACTACCCCAGACCTCGACCTTCCCCCCCACAAAACAATTGCATTTGCCCAGGATGAATTGCTAACGGCTCTGCAGGCCCGGGCTAGAAATATGTAGGGCTGAGCGCCCAGAGCGAAGTGTCTCTCCAACCCCTTCTTCAAGATCGGGCCTCAGATAAACATTTAACCCAACCCCATGGCCCAAGTGGGGAACACAAGATAGTAGCAGACAGTGTATGGAAGGAAACAATACCCCCCTCCTATGGAGTCAGGAAATTTGTGGAGGGCCGCCCTAGTTCCGGTGCTTCGGCCAAACACTAAAGATGGGATAGGACCCTAGTTCATGGCAAAGACCAATGATACCTTTAACAAGTTCTCTCAGTCAACCTTTTCCAGGTGGTGGTCGGATCCGTGAGGGTGATCTGGGGATGAGCGACCATGTCTCTCGGAGGAGAACAACCTTTCCAACCAATCCGAGGCGTCCTCCGGGGACTGGAAGAACAACGACTTATGCGCACGCAGTTTTGCTGGGAAAAGTATGGCGTATTTCAGATTGTGGCCCCTGAGTACCCATTTGACTTCCAGGAAGGAGCGGCGTTTCTGTTGCACCTTATAGGTAAAGTCTGGAAAAAAGATGATGCTTGAGTTTTCAAATTTGAGAGGTGGGCCGACTCTTGCTGCTTGAAGGAAAATGTCTCTGTCTCGAAAGTTGAAGATTCGCGCCAGGATGGGCCGCGGCGGAGCACCCAGTTTCGGAGGGCCACCAGGCACTCTGTGGGCGCGCTCAACAGAGAAATAGTTGAAGAGGGAACGAGGCTGCAGATGATTTTGAATGAGGTCTTCGACAAACATGTCCGCGGCCTGCCCGCTCGGGAACCCCAAGGATGTGCAAGTTATTTCTCCTCGCGCGCCCTTAGTAGTCTTCTAGCCGGTCCTCCAAGTCCGTCGTCTGGGCCTGCAGGTGCTGTACCATTTGTTCCAGCTGCGTTGTGGAGTGTTTGAGCGCTACAACAGAGTCTTTGTTCGCCTTGACCCTTCCCCCATGTTTGACGCCTATGGAGACAGTGTCAATCATATGCTCCAGTGCCGTACGGACTTCCTGGATAGCCTCCATGATGTCCAGCAGCGTGGGAGCCCCGTCTTCAGTTTGTTGCTTCGCCTCCACGCCATCTTGCTTCCCCTCTGCACCATCTGACTTAGAGTGGGCGAATTTCACTAGCTTTTGTAGGGAGGACTGCCTGGAACCCTTTGTTGTGGCCATTGCCTCCCGATCTTTTAAAATTATTATTCTTGAAAATAAATATTAGCAATACTTTAGTATAAATTATAACTGTATAGTAATTTAAAATATTCATTATTAACATTGAACTAACAAAATAAAATGCTAATTTAAATATATCTAACTTAGCAATAATATTTATATAAATAATTTAAAGAAATGTCCAAACATAGTAATATTTTTATTTAATATGTATTTCGTTTTGTTACAAGTTAAATGTTTTTATTAGTTCAAATTATTTGTATTTTTTTAGCAAAAGTTTAATATAATTTTATTTTGAAAGTAAGTTTATGATTCCATTTCACTGTTGTGTGTTGCAGTATCTATGATGGCCATGTGTGGTGCTTGACTTACTTCAAAGCTGAGCTGGTGTACATTTAAGGATGTTTTGTTACCTTTAGGGCTATAGTAACTTTAGAAGTATAGTTTGTAAATAACACTCAGATTACTCTTTTGTGGGTGGGTGTTTGAAATATTCTGTCCCTCCCTAACCCCCTACTTTTTCCCTAAACCCCTGCTGTTTTTAGTAGATATTTCTAATGTTCCCATCATTCCCCTGGTCTCTCCCACATTCACCACTATAGCCCCCATTACAAGCTGACCAATAATTGGAGTGATTTTATTGCACCTAATAAAATCCGATTCAGCTGAGTCTAAATGTATCTCAATTGTTCGTTGCTCAAAAATCTGCATGTTCAGGTAATAAAGGATAATATTTCACTGATAAATATTGGCATATTTGACCTGACAATATTTAGATCAAAACACATAACTGGAATCTGTGCTGTAGCAGCAGTTATTCTACATACTGTAATGAATCAGGCAGCTCGTTATGAGGGCCTACGTAGTAAACTTACATGTGTGGAGATCTCCCCACATAAAAGATAGCGTAGTTGGAGGTGAGATTTTCACATATAGGTTTGTGAATTGCATTTTGTAGAAAGTAAGTGGAACTACTGTAGCACTACTTTACTTACAACAAAAGACGTTTGTGAACTGGCAGCACAGACATTTATCAGAGGATTGTGGAGCAAATCGCCATCTGAAATATAGAAGATTCCTGGGTGCTGGAGACTATGAACACCAAGTGAAAACAAGGGAAGATCTTGAGGGGAAGATTGAACATATAATTGGTTTTGTTTCCACACGAGTCGGCCATACTGGATACCGTCAAAACCATCATGTTCAATAGAGTATCTTCCCTATCCTATATGGCTACTATTTACATTCACCTCCTGTTCTGGGTTAGTGGTTGCTGTGACAGAATAAAAGACTTTCACCAGCGCTCTTTTTCACTTTCAGTCAAAGGACCCAACAAAGCTCCTTCGTGCATAGGCTCTTCTCAAGGAAAATAGGTCCACTGAAATCGAACAGGCAGGGCAACTCTGGAAAATTTCCAATAACTTACTCTCGACTTCTTTAGTTTAATTTCTCTTGTAATCTGTTTTCAATCAACAGCACTAGCTCAATAACTTCAGGAAATGACATAAGATGCTGAAAACATTCACGCTCACCATTAATTTCTACTTTCAACCCACATCAAAAAAGTCACCTGAGCTCTTTCAACCCAAGTAGCTTCAGCTTAGAACTGATAATTAAAAGTCCCAAAAGTGGCCGCAGCAGTGGAGGTACGGTGGGAGGAGCATAGCTTTCCTTGAACTTTTTCCATTGCTGGTGGCTATGACGCTGTGGGGTGAGGAGTTGGCACATAAGAAAGTCCTGTTCCGAGTGGATAACATGGCAGTGGTGGGGATCATCAACAGGCAGTCTGCAAGAGATGAGCACATTTTGAAGTTGCTAGCGGTTTTTGTGCTAGGTTGCCTCAGACATGACATTGGTTTCAGGGCACTGCATATACCAGGTGTGGACAATGACACAGCTGATGCTTTGTCTCGTTCACAGTGGGGGAGATTCCGTAGGCTGGCCAAGGAGGCGGACATGGCACCGACCCCAAAGCCGGAGCATCTTTGGTATGTAGGCAACATAGGGTGATACAAATGGTGGTAGGCTCTTCATCGGCATCTACATGGGCAGCATATAATCTGGCCTGGAGGGAATTTTGTGGCATCTGGCGCCTGTAAGTGTTCGGAGGTCTGGCGGCGGGGTGAAGATGTGATTCAGTTTATACTGGTCCTTGTTGAGAGGGACCTTTCAAGAGTTACCATCACCTGGAAGTTGGCGGGCATTGCATTCATGAGGAAACTGCTCTGGGGTTATACTCCATCAGCAGGGGAAGTGGGGAGGAGGATGCTGGAAGGTTGGGCTAGAGAGAGAGGGAGAGAGTGTGGTGCGTAGCCCCCTTTCTTGGCAGACGCTTGCGCGAATACTGGAGGTATTACCAGTAGTTTGTAGGGACGCTTTTGAGACCTGCTTGTTTTCAACCCTTATGGTATGGATGTTTTTTGGGGTGTTTAGGGTTTCCGAGCTTCTAGGCACCAAGGCAAAAAGAGGTGTGCTGTGGAAAGATGTGTCCATCGTGGATGAAGGGACACATATTTGGCTGGCCAGTTCCAAAACGTACCAGAGGGGAGTGGGAAAATGGGTTAGGTTGGAAGCGGCTGTACCTTCCAGGACGTGCCCACATAATTGGGCTTGCCGTTGGCATGCGTTATCAGGAGGTGTTGGGGCAGAGGCGGTTTTCCATCATGCCAACGGGAAGAGGGCAACTAATTACCAGCTGCGTATGGTGCTGCGGAAGGCTTTGTAAAGCATTGGGTTGGATGGGGCTGGATATGGGACGCATTCGTTCAGGAGTGGTGCAGAAATGGAGGCACATAACAGGGGCTGGACGCGGGGGGACATAATGAGGCTGGGACGCTGGTCTTCAGACTGTTACAGACACTATGTGAGAAGGAATGCGGAGAGGGAGCCTGCGTCTTCCTCCTCTGTTTGAGGTCTCACTCTATTCTTCTCATTGCAGTTTCTGTGGCCGGGCCCAAATCGGAGAAATTGACCATATGGATTGTGGGGCATTCATTTATCAAATGGGCGCAGGTCCAGGCATATCGGTGTTACTTTGGTGCAATATTAGGTATTAATGACCACCTTTTTAAAATTGTCTGGAAGGGTAAGGGAGGGATGCTGTAGAAAGAATTGCTACCGTGCCTTAATAAATGGTTGGTTCAGGGTCAGTGCCCGGACGTTTTGTTGATTCACCTGGGTGAGAATGATTTGTGCAGTGTGAAGGGCGTGGTATTGATGAGGGCTATGAAGAAAGACTTCATATAAAGAAGAGAGTAGATCCACCCCGTATTTAATCAAGTATAGGCTCAGTTAGAGTCCTAAATCTTCAGCGGTCACCCATTTTAGCGCTCACCAATTAATCAAGGCCATATACACTTTAACCAGAGGCAATTTTATAGAAAAAATATATCATTTTTATTATTGATTGATTCATATAGTTTTGTGTATATCACAAGATTACAAACTCATTTTTTTTTTTTTTTTGAAAATTTCATGATACTAAGATAAAAACATATATATGTATATATACACAACCCATCAACTTTCCCGCATTCACACTTCAACAAAATACATCACAGCCATTCATAATCATGCACGACTCATTCAAACATTCAACTCAGATGGAATTTGAGGAAAATTGCTCTGAGAACATCCTGAATATTCCTCTCAGCCATAGGCCGGGGATGGAAGATGATAGGTTCAGGGTGGATGGTTTCAACGCCGACGCGCGTTTCGGTGCCAGGCCCCAAGATGGGCCGCACCTTCGTCAGGGCAGGAAATGGGAAGGAGGGGTTGTACTCAACAGTAAAATAGTTAATTCTGATATCCAGGCACTCTTAAGTTCAGAGACACCTCAGCGTCTCGTCTGCTGTAGAGAAATGAGGACCAATCCTTCTCACCGGTTGCCGGATGAGAAACGAACAGGAACCTGTACCGGGCTGTCCGAATGGTGACGGCGCCTTAGGGTGAAATCGCTGCTAGAGTTGTGCCTCGTAGAAGAATGTGGATGCGGAGCACGAGATACCCCCTGCCTGAGCACCTTATGATCTAGAGGATTAAAAATTATGGTACCTCCCAAACTACAAATTGCCATCTAGAAGAAGGCGACCATCGAGCCGAACCTGTTTATATACCGCACCTCCCGCCCACCCTAAACTCTGATCTAGGAACTTAGGAAGGCGTTTAAGACGTGCCATCTATTGAGAAGGTTTGATGTATTTTGTTGAAGTGTGAATGCGGGAAAGTTGATGGGTTGTGTATATATACATATATATGTTTTTATCTTAGTATCATGAAATTTTCAACAACAAAAAAAAAAAAAAATGAGTTTGTAATCTTGTGATATACACAAAACTATATGAATCAATCAATAATAAAAATGATATATTTTTTCTATAAAATTGCCTCTGGTTAAAGTGTATATGGCCTTGATTAATTGGTGAGCGCTAAAATGGGTGACCGCTGAAGATTTAGGACTCTAACTGAGCCTATACTTGATTAAATACGGGGTGGATCTACTCTCTTCTTTATATGATTTATTGCTATTTCCCCCGCAGATCTGCCTCACATCCTACCCCGGGGGGCCCCTCACTTTGTGATGTATTAGATATGAAGAAAGACTTGTCAAGATTAAGGGAGCAATGGGCTGGGTGCCAGGTTTTGTGGACAGAGTTGGTTCCGCTCAGAGTTTGGAGTTGGTGCTTTGAACCCGAGGGCTGTTGATAGGGCACGGAAGAAAGTGATTTCTGAAATGTCTAGGTTTTGTCGACATCTTGGTTTTGGAAAAGTGACGCATAAGGAGCTACTCTTTGAGGCAGTGGAATTTTTCAGAGATGACGGAGTACATCTTTGGAGGCATGGCATGGATCTTTATTTACTAGAGATCAGGGAGGTGTTATCCAGATGTCTGAAAGTCCAGGCACTTTCCTATTAGTTGGACAGCAGCTTGTTTAGTTGGGGGGGGGCAGAAAGAGGGGGGGGGGTAAGTTTCCCTTCCCCTTCTTTCTGGGTGGCGGGGGTTATCGGAAGTTTGCCAGGGTTGGCAAAGGTTTTTTGGTTATTGTTGGATTTGGGTTATCAATAGGGAAAGGGTAGGCAGGTTAATTTCTAGTTCGGTTACACATGTTCAGTGACTGACAGTTGTAAAGAAGCAGGCAGGGAAATTGTTTAACGGATGAGTTGAATTTAGGGGGTTATACTTTGATGTATTGCTATGTATTGTATGTAATGTTGTGATGTTCCGGTGGGGGCGGCTTCAAGGAAATTTTAGGGGCGGGGCGGGGTCAAGGGTCAGGTATATGGTTGATTAGTGAGGTTTAGTTTTGTAAGGGGTTTGCCAAGGAAATTTTAATTTTATGTGCACCTGTTTCAATAAAAGCAGCCTTTTACACACAGTCCTGAGTTTGTGGTCTGCTCCCTTCCGCCAACCCCTTCCTCCCAATGCCTCAAATAGGTTGCAAAGAACCTCAAATGAATGCAAGGAAGGGTTGATGAGCAACGTTTGCTTTGTTGAACAGTACCGACAAATCTCATTAATGGAGGCTTTGAAAAACGAATAAGGCTCAATTTAGCTTGCAATGATGCCAACAATAATTTAGCTTGCATAGCAGAGATACCAACAAGAAAGAAAAAAAGGACACTGCTGGAAATAATTGGCTAAACAAAATTGAGAACATAAACAATATAAAAGATGTGTGTATAAACCAGTCGTGGGAGAACGTCCGGTCTTTTTTTTGCAGTTATAGCGTCCTATTGCTTTTGTTTCAGTCGCTCAACATTTACATCTAAGGTTTAATAGAAGTTAAAAAGAGATGTTTATCTTTTTATTGGCAATATTCAGGGCGACACTACTTCCCCACTGTTCCCACCATAACAGAAATAAACATGAAGTTAAGTAATGCAGAGGTGTATGCAAATCTGCAAGATTAAAGGTATTTTTAGCCAGGACAAAACTCTCAAGGTGGAAGAAAGAAGAAGACCACCCCCTATGTCTACACAAATAAAAAATAGCCTTAACTTTTATTATAATCTACACCACTTTGCTCCAGATGAAAAGGGCTTTCTTATTTAAGAGACAAACACTTCGGAGATTTAAATACATAGCCGAACACAGATATTGGACGCCAAAAAAATGCAGCAACTTACAACATGTAGACTTCTCCTGGGTATTTTCAACATGCAGGAAATGTCATTGACAATGTTGTCCACAACACTTTGGGTGCCAAATAACTGCACATTCGTGTAATATATGTCTCTGTTGGGAAACAAGTATATAATGATTCACTTGCTTTAAATCTCATAAAAAAGAGCAACAATTTCATGTTTTTTTTTGGGTGGTGGGTACATCAAAGAGCAAACGACTTCTAAAAACGTCAACAATTAACTATCAACAAGATCAAATGACACCTTTTTCACAATCTGCTCATGGTCTACATGAGCACCAGTTGTGTTACAGAAGGATACACTTATTTTTAGGTTGAGACTAGCGGCAGTGGCATGCACTGCTCGCTCTGCGTGGCATGCAATAGTAGAGTAGGATTAGTTACTTACCTGTAATCCTAGTTCTCTTCCAGGGGTATCCTCATCAAAGTCATAAGCATTAGAATATTCCCGCCCATGCGCGGGACCCCGGAAACAATATATTATATGTGCCCCACATATATATAGATATATATATATATATAAATATATATATATAAAAATAAGCAATTGCAGCCAAATAAAACAATAGAGCTGGAATATGCTGTGAAGAATTTCCACCATACAGTGTATTTTGCATTAGAAACATGAGAAACAACACCAATGCTTGTTTAGAAACTGTTTTAATGCTTAGAAAACAGTAGAAATTCTTATAACACACTGTAAGCATATACAGCTCCCAGGCTGCATTGCAAATACCCAGTCTAAAAAGACTGAAAAGCTAACTTGTAGCTGAATGTACTAAAACTGACGCCGTGCCTTTAAGGCACCTCTGCCCCTAGCTTCCCATCATGCCTCAGGGGTTACAGTTAGGTCAGTTGTTCTTTTCGGAGACTGAAAACCAAACCATGGTAATAACAGGTTAACCACATCTCCTATTTAATAAACAAAGTCCTTTGCCCTGGGAGGCAGGAGGGTTGCTTATGACTTTGATGAGGATACCCCTGGAAGAGAACTAGGATTACAGGTAAGTAACTAATCCTTCTCTTCCAGGGGATCCTCATCAATAGTCATAAGCATTAGAATAGAGTAGCGAGCCTCACCTCATCCCTGCGGGCAAAGGAATCAACAGATAACATTCATATTCGGAGGCCCAAAAGTAGGCCCTATTCTACCCAAATAGGTTTCTCAAGGAGGCTTGCCCTACTTGAGAATCCGCTCTGGAATCAGACTCTAGGCAATAATGCCTTGTAAAAGTATGGACTGATTTCCATGTAGCAGCCTTGCATATTTCTGACATAGGAATGTCATGCAAAAACGCTATTGTGGCTGCTTTCCCTCTAGTGGAATGAGCTTTGGGTGATTGTAACAAAGGTTTGCCAGCCAGCTGGTATGCTAGTTTGATACATGAGACAATCCATCTGGAGATGGATCTTTTGGCTGCTGCAAACCCGGTCCTCATTGAACCATAATTGACAAAGAGTTGGTCTGTCTTTCTGGTGTCCTTCGTTCTTTCTAGGTAAAACTTTAGCACCCGTTTAAGATCCAACGAGTGCAACGACCTCTCAGCTGGGGTCGATGGGTTAGGAAAGAACGAAGGAAGGGTAATCGTTTGATTTATATGAAAATCCGATACCACCTTTGGAAGGAAAGATGGGTGAGCCCTCATTACCACTCTGTTGTGGTGAAACACAGTGTAAGGTTCCTTGGTGCAGAGTGCTTGTATCTCGCTAACCCTGCGCGCAGAGGTTATTGCCACCAAGTGAGATGCTGCAAGGAGGCCTTGTGTATAGGCTCAAACGGTGTAGACATCAGCCTGGAGAGAACCAGGTTCAACTCCCAGGGAGGAGAAGGATTTCTCACAGGGGGATAGACCTTCTTTAATCCCTGAAGGAAATCCTTAACCACTGGGACCTGAAAAAACGATGTTTGTGTAGGTGATTTTCTGTACGCTACTATGGCGGATAGGTGAACCCTAATAGAAGCGTATTTCAACCCTGATGTAGCTAAGTAAAGGAGGTATGGAAGGACTACCTCTTCTTGTCCTTTGGTGGGATCAAAGCCATGGTCCTTACACCAAATGAAAAATCTTTTCCACTTGAACGCATAAGACGCCCTTGTGGAAGGTCTCTTTGCCTCTCTTAAAATATTCATGCATTCTGGAGGCAGATTTAAGTGTCCATATTGCAAGACCTCAGGAGCCATGCAGTCAGGTTCAGCGACGGGAGGTTGGGATGCAGGATCCTCCCGTTCATTTTGCTCAACAGGTCTGGCCTGCACGGCAGGCGTCTGTGTGGACACAGCGACAGATGTAACAGGTCTGGATACCACCATTGTCGCGGCCAATCCGGAGCAATTAGGATCATGTCCATGCTCGATCTGATGAACTTGGCCACCACCTTCGGAATCAGTGCCAGAGGAGGAAACGCATAGGCGAACATTCCTGTCCACTCCAGCAGGAGAGCGTTCCCTTGCGTCCCTGGCCGGTGGAACCTGGACGCGAAGGCGTGGCATTTGGCGTTTTCGTCGTCCGCAAATAAGTCTATGTCTGGACGACCCCAGCAACGGAAGAGTTCTTCGACTACCTCGTCGTTTAGCACCCAGTCTGGCTGATCTTCGAAGTGCCTGCTGAGTGCGTCCGCTTTTGTGTTTAGCTCGCATGGAAGGTGTACTGCCACCACGGACAGTCCCCGAGCCAGAAGCCAGTGCCAGATTGTCTGGGCCTCCAGAGACAGAGGGCGAGATCGAGTTCCTCCCTGCTTGTTCAGATAGAACATAGTTGTAGTGTTGTCCGTCTGAACCAGGATTTTGTCCGTTGTTATTGCTGGAAGGAACGCTTTGAGTGCCAGATGAACTGCTCGAAGTTCCAGCATGTTGATGTGGTATGTCTGAAGGTTGGTCGACCAGCGACCCTGAATCTGAAGATGACCCATGTGAGCACCCCAGCCTTCTAGAGATGCGTCCGTTACCACAGACAGCGAAGGAAGAGGTTGCTGAAAAAGGACTCCCTGCAGGACATTCCGAGGGCGTCTCCACCACTGTATTGAGGTCAGTGCTGCTTGAGATAGGATGATTCGATCCTCCCAATCTCCAGTCGCTTGGTCCCACTGATCTTCCACAGACTCTTGTAGAGGTCGCATCCTCAACCTGGCGTTCGGTATTAGGAAGATGCAGGACGCCAAGGAGCCCAATAGAGACGCTACTTCTCGCACCTTTGGACGAGGAAACTGAAGTAACTTTCTGCATTTCTGCCCCATGGAAGATAGTCTCTCCTGCGAAGGAAACGCTCTTCCTAACTTTGTGTCTAGAACTGCTCCCAGATAGTGGATAGTTTGCGTGGGCTGCAGGACCGATTTTTCTGTGTTCACGTGGAGGCCGAGCCTGTGTAGTTGTTGAAGACACAGGTGACAGTCTTTGGTGGCTTGACGAGGGGACGGACTCTTCAGGAGCCAGTCGTCTAGATATGGGTACACAAAGAGACCTTTTTTGTGCAGACATGCCGCTACCACTGCCATGCACTTGGTGAATACCCTTGGTGCGGATTTTAGTCCGAAGGGAAGCACTTTGTACTGGTAATGCTTGTTCCCTACCAGAAATCTCAAGTACTTCCGATGACCTGGTGTTATAGGAATGTGGAAGTACGCATCCTGTAAATCCACCGAACACATCCAATCTCCAATTTGTAGATGAGGACATATCTGATGAAGAGCCAGCATGCGAAACTTCTCTTTGACCACCACCTTGTTGAGGGTTCGAAGATCCAAAATCGGTCTGAACTTGTCCTCTTGGTCTCTTTTGGGGACTAGAAAATACCTTGAATACACTCCTCTCCCCCTTTGGGATGGGGGTACCTCTTCGATTGCGTTTTTCTTTAAGAGGACGTTCACCTCCCTTTTGAGGAGTTTTAGATGGTACGAGCGAGTCTTTTTTGGAGGAATCGGTTGTGGTCTCTTCCGGAAACGTAGCGCATATCCATTGTGCAGTATATTCAGCACCCACCGATCTTTTGTGATGCTGACCCACTCTGCCAGGTGTTGCGAAGCACTTCCTCCCACTGGAGTGGGTAACGGCGCCAGAGGAAGCCACTGCTCAGGCCTTGCCTCCTCTAGGCGTGGTAGAGGACTGATGATGTCCGCCTCTGCCTCTGCCCGATTTTCCTCCTCTGTATTGCGCCTTCCCTTGTGGCTTGTTTTGAGACCATTGAGGGGTTTGAACCCTCTGTTGGCCTCCCCGGTTCTTGTTGGTCTTGAAGCGTCGCTTGAACGGTTCTTTCTTTTTCTCCAGACCAACCGCCTTCACTGTGTCCAATTCTGTTTTCATGCGGGTCATTTCCTGATCGGCATGCTCCCCGAAGAGTGAAGATCCTGAGAAGGGCAGATTGAGGATGCGCTGCTGGGCATCTGGTTTGAGACCAGTTAAACGCAGCCAAGAAGATCTCCTCGCACATACCCCATGTGAGTAGGCATGTCCTGCTAGAAGGGCGTTATCTACAGATGAACTAATCATTTGGTTCGCCACCAAACAGCCCTCTGTCACTGTCTCCTCAAAGTCCTTCTGGTCCTCCTTGGGCAATTTCTCTTTGAATCGTTCCATGGAGTCCCATAGGGCTCTATCGTACCTTCCGAGAAGGGCTGATGCACTAGAGACCTTCAGGGATGAAGCTGCTGTGCTGCATACCCTGCGTCCCCAAGAATCTTGCGTCTTGCTGTCTTTGTCAGGAGGAACTGAAGAAGAAGGAGCGACTGTGTGATTCTTCTTAGCTGAGGCTACTATAACTGAGTCCGCCGCAGGCTCCCCCTTAACAAAGATAGGATCTGAGTCGGCCGGCCTATATTTCTTTTGGATACGTGCCGGTATCGCCCTGATCGTTGCTGGCGTGAGGAAAACCTCTTTGATTGGGTCCATTATCCCTGGAACCAATGGGAGCAAAGGCCGTGTATGACGAAGGGTCTCAAAAATCACAGTAGTGGACACCTCTGGAACAGCCATCTCTATATTAAGTTTGTGAGCACCCCTTTGTAAGATGTCCAGATACGTGTTGACGTCGTCAAGCGGGAAAGCTCTGGAGCGAGGGCTGTCTGCCAGCGTTGGAGAGTAATCCCCTTTAGAGGATCTAGATGAAGATGAAGAGGAGGATGATGGAGTTCTCCTCCTCTTGTGGTGAGATTTCTCCTTCCTCACTGGTGATCTTCTAGGCCGTTCTTCCCTTCGAGGAGAACGTGATTCCCTCTGGTGCTCCCTTCGTGGAGATCTCGATCTCTCAGTCCGTACCTCCCTTCTCGGTGTTCGAGATCTGGGTTGCTCCCTCCTTGGTGATCGGGAGACCCTGGGGGTATGCGACCTGTCCGCTCTCCTCTCTCGTGAGCGTGATCGGTGACTGGTAGGACTCTGTCTGTCTGCCTCTTCTGCCAGCTGCTGAAGAGGGGACCTGTGGTCTGGACTCAAGTACCTTTGTAGTCTCTCCGTTGCTCTAGAATCCTTCCAATTACTCAACGGACCATACCATCTTGGCGAGAGTCTTGCCTGTGTGATATACCGCCGCTGAGGTGTCTTTTGCACCGGACTCCTACTCCTAGAAGAGGACCTTGATGAACCAGAGGTACTTAAGGAGGAATGATGAGAAGCAGATTGTGTCACTAGGACTGTCGAAGGCACTGAAGGAGATCTCCGTCTCACCGGTGTTGGAGGACGTCTCAAAAGTCTTTCCCTCGACGTCGAACGCCTCTGCGGCGTCGACGGAGTGATAACCTTCGACGTCGAATGCTTTGACGTTGACCTGTGGTCCCTCGACGTCGATCGGCGATGATGAGCCGACGACGGAGTCTTCTCCCTTGACGTCGAACGGCGTCGTCCTGCCTTCGACGGAGGTCTCGATGTCGAACGGCGTTGCCCTGCCGTCGACCGAGGTCTCGACGTCGAACGGCGTTGCCCTGCCGTCGACGGAGGTCTGACTGAAAAAGGCAGAAAAGTGTGGAGCTGTGAATCCAGGGTCCTTCCTGAAGGAGCCGGAAAGAATAACTGACCTAACTGTAACCCCTGAGGCATGATGGGAAGCTAGGGGCAGAGGTGCCTTAAAGGCACGGCGTCAGTTTTAGTACATTCAGCTACAAGTTAGCTTTTCAGTCTTTTTAGACTGGGTATTTGCAATGCAGCCTGGTAGCTGTATATGCTTACAGTGTGTTATAAGAATTTCTACTGTTTTCTAAGCATTAAAACAGTTTCTAAACAAGCATTGGTGTTGTTTCTCATGTTTCTAATGCAAAATACACTGTATGGTGGAAATTCTTCACAGCATATTCCAGCTCTATTGTTTTATTTGGCTGCAATTGCTTATTTTTATATATATATATATTTATATATATATATCTATATATATGTGGGGCACATATAATATATTGTTTCCGGGGTCCCGCGCATGGGCGGGAATATTCTAATGCTTATGACTATTGATGAGGATCCCCTGGAAGAGAATGCTGTTTATTGGTCGTGTATGCTAGTTCCAACTATGAAGTTGAACAAAAGGGCCTGAGATATTTACAAACTTGTGAGGTATTTCTCCTTGGAATCTCAATAGCATCTATATCACCAATAAAATGTGGCTCTTTTCATGAGCAGTGAGCAGGAAAATGTCAACATCTTGGACAAGTGACATGGAAGACTTTATATCAAGTGAGAAACTTGTTAATACTGAATGCAGATGCTCCCCTTATTGATCTCTCTACAACACCTTTTCCTGGTGGTTCTTTATAAATAATGTTTTGTCTAATGTTTCAGCTGTAGTTTACAGCATTATGGAACATGATTACTGCATGAGATCCATTGTCGCCAAGGGGGACCACTTCAGTTGGAGAATGGTTGGCTGGCTGAGGAGACTCCCTGTAAGACTGGTGTGAGAAGAATAATCTCTTTTTTTTTTTTCATCTAAGATTGTTGACATGAGTGAAAACGGTCAGTCTTTCAGCCTTGAGTGCATATTTATCTTTTTTTTTTTTTTTTTTTAATTGAGATGGATCAGAATATAAAAAACATATTTACATATATCAGCTGGATAAGAAAATGGTAAAATCAGACATTACTAATAATATATACATATAAATCTTATACATCTTCCAGATCTTAACAATCAACCAAAACATGACACAAAGCTAGCCACAATGAAAAAAGTTACATACCAAACGGTATAGTAGAATCAATCCTGATCGACCTGAGGACTGTTCAGAGTATTCATCTCATTTTTCTCCAATTACTAAGAGGAGCCCATATCTTTATACCATAATCTTTCCTCCTTTTACCTTTAAAGCTATATAGGCATTCCTCAATATTATGAGTCCCCAGCAATCTCGTTAACCACATCTGAAAAGTGGGAGCTATCGGATCTTTCCAGGCCGCCGCAATTAAGATTCTAAAAACAGCCACAGACAGAAAGATAAAAGCTTCGGCTTCTTGTTCAATTATAAGGTTTTCATCCCTGCCGATCAAAACAGTAGTAGGGATTAGAGAAATTTGATGCTCTAGCAGCCCCGATAAAAACTTTTCCATTTCTGTTAAAACAGGCGTAAGATTCTGACAAGAATAAAACATATGCAATAGATCCGCCGGGCCTTGATTACACCTTGGACACCTATCAGTATCTCTTTTACCCCATTGAAACAGCTTAGCGGGGGTATAGTAAAGGTTAAAAACCATCTTGTAATGCTGCGCTTTTAAATTAGTTGCTCTTAGTACTTTTCTATTCAATGCAAGAGCATAATCCACATCTATATCTGGATCCCCAATTCTTTGAGCCCAGGCAGTTTCTATTTGTCCAATGTCATCTCCCAAGCCCTGTAGAAGATAGCTATACCCTATTTTAATCTTCTTGCCACCATTCATTATGTAATTCATAAACGGGTTTAACTCCTGAATAGAAACCCTAGGTCTAAGTGACTTCACTGTTTGTTCTAATTGTTTATATAAAAACCAGTGGTTCGTAGGAATACCAAATTTTTGTTGCAATACATCAAACCCTAATAATTCATCCTTACACATGACATCCCCCAGACATCTAATGCCCAACCTCTTCCATGTGCGGCTATTTCTGTTCTGTCCTAGATGAGAGAAAGGGCTTGAACTCCAAAGATCTACTGTACCATTGGTCTTAGGGATCTTGAGAAACTTCAGTATCGCCTTCCATGTACCCCACGCACTTAACATCACTTTGCTTTTGCTCCTTTTAAAATACAAGACATTGATTTCTCGTGTTAAGAGCCCCATAGCCCTTTCTCCAATTAATAATTCATATATTGTGGGGATTCTGTGAAATCCAGGCGGTATCTCTAGATCATCATATTTCAGTAAATAGTTCATATGCTGCATTAAACAGACCCAGTGGTATAACCTTAAATTAGGTGCAGATAACCTTCCTCCCTCCAATGGTGCAGACAGTCGAGCTAATGATCTCCGGATTTTTCCATAATGCCATAAAAATTGTGAAAACACTGCTTCCATTTTTTTCATCAAACCCTCTTCAACAAGTAACGGTATGGCACGGAATAAGTACAATAATTTTGGAAACATTGACATTTTCAATACATTCACCCTTCCGATCAAAGACAGGTGTAGAACATCAATTCTTCTCAATTCTTTATCTATTGAGGTAAGTAAGGGCAGGTAATTTTCCTGTACGATTTTACCCACATTAGCATTGATTTTCACCCCAAGATAAACCGCAGAATCCACATACCTTTGGTCCTTTTTCCGGATGTTCTTAGTACAAATTATTATTGTTTTTTCCGTATTGAGCTTATAACCAGAGTGCAATCCGAACTCATGAGCCAGATGGTTTAATTCCAGTATTGCCGTTTGTGGATTAGTGGTAACAATTGCCAAATCATCCGCATACGCCAATAATTTGGTAGTATGTCCGTTAGTTATAACAGGGGATATTTTATCAGAGGCAAGAATTTTCCTAATTAACGGGTCTATATAGAGTGAAAAGAGTATAGGGGAACAGGGGCAACCTTGACGGGTTCCTCTTCTAATCACCACCTCTTCCGACTGTAGGCCCATTGCAGTAATTCTGGCTACAGGATCCATGTACATAGCTTTAATTGCTTTCCTGCATTTCTCACCAAAGCCCCTTCTGGCCAATACATCCCACATAAAATCCCAGACCACGCGGTCGAAAGCCTTTTCGGCATCTAAAAGGATCATGGCCATATCTCCACCCTCAGCAGCCATTGCATCAAATAGCGAGATTGCCCGCGCTGTGTGTTCCGTGGTACCTCTCCCTGGGACAAACCCATGCTGCCAGGGTGAAACAAGTTGACCGATGATCCTTCCTAGCCTTTTTGCCCATACTTTGGAATAAAGTTTGGCATCCGCATTTATCAGCGAAATCGGCCGATATGAGCCGGGATTCTCCTCCGGTTTTCCCTTCTTATGGAATATTACAATGTTAGTCTGTTTCCATGTATCCGGGACCTTACCAGAGCAAATTATTCCATTAAATAGATCTTCGAGCAAAGGAAGAATTTCCTCTCCTAGAACCCTATAAACCTCTATTGGTAAGCCGTCTGGGCCTGCAGCTTTACCCGCTGCCAGTTCATTCAGTGCAATCTTTATCTCCTCTGCTGTTATATCTAAGTCCAATTGCTCCTTATCCTCCTCCTCCACCCTTGGGCATGGAGATCCCTGATCTTGCGAGGGTGGTACCACCCCTGTCTCCTGATCGTACAGTTTCTGATAAAAATTTTGAAATACGTCCATTATTGCTTTTGGGTCTGTATATTCTACACCGTTATACTTGATCTTACCAATTTTATTACGATTTGTTTCTTGCCTAATGCGCAGCGCTAATGCTCTTCCAGCTTGTTCGCCTGTCTCATACCGCCTCGCTCTATGTGTTTGATATTCACAGATCTCCTTCTGTGTGATTATTTTTAAAATCTCGCCCTTAATCCGAGCCATATTTCTAACAGTTTCCCTACTATCCTTGCCTGAGACTATTTCCTCTATATGACATCTCTCAACCTCTGCTAAGTCTGATATGAGTTTTTCCGCTTTGCTTTTATCCTCTTTCCTTATTTTGGCGGCATAACTAATCGTCTCACCCCTTAATGAAGCCTTAAAGGATTCCCAGACTCCATTTCTGGAAGCACTATATCTATTGAACTCAAAAAATTCTTTCGCCCACTTTTTAATATGTTTTACGAACCTTTCATCATTTAATAGCTTCCTTTCGAAGGTCCATCTTGTTGTTTTCCTCTGCATATTAGGAACCTTATACGTCAATATCAAGGGGTTATGGTCCGAGACTATTCTTGGTAATTTGGCAATTTTAACCTTGCCAATTTCCCCCATTGTCACAAAAAAATAATCCAGTTTAGAATATTTCTGTGCCGGGTGGGAAAAATATGTAAACCCTAGATCCCCAGGCATTTTTTCTCCCCATACCTCCACCAAGCCATGAGACTGAATTAAAGAGCCGAGAGCTCTATTTACCTTACGTTTACGACCTGTGTATCTACTTCCCTGTTGCCAATCCGCTGAAATATTCATATCCCCGCACACTATCATCGGGGTAGCCCAATTAGCCAACTCTTCTTCCAGTTTATCATAAACCATTGGCTCGTCTTCATTTGGGCCATATATCACACACAATGTAAATCCCAAGTTCAGTTCCACTAGGACCCATCTACCAGACCCATCAGTTTTACTACGTTTCACCCCCCCCCAGATTGCATTTTGCTAAAATAGCCACACCTCTAATCATAGATGACTGCGATGAACATCCTATCATGGTATACCCATGCATATCCAGCAACTTCCTTTTAGCCCAGGGTATATGGGTTTCCTGAATACACAATATGTCTATATTATTCGATTTGACCAGGTGACTCAGTCTTTGCCGTTTCTTCCAGTCGTTTAGACCCCCTACATTAATAGTGCAAATCCTAATGTCTGACATTATTGACACGTTTACCTTCCCTACATTGTCTGTTATCCCTGACTCTAATACCAGCCCAAGTCATACTCATTTCCATCTCATAGTTTTTCTTTTTTTTACTCCACCCTTTTCCCCCCTCAACCCCCTCCCCCACCCCCTGCTCCCTCTCCCTCCCCTTGCCCAGCTCACAGCCGGAGCTCCCCCTCTCCACCCCCCTTTTACAGAGGCGCTCAGACCAATGGTCTGTGCACGTGATGGTTCGCAGCCCTGATTTAGGAAATTTGAGCCTATGTCCCATCTTTAGTTACTATGACCCCCCACCATATACAATACACACCAACCCACACTGTGTTCCTGCTTTATACTTTACCTAAACTTATCAGGGCTTCCCTTTTGTCTAGATACTGCCGATATAATAATCACAATTATTATTACAAGACACTAATATCAATCATTGCTTAACATTTCTAGACATTTCTAGACCCCCTGCGACATCAAGAATTCTTTGGCCTTAACCTCGGAGGAAAAATATAATGTTCTGCCGTCTTTGATTATTTTAAGCTGGGCAGGGTTTATCAGGTATGCCTGCATACCCTTATCCTGAAACGGTTTAATCATCTGCCGTAATCTCCAGCGTCTCTCCACCGTGATATAACAAAAGTCAGGGCGAACAAAAAAAGAATAGCCATCAACCGTCTTTTTTTTGTCAGGTCTCGCCCTCTCTGAAATTGCTTACCTCAAATTAAAGTTGCCCAGAAAAATTAAAATTGCCCTGGGCTTGTCTCCCTCTTTTGCATTCTTGTGGATTTTAGCGGGGATACGCTGTGCCCTCTGCACCTCCCTATAGAAATACCAATCTTTCAAATCAGTAAAGGCATGTTCAAATAATTTGACTACGAATGCTTTCATGTCTGTATCCTCTGACCCTTCAGGGATTCCCAAAATGCGTACATTGTTCTGACGCGATCTGTTCTCCAACGCCTCCAATTTCCACTGTATATCAGTTAACTGCTCTGCTTGCAGATCTACCTTGCTGGACGCCGCCGCCGACTCTGCTTCAGTTGAAACAACTCGCTCTTCCAAGTTGCTAACCCGCTCTCCCAGGTTCACACACACCTTAGTCAGCTTCCTTACCACTCCTTGCATTTTCCTGACTGCCGCCTGAGATTTACGTCTCTCCTGTCGAACTTCTTCCCTGTGTGCGATTATTTCCTGGTGTATGACCTCCAGGAGTGACATTTGTGCCGCTTCCCCTCCAGGGCTGTCCGGGGTTGATTTGGTTGGCGGCTGTTCTCTTTTATGACAGTGTATTTTCGCTCCCACCGTGGCTTTCACTGCAGTTATCGGGGGGCTACATTCGTCTTGCTCCAAATCACTGTCAGTATCTGACCCACTGACTTCTTGATCCAGGCTATCTTCCTCTTCCTCCGACCATTCACCGCCCTCTGACACTGAGAAGAATGCCTCACTTGGGACTTCCTTTTTGTCACTAGTGTCTCCCCCGGTATCATCCTCCAATATCTCTTCTAACACTCGGGGTATCACCAATACGTTGGCCTCAGCTTCCCCTGCTGGATCTCCTGCCGGATCCGTTCCCCCTTTCTCGCACCCCTCTGTGCTTCCGGCCGTATTGAACTGAGCAGAAGTAGCGGTAGCATTTTGGGATACTTCCCCTGTGATAATGGGGCTCCCAGCGTCATCAATCTTTGCCATAGCCTGAATAGCCTCGATATTGAAGTCGTTAGAGTCTTTAGCTTTACTCAACTTTTGAAATATATCAGATATTGGGGTGGTGCCCTGGGTGTCTAGGTTTACTTTACTGCCCCCTTGCTGTTGTAACATTTTTTTTGCTGGGGAGACCTGCTTCTTCCTCTTATTGCCCTCTAGTTCCTTATCTGCCATTGAATCCGCGAGCTCCGCTGCAGCCTTCCTCCTTGCGGCGGCTTTGGCGCTTGCACTAATCTTGGGAGCCATAATTTCCCTCCTCCTTTCCACAAGCCCAAACTGCTCCTTACCGCATGTAATGCTGTCCCGGTTTTTTTCCTCCAAATTTTGGTCCGCGGGGGTCTCCAAGACGTTCGGTATCCTCCCCTCAGCACTTTGATACGAGTACACTTGCCGATTCGGTTGGGTCTCTGATTGCCGAGGTTCCACCGACCGGAGCTGTCTTCTCTGCTGCTGGCTCCGTCTTGTCTGTGAGCTCCGCACCGTTTGTTTGGTGAGAGCTAACTCTGCTAACTCCGCAGTCTCCGCCTGCAGCCCAGCAGCAGACCCGCCTCTCAGCCTCCTCGCCACCTGCAGCAAATCCAGAAACAGCCGTTTAAGCGGCCGTCGGCAGGTCAGTCGCATACGGCAGTATCGATTTTCCCCTAGCGAGTTTTGAATTTACAATCTTTTTGCACCTCGCGTCTCCCGCTAAACTGGGGATTTGGTTCCTACAGGTTCCGTGGCTCCGTGGTGCGGTTTTGTGGAGTCATACTACTTTACTCCTGCATCTCCTCAATCGAGCTGCTTCCCGGCCGTCCTACATTACCTGTTGATAGGTGAGCGTCTTCCCAACAACAGTTTGGCAACGTGTGTTAGCTTCAGCTTGACTACTGGGGATGTTGGAGAGGCCCTGTTTGTGAAAATAAAATGAAGAAACTGTGCATCTACCACAGCAACGCAACAGAAAGTCAGGAGAAAGCACCATATGACATACTGTGCTGATTTCAGGATTGTGGAAATGCAGGTTTGCCCTATATTTCACATAATTTAAATATATATATATATATATTCACTGAAAAAACCATAGGTTTCACACCAGTTATAGTTAGCTGGAAATTTTACTGATATAAAACCATTGAAATTCCCACGTTATAGTTAGTCGGACTCACTATAACTTGCGCGTGCAATGCACTGCTGATGACATCACATATTACATCACTCATGACATGGTCAGTGACATCACTCATGACATCACTGATGACACCATCCAGTGAATATGTGTCTTTCTGAAAAATAAATATTAGTGAGTTATGTTTAAATATTTAAATACATATATTAGTGTTTCACTTTGTGTATAAGTGGCTACATGTGTTGATAAGTAGCTACATGCGTATGTATATGGGTTATTTGATATTTTTATTAGTTTTAGTATGAGTGTCTATATGGTTTGGTGGAGGTATTACTTAGCACATAGATGCATGAGTGACTGACTCTTTGTTTGTATGTGTTTTGAAGACAGCATATGTACAGGACTGTATGGGTGGATGAGTGTCTATATGTGTTTGTTAGTGAGTGAATGACTGTCTCACTAGTGTCTTTATCAGTAACTACATATGTTTTAATCTAGTATATATGAATATTGATGTATATAAGTGAGTATATGTGAGAGTAAGAGATTGTAAGATTTCCTGTTTAAATAAGTATGTGTTTCTATAAGTGATTGTTTAAGAGAATAAATATGTGTAATTTTCAATAGAAGTAAGGTGGAAGTGTGTGTTTAACTCTATATTCAAATAAATGGTTGTTCAATAGTTTATTTGCACGTGTGAATATGTGTGTGAGTAACTTTTGGATGAATGTCGGTGTGTAACAGAATGTATAGGTGTATCTCTTCATATGATGAGTGAGTATATGTATGAGTGACTATATAGAACTGTTGGTGAATGAGTGGATGAGTATATAGATAGTGGAAGTACAGAATTGCTTGTTGTAACTGATATAGGTATGTCCATTTTTTAAAAATTTCAGTTTCTATTTTTGAATATGTGTCTCAAGGGTTACTTTACACTGAGAGGAGGTCTGTCACTGTGTCACAAGGATGGTGTCATCAGTGATGTCATGAGTGATGTCACTGACCATGTCATGAGTGATGTAATATGTGATGTCATCAGCAGTGCATTGCACGCGCAAGTTATAGTGAGTCCGACTAACTATAACGTGGGAATTTCAATGGTTTTAT
This sequence comes from Lissotriton vulgaris, assembly GCF_964263255.1. Lineage (NCBI taxonomy): Eukaryota > Metazoa > Chordata > Amphibia > Caudata > Salamandridae > Lissotriton > Lissotriton vulgaris. The sequence continues at coordinate 235,953 of NW_028254719.1, read as the reverse complement.
ATCAGTAAAATTTCCAGCTAACTATAACTGGTGTGCAACCTATGGTTTTTTCAGTGAATTTAATAGGTTTTTTAAATGCTAATTCCTAACTATAACTGGTGTGAAACCTATGGTTTTTTCAGTGAATTTCATAGGTTTTTTAAATGCTAATTCCTAACTATAACCGGTGTGAAACCTATGGTTTTTTCAGTGAATTTCATAGGTTTTTTAAATGCTAATTCCTAACTATAACTGGTGTGAAACCTATGTTTTTTTCAGTGAATTTCATAGGTTTTGTTAATGCTAATTCCTAACTATAAGTTTCACTTTATAAATAAGACTGTTAGCACTCTAGTTGTTCTTTTTAACACTCTGGTACATTCTGTCATTGGGCTACAGTTGGGCTACATCTAGTTGAAATTTGGGCTACATTTACAATTTTTGGTCTCTGGTGGCCATCTTTGGGCTACATTGGGCTACTTTGGGCTACATTTGGGCTACATTTTGGCTCTAACATATATTAAGCCCAATGTAGCACAATACATATTTTTCTAAAGTTAATTTTTTTACAAACCACTTCAGAATAGGGCTACCTGTCCCTACAATTATCCCATTTTTTTTTTTTTAATTTTTGGGGGGAGCGCTCCCGGAGCGCGCCTCGGGGAGCGCCCCGAAAAGCGTATTTCTGAAAAGCGCCCCGGGGCGCGCTTCGGGGAGCGTCCCGTGAGCGCCAATATCGCAAACGAAAACATGATCGTGACGTATCGCGTAGCCGCGACCGCGTAATACGCACGGCGTAAGCGCACCCGGAAGCACTCGAGCGAATACGATCGTGCAACGTAGGCGTCTGACACGCTTACGCGGCGCGCCTCAGGCCGCGCCCCGAGGCGCGTCGCGTAAGCGCGTCGGTTCATGTGACCAGAAAATAACACTTTTCATTGGTTCATAACAGTTTTGGTTTCATAATGATGAAGCCCATGGTCATGTGACCTGTAAATAACACTTTTCATTGGTTCAATAATTATTTTTTTCTAAATTTAGAGAAACCCACCCATTTCTCTCACTATTGATTTGCACTTGGAGAGAGCAAGAGGTGTTTTGTGAATTGTCTACTCATTAATTTCCTGATCTACAGCAATGGCTGCAAGGGAGTCATCCAGCAGTGATTCAGATGGATTTGTGCAAGAGGACCCTCCTCACCAGAAAACAAAGAACCACTTCATCTGGAAATTTTATGAGATCCCTGAAGGACAAAAAAAAGTTAATGCTGGTAAAGTAACCTGTAAAATATGTGGCAGTATTTTATCCAGAGGCAATCCTCTAAAAAAATACAGCTTCGGAAATGCCAATTTAATTAGGCATGTCAAAAGAAAACACCCCAACAATTACTCCAGGGAGAGTGTCAGGGAGCTGGCAGAGAAGGCACGGAGAGATGGCAGCAGCACCTCCACTGGTGGAGCAACACCTTCAGGTTCAAGACATGCAAGAATGGTCCCTAACGTCCAGCCGGTATTTGCAGGAATAAAATTTTTATGCAAGGACTGTGACGAACTACTCTGTTACGGGGAGCAGAGCGTTGAACTCATTGCAATAAAGAAACAGGAACACCAATGCTCTCCCCGTCCCTAAATTTTCTCATTTTTTTGCTCCTGTTGAGCATTTTTTGAATCCCTGTTTTTGTTTTTACCCTGGAAAAAAACCATAAAAAATATAAAATCGTTTCAAAAAGTATAAAAAAAATATAAAACAAAAAAAACAAAAAAAAAGTTCTTTTCAGAACTACCTCCAATTTATAAAAAAATGACACTTTTTAAAAAAAAAAAAGTGTCATTCTTTTTCTCAATCGTACGCTCACCGGTGCGCGTACCAGGCGCTCCCTCGGCGCAAATTTAAAAAAAAAAATTTTTGGGGCCCCGTACGGCTTTTTTATGACCCCCACATCAAACCTAGGGGGTCAGGGGGGGTGTACCCTGCCCCCTTTTGCTCATTTCCCCCTTTGATTTTTACCACCTCAATCCTACCGAGGTACAAGATGGCGGCCGCTGCGGACTGTTTCGAATGTTTACAGACACCCGAGAGCCAATCAGCTTTCCGTACGCAAGTCGCGTGGCGCGCTTTGAGCGCTCCCCTGCGCGCGTACCGGGGCGCGGCTCTAGATATATATATTTTTTTGAACCTAAATTACTCAAAATCCACTTGAGCACATATCTCGAGACATAGCAAAGGCACATCGGACTACCAGTCCCTACAATTTTGACAAATTAGGTGGAAATCCATTCAGCCGTTCGGGCTAAAAGTGACATCGACCGCCCTATGGAAATTAACATGGGGAAAACGCGTTTTGGGACCCCCCTTTTATCTCGGCCCCCGCTTCACGCATCCCCCCCCAAACTTTCAGGGAAGGACCGGAGCTCCACGAGGCCATTTTCAGGAAATTTTCAGGCAGATTCGTCAACCGGCGCCAAAGTTATTCCAAATAGAATTTTGAGATTTAACATTGAAAAAAATCCTAACTATAACTACCTACTGGCGACCGCCAGTAGGTAATATATATATATATATATATATGTGTGTGTGTGTATGTATGTGTGTGTGCCTGTGTATCTCTCTCTCTCTCTCTCTCTGTCTCTCTCTCTCTCTCTGTCTCTCTCTCTCTCTCTCTCTCTCTCTCTCTCTCTATATATATATATATATATAAGTTTCAAAGTCTGCTCAAGAAACGCTGACGGCGGCCCCTCGGGAAGTGGCACCAATGCCGGCCGAGCACGCCGGTACTGTAAAAATTCCAAAGTTCCAAAGTAACAGGTGCTCTCAGTCCGCAAAATAACACAACATTGTGTTATTTTGCGGACTGAGAGCACCTGTTACTTTGGAACTTTGGAATATATATATATATATATATATATATATATATTCTGATCAAGGGCTTTTCACGCCCGACACGCGCCATCTGTTAAGACTTGGCAACAAAGAAAATAAAGGAACATCTTGCCGAATTCGAGTGGTCTGTTCTTCTTCTTCGCCGGCGTTTCCAGGCAGGAGGTGGTTTGGAGAGTTGCTAATTGATATATATATAAAAACTAATGATTCAAACAAGTGATTGATGGCATTAATGTGATGTAAAGATATAGTAGAGCAGTCTTTCTTCCAGTTTCATTTCAATGCTAATCATGTGACACGTACTACCTTTGTTAAAAACATTTAATTTTATGTGGCTGACCATTGTGAGCAAGGCAGGTGTGCCGAAACGCGTTAAGCGGAAAATTAAATAAACGGCTGGATGGTGAAGCTTATGCCTGTGTCGGAGTCCGATTTTTCTTTCAAATCGGGATTGGTTGCTATATATATATATATATATAGGGCAGCGTGAACAAGGGCATATCTTGCCAGAAACGCGTAGCTGCTTTCTGTTGTTCAATAAAAACAACTCTGCTGATGTGACGTGGTCCGTCTCCTTCCTGTTTGCTGGTGTGCTGCGTGGTTGCTGAAACACCGAGAGATCCAGAGGAGTCACGTGTTGTATATATATATATATATATATATATATATATATATATATATATATATATATATATATATATTTATATTTTCACACACACACAACGGCAACTGTGAGTGTGGTGAAACAGTTTACATTAGCGCTGGAACTCTTTGATAAGCCAGAGCGCAAGTTTAGACACAGATATGGTGATCACGAGCATGGCTAACGGCATTGTGAGCACGGAACTCTTCAGACATCGCTAGGGCGATAGCAACATTAAGAGCATATAAATTAAATTACCTTCTTGGGAATGACTGTGGTGTTGGTGATTCAGCCAAACATGATCAGTTATAGATTACTCAGAGTCAAACCGCTGTCCCAAACACTAACTCCACCCAATGTTTATTGAAATAAAAAACAGGTCAACATAACCTTACTGGTATCCTTTGTATCCAGTACTGCCTACTGATGATTACTATCAGTGCTATAATGAAAGAACTTGATAACTTGCACTGCAACTAATATCCATAGTCCATTATGGAACATAATCAATCCATTAACTACCCTCCACACTTTTCACCTAGTCGTAGTCCACCCTCAATTGACTGGATGGAGTGCATTGAAATTTCTGAAAATTATCTAGGAGGCTTGGATGGTCAGACCCTCAGTCAAGAAAGGAAAAGGGCTTTGTCATTAAATAAATTGGGCCAGGAGGGGCAGCGCATATTCAACTATCTACCTAGAGCATTGGATAACTAGGAGAGCCTATTCCCGATGTGTATACACTTGAAACAATATTTGGCAAAGCTGTAAGTATTGCTATGACTAGCCACAAATTGTATATGCATCCTCAAAGACTGAACAAATCAGGCTAGGAATTGGTCACTTGCCTCAGATAATTGCCGATTAAGTGGCAATTTGGTGCAATGATGGAGGAACTGATACAAGATCAACATATGGATAATGTTATAGTAAGAAAGAACAGTGTCTCCTGGGGCTGGTCCCGCAAAGCAAGAAATGGAAAATGGTCAATAAATTATTACAGTTAGCATTGGTGCTGGCCAAATGGAGGGTGGCAATATGTCGGATGGGGGAACGGGCTCCGACGTTCGAAAGTTGGATAAGGGATGTGGGAGAATGGTCTCTGGAGGAGGAGCTGCATATATAGGCTCTCGTAAGCATGAGAAGTTAGAAGAGGGCATTGTAACGTGGAGAAAGTTATGTAGGGAATTGTTAAATTCAATGGGGACTGGAAGTGAGCATGACAATGGGTCTGATAGCAGTAGTAGGATGTAAAAGTTGGTGCTTGGGCAAACCTAACTTAGGGGTCAATTAGGATGGCGGACGGACAAAGTCCGTCCGCCATCCTGTCGGAGGACGGAACCGTCCACCTCAGGGGTGGAGGTCCTGTGCCTCGAATTAGGATGCACTCGCCACAGTGGCGGGTGCATCCCGCATTTTTAACATTGCAGCGGGCGTTGCTGAAAGCACCGCCCGCCGCAATGCTAAAAATGCATGTTGTGCGTTTCAAAGCACAACATGACAGGCACCGCGCGGTGCCTGCCATGTTGTATTATGAAACGCAGGGGGTACCATAGGTACCCCACATGTGCACCCCCCACCCTCCCCCTTCACCTTGGGGGCCCACAACGGGCCCCCAAAGCAAAGACCGTATGCCTTTTTGAGGGGGCATGGCCGCCACGGAAAGGCATTGCCCCCAGCACATCCCAATATGGCTGGCGGTGTCTGATAGACACCGCCACCATATTATACCTTTTCCACCGCGGTCGCAAGGCGACCGCAGCGTAAAAGCGGCGGTCGGTCTTTCCGTCCGCCGCGGTCCCCCCCGCCATTGTAATATGGCGGGGGGGAAATGGGTGGCAGACGGGCACGGATCACCACCGCCTGCATGGCTGTGGCGATCCGTCCACCATCCTAATCGGCCCCTATGTATCTATGAAACTAATTGTGAAATGTGCTCAGGACTCGGATGTATAAAATGGAAATAAGTCAAAGGGTATTATCTTGAAGGATTTTGTATGTAACTGCTCAGTTATGGTGTGAAAAATTGCATAAATACACGTTTTTTTTCAATGTTATAGTAAGAGCTACAAGAAAGACTGCGGACAGTGAAATATCCAACACTAAAGAAGGCTATGTTATTTTTAATAAACATACTATATTTTTACATTATTTGATTTTTTGTGGCACTACAATTAGGAGCAGGGGTTGTGCTGTATACATGAAATGTGATTGAGTGTGGAATTGAATGGAGAGTATTATCTGATTAGGTTGAATACCAAAGGGAATATCCATTTTATATTACAGTCTATTTAGAGACCTGTACCTTTGGTGCGTGGGGCCTCCCTCATAACATTATAGGTTTTGATTTTCACACACAAGATTCAGTTCAACCTTGGAGGAGAGGGTGTATGGGACTTTATAGGTCCTATATAAGCTTTTCTGCATAGCTTGAGATTTGCTTTGATTCTGGTAGATGTGCATACTGGATAGCTAGAAGTCGAATTCATGAATGAGATAACCACTGCTAGCACTATCGCAGTGCTTAGAAATTGTTTTTACTAGAAAAGGTGTCCCATTATATCTAGTTACAGACAGTGGGACATAGTTAACTTCACTTCAAAAGATATTAAATAGTTTAAATGGAAGTCCGTGGAAGAAATTGTAGAACTGCAAATAGCCTATTCACAGTTGAATGCCATGTTTGAAAGCGGGAGTCCTATGATTAGAGGGGTCATTGAAATGGAGGTGAAGAGTGTATTGAACAGTTTCTGTGTCAGATTCACAAACATAAACTAACACTTTAGACCAAATGTCAAACTTTACTTCTTTTCGTTATTCACAAAGGTAAACTTAGACCAAAAGTCAAACTTTACTACTTTTCAGTATTCACAAAGGTAAACTTAGACCAAAAGTGGAACTTTACTACTTTTGAGTATTCACAAAGGTAAACTGAGACCAAAAGTAGAACTTTACTAGTAATAACTTACATTTGTGAATACCGAAAAGTAGTAAAGTTAGACTTTTGGTCTAAGTTTACCTTTGTGAATACCGAAATGTAGTAAACTTAAACAAAAGTGTACTTTTACCTTTGTGAATCAGGCCCATAGAAATTGTTGGGGCACATCACAGTTGTTTGAATAAGACCATGGGTCAGACAATATTTTTTTATGATGAGAGGTCGGGTAGGTCACACCAGGTTGGCCCAATATGGTTGAAAGAAATTGCCGAAAAGGATTCAGATGAGGCCGGAGAAGTGTACAATGATAGAAGTTGGGTGTAGGTAGGAGATTGGGTGACAGTGACGTCTAGACTGTTTTGGTGTGGACTTATCTAAATTTAAAGGACTTTTTAAGGTTGTGTAGGTGAGCGGAGTCTACATCAAACTGCAAAATGGCCAGAGGTGAAACAGGTGCAGAGTGGCTTTGTATCAAAGACAACGTTTGAGTGATGAAATTCAAGGTGATGGAGAGTATAGTGAAGTTGTGGAGGAGTCTTGATAATGACTGATGAGTGTTTGAAGAGAGTGGTAGAGCCTTGAGATACACAAATTGGTGCGAGAGATTGGCAGTAAACTAGGCGTGATTATATTCCAGGTGTCGGTCATGAGAATGACCTGATGAGTTTCAACCGACCAACAGTGAGGAGTGCTCCTATACAGCTTACTGACTATGTGTGATAATTATTGAGTGGAAGTAGGGAAGATAACATTTCATCATTATATGATATTGCATTGACATACATATTCTTTACCATCTTTTTATGTTTTTATATTTTTGCTGTTGGTCCATACTATATTCTGTGTATGATTAGGCCAACAAGTGTTCTGTTATATTTTCTTTCTCAAATTCTTTGTTTATTTCAACTTTATGAATTTTTAAAGGAGAAAAGACATCGGTTACGATTGATAGCTTTATAGATCATGGTTACATTAGGAGATCCATTGTCACCAAGGGAGACCACTTCAGTAGGAGTTCTGTTGACTGGCTGATGAGACTCTCTATATGTCTGGTCTGAGAAGAATAAACTTTCATAAACTAGTTATAATTGAGTGTCTTCCTTACAACACTTTCACAAGTACAGGCTTTTGTTGGAATAAAAATGTATTAACTAATGAGACAAGTTCAATGTAGTTTCATTGTTTGCTAGTTGAATTGCATTTGATGTTATTATCGCACTGGCAGTGGACTTGTCTCATCTTGGTAGGTCTGCCTCAGAATTTTCAAAAGACTTGAGTCTTTCAGTTAGGATTTATCTACAGGTTCGCCAAGCTTCAGTCTAATATAGGAAACTTTAGCCTGGCTATGGGGAGACAAAAATGTACTTGATTCTTTCCATTCAAATTTCAATAAAGGCATAAAATAAAGTTCAACAAGTTGGCAAAATTGCCATATCTTACTCTGATGCAGAATTTTTTTAAAGAGACGGCTACATTCTGTTCCAACAGATTTGAAATCCATTATTGCAAGGTATCTACTCAAACCACGAAAAGACAACAGTTCTGATTATACACCAAAATCTCAAAGTCTGTAAATCTGCCAGTTCAAGTAATGAATTTATGCATTCACGTTTATTTATAAATACCACTTTGACCTATAGCCTAAATACAATGTAGTTTAGACAGTCCGTGATGAATAAAACATTATATGACAGTATTTAATATTACGACAATTTCAAATAATGGGAGCAATATTTTAGAAATGCATTAACAATGAAATAGTTATATGTTGACACGAATGCTTGGCAAGGTGTCCGCAAAGGTCAATCATTTAATACCCATGTCCTTATTCGCAAAGAGTAACGCTTTAGTAAGTAAGTTTATAGAGGCTGGCCTACAGCCGCAAGTGTCTTTGGCTAAATGTATACAGGCCCAACATGACGGTGGACTGAGGATTCCCAAAATCCGCCTTTATTTCTAGGCTTTATAGGTATGTAGTCAATGATTGGCTTTTCGGAGAACAGGAGACCCAGCGTATAAATTAGAGAGGGACTACTTAGACGCATGTGATTTGGAAGCAATACTATGTGGGTCGTTGGTTTCTACTGGGATACTGGAACTGACCAGGGCACCATTAATATGCTGGCGCCATGCTCTCAAACATATAAAATGGCTCAAACATATTACCAAGGAAACTCCTACATGCAGGACTTTTGGAACCCCCAGGTGTCGGGTCTGTAGGGCTTTAAAGCCTACGATAATATTGGCATCTCTATGATTGGTGATTTATGGTCTGGAGGACATATTAAATCCTTCAACCATTTTGCAGTTGAGTTCATTCTACACAGATCCCAATTTCGTAGGTATTTATAACTAGGCCATGCACTTTCTAAACAGGAACACCTCCATGAAGAGGGCCCCAAATGTAACCAAGTTGATCCTAAGGTGGTGATTGGAGCAGTTAACTGAGAAGGGGATCTCATGCATTCAAAGATCTCTGATCGTTAATTCCACAGAACCCTTTTTACCTCTGCAGGCTAGAAGGTAGAACAACATAGGCCCACTTGACGACGAAGAGTAGCAGAAAGCAAAAATGGCAGCTAGATGCCTGACTATATCTGCTAAACTACGACTGATTCCGTTTAAATATTTCACCCAGGTTTACTATGACCCAGTCAGACTTTGGCACATGGATAGAAGGAAGGATCATAAGTGTCCCAGATGCAAGGCATACCAGGCCACATTTTTCATAGGATATGGGAGTGCCCGGTCATCACCCGATATTGGACTAACATACTGTTGGAAAACGAGGCAGCATCTGTGAGGCCTGCACAAATAACATGACTTCATTTGTCCTTCACTGGGAACCAAACACCCAATTGTAGCGCCTGACTCTCAGAGGGTAACGCTGCAGAGCAGTCTGAGGCTTACTTAAAAAGGTGGTGTGGGCTAGTAATTGCCATTTGCAGGTGCGCAGAAATAACACTCAATAATTGATTATCCAGTCTGTACTTTGCTTTATCAAAGTAAGAGTTCATTTATTTAACAGACACACTACTCAATACTATGCACCAATTTACAAATATACATAAGCTGTTGGAATTACTTTGTGACATTGCATAACATCTCCACCCTTCTCACAGGTGGGTGAGGTCTAGTACCACCACTCCCATTTATGCACATCATCTTGCCCCCAATGCAGTTAGTTGAAAATAACCTGGAGTGTGGGCCCTGTATGCTGGCACCATCCCAGTGGCGACCCACACCATTTTCTCAACCAGCATTTAAAATAGGTACACCTTCCATTGTGACACATAACCCTGACTGAGCATTTCCTACTGACCATAAAGTATGCACCTCTATATCTTAAGGGCTAGCAGTCTAGGTTCTTCACGTAAGCGCAGCAGCAAGAAGACATGTTTATGCATCACTTTAGATTGACAGTACTTATCACATATGTGGATCATTAGAATGCATTGCAATTACAGCCCCTAAAGGTATCACAGATGAAATCACAAGATTACCCATATCCAGCCAGACACCCTAGCAGGAATATCTGGCAACATAACCCCACTTTGCTTATGACATCACCTTTATCATGAACTTCACATTAGACACGTGAACTGCAGTCCCTCTAAAGAAAATAACGTTAGTAAAAGCATTTCTGGTGCAATTACACCTCTTCACCTCCAGGGGGATGCCCTTCTCCAGACATCCCCAACTCAGCCTTTCACTCCTTGATGCACTTCTCAACCCTCCTCCAGCTGTAGAACCAAAGTTCCAGCCCAAGCGGAGGTAAACTGCTGGCTGAGCCCTTGAGGGGTTATTTTTCTTAGTCCCCATGAGACTTAGAGAGGGACTTCATCACGTTGTGATGGGGGAGACTGCGCTTCTCCAGCAGCTCCCCCTGCACCTTGGCACACAGACAGCGGTGGCCCCATCTTCCTGGGGCCACCACACGCCGAAATCACCAGGTTTTCTTGCCGGCTTCTGTAAGCCTGGCAAGGCATTATGGGGCATGTCTGCCTTCGCCATCATATTATAGCAGCGGCTCTCCTGCTGCTCCGGGGAGAGCCGCGCTGCCCCCAGCGGCCTCCTGCCGCGTCTCCTGGATTCGGTAGGGGGCCCGGTCCCACCCGGACCCCCAAGGTGAGTCCATCTGCAACTCACGGAGTCTTCTTCGCTGGAGGCCAGGGTGGGCTCCTGGCCTTCCGCCTGGGCACTCTTCACGGGGAGCGCGACGGCGCTATCCGGCTTTACTTCGGCCGCAAGGGGGGTTGCATGACAGTGCGCCCCCCTACTCCTCATTGCCCGAGTTGGCTCTTCTGGGGGGCCCGGGGATGGAGTTCCAGGCCCCTTGGGCTGATTTTCGCAGGGTGCCCGACGGCGCACCCAGACTTTGGCCCTGGCCCTCTTGGTCACCTTCACGGGCTTGACTTCTTTTTGGGGGCAGTCCCCGGGAACTTAACCCACCCCAGGGGCATCTCTGAGACCGGCGGCGGAGCCCCATGTGCTTCGTCGTCAGTCTTCTTAGGGGTCAAAGGTCGTCTACCTTCCGGGGGCATATCTCGGCCCCCAGGGGTTCGATCGGCTTCATTTTGGCCTCTTTTTGCTCCTGGTGGTGCTCCCCAGACACTTGGGTCTCCGAGAGGGAGGATTCAGCAGGGAGCTGTCTTCACTGGCTCCCTGCACCAGACTTTCGCCCGGCTCTCCTCCTGTGCCTCTCTTTTCCCTGCGCATAGGCCCCTGCTTCTGTGCACCAGTCCTGGACTCTTCTACTGTCGCTGTTCAGGATCCTGGGGGCAGTCAGGCGGTTCCTCCTTCCACTGCCCATTGCGCCAGGCTCAGGCACCTTCTGCCTCAGCAGACCACATGCCCAAGAGAGCTTCTCTTCCTGTGAAAGCACTTTTTAAAAGTTGAGTAGGGGGCAGGCAGGAAATCTCTGTTTGTCCTATCAAACAGCGACACATCACTTCACTGCCTCTGCTCCCTCCTTTCTGCCCAGCCTCTGGGTTTGTTCAAAATGGCGTCGTCTAGGATCTCTTGTCACATGGTCTCTGAAAAAGCCCCTTACCCCCCTCACTGCCTTCTCTCCTTGGTGCAGCTAGGTGCCTGGCACCCAGTGATAGCTGCTGATGGATGAGCCTGTAGCCTCACCCATCTTCTCTTCGTGGAGAGGAGGCCTTAGCTTGTGGGAGAAAGGTTAGCAATACTCAGACCTCAGCCAGGCCCTGGTTATGACTGACTCAGAGAAATGTGACATTTCTGGATGACCCAAAAGCAGTACAAATATGACTTTAGACTCTGCAGAATACTCCTTTTCACATCTATTACAGTGGACTTTAGTGCATGCCTGGAATCTGTAGGCCTTATGGAAGTTACTCTAGCCCATGGGATCCACATCCCCATAGGGGAATAATGAAGTGAAAACAGTAAAACACACTGACTTTCCCTGGCATGTTTCTTCTCAGTGTATAAAGCTTATTCCATGTCACCACCCCATTCTGCATAAGTCCTGCCACACCAGTCTATGCGCACCTGCGCTTTGGCTGCGCACGCTAGGAATCTCCCTTGTGCAGCCCCTACACGTGTGCACCCGCATGTACACAAGTGTCTGCATTTAACCAGCCCGGTGTCCCTTACTCTAGCTGCTGCGCAGTGGTCTGGTCAAACCAGGGGGACACCAGTAAAATTCCCATGCAGTCTCTTACATCCTGAGTTCACTGTGGGTGAGTCCCAACTTATGAGGCTCCCCCACAGTAAAAGCTCCACTATTAGGTGCTCAAAAAGCGAAAAATCCGGGCGGCCCATAGTGTCAGACCACCTTCTAACACATACACAATGCTCTGAGTGAAATTGTTGGAAATACATGCTTACACCATATCCTACGCATACTATTCTGGGCATTGACGGAGAAGGAGACGACACCATAGGAGCCTGCCGACTGGTGGCTGTCGTGTTGATGGTAGCAAAACAAGATGTTGCATGGCACTAGATGGCTTCTACTCCACCTACTGCGAAGAAATGGATATGGTTGCAACAGCTGAAAAAACTGTTTATGCTGCGTGTGGTTGTCTGAGCAAGTATCATAAAATATAGGGTGCTTGTGAGACCATTAGTCAGTGTACTACTGGCTTGGGGGACTGAGGAGAGGGCTGAAGTGAACTAATTATGGTTTACTTGCTAATCTTTACCTGTGTTATTAGGACTGATCTGTGAGGAATTATGTTTGTAGTTTTGTAAAACATAATAAAAAGTATAATAAAAAAAACAATGAAAATCAAAGCTTAAAACAAAACTGTTTCACACCCTTTCTAAAGAGATGAGAGGTGTGATTTTGAAACTTGCTACAGACTTGAGAAGCCGAAAACGAAAACCCCAGAAGCCTTAATAACATATGCTTTGACGTGGACGTGCATGATTTTGGTGACCAGGTAAAAGGCAAGGTGCAAAGTTTTTAGGTTAGTAGCAAGATACGTTGTAGAAACTGCACAGCCATCACTGTATATTGGACTGAAAAAACCGAGGCCCCTTATTCTAGGTGTTCTGTACATCTGGAGAGGTGGCAGCAGGTGATATGTAGAATGTTTGTTGGAACCATAAATGTTTTTGCTTTATGACAAAAACTGACTGCTAATCTCGATGGAATGAGAGTACCATACAGAAATCACACTAAAGATGAAAGAAAGAGGGCTAAAACTAATATAAAAAGTTGAGTAAAGATATGTCATTTGATCATCACATTACTTCCACAATTAAAAAGTTATAAATTTTTTTGTTTATGTTTAATCATAGTGTACTTGTACACCCGGAAGCCCATTCAGAAACTGCAATTTTGTAGTACATTTTGTAGTACTACAACAGTACTAAAAACGCGATTTACAAACCTACATGTGCATTTTCCACCTCTGCCTCTCCTATGTTTATCTTTACTAAAATCTTTGCCCCGACTATGGAATCTCCAGACAAGTAAGTTCACGTTTTAGTAGTGAATGTGGGAGGAACAGAGAGGAAAATGGAAATACTTACGACTAATGGGGCGGGGATAATTCAGGATGAGAGAGGGTCAGGGAGGTATTTGGGAAGGGATAAAAGAGTAAGCCCATTGCTATTCACAAACTGCACTTCTAAAGTTACTACAGCCAAACAAGGACCCAAACCAGTATAAGTTACTCCAGCTCAGGGCTGACGTAAGTTCAACATCACGCTTGGCAATCCCGTGGTAATGCAAGACCCTCACATCGAACGTAATGGAGATAGGGGATTAAAATAAACCTGTGGTAAATAAAAAAACTAATTATTTACGCCGTTCGGAATTTCTATAATTACCCAAGAAAATGGTAATGCATAAAATGAGGAGCAGAGTCTGTGGTCTCCGAGTTGAAAGGGTTTTATTCCAGAACTCGAGTTAAGGGAGAGCTCCTTCACCAAGCGGGTTCAGGAGTAGTCTGCTTTACTTGGAACATAACAGCACTTATATACAATACGAGTACAATCAAGAAGAAGGAGTTCCCTTAGACTTGATTCAATCATTCATGATGTAATCATACGGAAGACATAGCATACTTGTTCTCGTTTAAAGAATAACCTGAATAGCATTTACACATAGACAAACATATTGCATCCGGGTGATTGAGCTAACAAGTTACAGAATTGCTAGTGTCTGAGGACAGAGAATCGTGGCATTCTTACAGGGTTGTTTCTGTCGGAAAGGTAAAGAGGACGAGGCATTGTGCGTTCTTTACTTCTTACACAAGGGCGGTGATGTCTCACAATGGTATGTGTGTGCAGAGGGGAAGAAGGAGAATGGGCTGTAGTAAACTATTCTTCTTTGTGGCTGTCTCGTGTGCTTGATTAGGTTTTCCCTTGGTTGTTAACCCAACCCATGGCTGTCCTTGCAAACTAGGAGATCATTGACGAGCGAGAGCTGCTCGTTCGGTGACAGAGTTAGGGAGGGGGGGTTTCGAGTCAACCATGTGACTGACTCCGTTCGGGTCTAAAGGAAAATATTGAACGGGACGGAAACCCGTAGGATACATGATGGCTGGTCATTATTCTTTGCATGTGTCAGTACTATGAGGAGAAGGGCAGGCAAGAGGGGGTATAACGGGATTTGTGCTTGAAGTAGGAGAATCGGCTTGCCTGGTCGATGTTAGGGTGGTTAGGGTGCATGACGGGACACCAGGCGGAAAAGGGAGCTTTTTAGTCAAATTCCACATTCCCTCCTTGTCCCATAGAAACCCTATTACAGAAATTCTTAATCAATTTCTATATTCATCAGGTCGTATACTTGTTCCTGTAACATGATCATTTCATTTTTCTTTCCTCTGTTTCGTGGATGAGGAGTACAGGAAGTGGCACACAGTCCACAAAGGGTGGGGCCACACTGGACACAGAGGCAACAGGTGAAGATAGTGGCCAAAGCGAGTCCCAGGACTGTTAGTGCCTTCCACCCCCAGGTGGACAGGAGATCCCACAACCAGCCGGTCAGGGACCATGTGCCGGTGTCCATATCCAATTTGTCGGATAGAACATGAAGGCAGGAGATAGCAGAATAAACTGATGGGGTGTTGTCTGGAATAAATACACAACAACTGGACCCTATCACCTTACACGGCTAACAGGACATCTAAAACTATACGGTGTTGCAGTGTCATGAGCCTGTCTGCAGCTACCTCAGCTGTAATGTTATTTAAGGCGCCAGTTGTTTCATCTATGGCGGCCTGGACTACACGGGTTAGTTGCCGGATGTGGCGACTATTTGCCATAGGTCCCCAGAAAGGGAGGAAACCTTTAAAGAAGTCTCCAGCTTCTTGTCCTGTAGTATCTTCTGCATCTATGACCCCCCATCGCTGTCTTCTGGCTTGGGTCAGAGGGTCAATCAGGTGGTAATTGGCAGGGGCGGTGTAAGTCGGTTATAATAGGAATGCGATGTAGCATTTTCCAGACCAGCTTTCGGGCAACCAGGTGCACGCATGGGGTCCACAAATGAAATAAGTGTTTGGGGCAGTTACTATGGTCGGAAAATCGGGAGCAGGCAGTGTGTATGTCCTGTCACACTCGCTGTTCCCCATTACTTCCCCTTTTTCTTTCCCCCTTATGCAAAACCGGCCGTTTTGCAGTACTACCCAACCTCCTTGATCTGTTCGTCTTTGATCGACGGAAAACATTTCCCTGAAGGAAGCAATGTCATGGAACTGAGAGTAACTAGTATTTTCGTGATCTTCGGCCCTCCCCCAGGTCACAGTGAGATCCACCATTTTGGAAACAGCCTTTACTATTTTAGTCTTTACTTCGTTCCAATTACTCTCGTTTTTCAATTTGGTCGGGGGAATGTTTCCGACTGAGGCAGAGAATATCATAGCTAAGGCATAGGCGGACCCTGAATAACCAAACGGGAGGGAGAAAAAGGGCATTCCCTTATGTACGGAATGTGGCATCAAGCCACAAACCCAACAGTTTGTCTTGTTGACTATGAGCTGGTGTTTATGGAGGGTGGAAATGAATGTTTTATTTATAAATTCCTTTCTTCTGTCCTCGAGGTGTGGGGGAAGATCAACATGGGAATGCATAGTGGTATTCTTTACAAGCGTGGAAGAATGTGGAGGGAAAACTGTACATAAGATCCATCCCAGACAGGCTGCTACACAGCAAACAAGTAACATTGTAAACAGAAAGATCGAGAACCTGCTATGCAGTAATTTTACATATTTAGTCTTTTTCCATTGACGCACTGCGTCATTTCTCCTCATAATGTCTATGGATTTAATATCAAAGTGTCTCTGGACACGAGATCAAAACGTCTCCCAGCAGCCGCTTCACCAAGAACTTGTTCCTGGGCTTAATTAGCCACCGGTGCGTTATGATCAGGTGTAATGTCTTTAGTCTGTTTTTGGTGAGATCGCAGCCGCGATCGGTATTCCTGTTGAGGAGTGAGTTCTGGAAGTGGTGAAATTATATCCGGGGCGTTTGTAGCTGTTGAACAGGGCACAGTGTCTGTAGGTGTAGATCCAAATAATTTCCGACAGTGGCTAGCGTGGAGCCATCCTTTGCGTCCTTCTACTTTGACGGCTGTCCTCGTGGTCAGGAGGACCAGCTTAGGAGCTGTCCACCTCTTCTCCAGGGGGCTGGTACGATCAAAGTTCCGGACTAAGATCCAGTCGCCGGGCCTGATGGTATGTTCTCCAGGCGTGGTGTGGTCTGGAAATGCTGCTGTAACCTGTGAACGACAAGATTGGAGTGCAGACATCAAGGAAGCCAGGTAATCTGTCAACATATTAGAATCAATGTCAGTCAGTTTTCTAGGAGAAGGGACACCCCAGATGTTAGGAGGTCTCCCGAATGTTATTTCGAAAGGGGACAGTCCCGTCCGGGAATGTGCCACCATTTGCATATAAAAGAGAGCGACCGGGAGGGCAGTGACCCAGTCTATCCCTTTTTCTGCACATACTTTGGCTAGTTTTGTTTTCAAGGTCTGGTTGTGCCTTTCTACCAGGCCAGCTGCTTGAGGGTGTCGGACACAATGGAATCTCCAGGAATATCCCAGTAAAAGAGAAAGAGCCTCCATTAATTTGGAGGAGAAAAGCTGTCCATTGTCTGAATAGACGACCCTCGGTAACCCATACCTGGGGAAGAATTCTCTCACTAATTGCTTAGCGGTTGTCTGGGCACCATAGTCTGGGACGGGGTATGCTTCAGTCCATCGTGTCAGTGTACACACTACCACTAGCACATATTTGTACCCTCTGCATCTGTCCATCTGGATATAATCCATTTGGAGGACTTCGAAAGGATGATCAGGAGGCTGGAATCCACCTTGTTCTACTGGTACACCTTTACCAGGATTAAATTGGCAACATATCATGCAAGTTCTTACTTTTTGTTTGGCTGCAGCTCTCAGATGTTTGTTAAACCAGATATTCCGTAAACTATCCAGCATACCTTTCTCGCCTAGGTGAGCGGGCTATGGACCGTGTCAATTATGACTTGTACCATGGAATCAGGGAGAAACCACACTGTCAGTCTGGATCTCCTCCTTGTTCAGTCCATTTCTTTATTTCATCTGCGGTGGCATGTGTCTGTATGTCTAGCACATCTTTCAAGGGGTCCCTCACTATCAAAGTGACAGTCTGTGTGGGTAACTGAGAGTCTGATGTGTTCACTGGATTCTGGGCTGTCTGTTTAGCAGTCTGGTCCGCTAAATCATTTCCCTAGGATATGGTGTCTGTAGCTTTGGTATGTGCTTTGCACTTCAGAATAGCTATGGCTGTGGGTAGGTGTATGGCATCTAGTAGGGCTTGAATCAGGGGACCATGTTGTATCTTGGCCCCATGAGAGGTAAGGAAACCTCTTTCTCGCCATAACACTCCAAAATTGTGAACTACACCGAATGCGTATTGGGAATCGGTATAGATGTTCACTTTCAATTGCTTCGCCCATATGCAGGCCTGTGTCAGAGCGATGAGCTCTGCTGCTTGGGCTGACAGAATGTCAATTCTTTGGGTCTCTATAACTTTACAGTCCGTTGTTACTGCATAGGCTGCCACTAACTCTCCAGCGCTAGTTCGCATGCACGACCCATCCACATAAAGTGTTACATCAGGATCTGGGAGTGCAACATCTGTTAGGTCTTGTCTTGGTTTTGTCACTACGTCGATCATTTCCACACAGTCATGTTGTGTCGTGTCATCTGAGCTTGAGGGCAAAAGGGTAGCGGGATTCAATACGTTGCATCGTCTGATCTCTATGTGTGGCTGAAAGAGCGTTAGTTCGTATCCTGTCAGTCTTGCTACAGTCAGGTGTTGTGTCTGAGTTCTGTTCAGAAGGACTTCCACAGCATGTGGTACTTGTACTATCAGGGGATGTCCTAACACTATTGAATCACTTTGTCTTATGGCCAGGGCTGTAGCCACAACGGATTTCAGGCTTGCAGGCAAAGCTTGTGCTACGGGGTCCAATGTGCTAGAGAAATAAGCACAGGGTCTATTTCTTCCTGCTTGGTCTTGAGTGAGGACGGATAGTGCTGTTCCGTCACGTTCTGTTACGAACAGGGTAAAATGCTTGCTATAGTTCGGGGTGGCCAGAACTGGTGCTTGACACAGAGCTAGTTTCAGAGCTTCAAATGCTTGGGAGTGTTCTGATGTCCAAGGGAGAGTTGTATGAGTGGCTGCTTCCACTGTGGTTAACTGTATGAGTGGCTTGACTATGTGGGCATACTGAGGGATCCATTGTCTGCAATATGAAGTGAGACCAATGAATGCACGAACTTCTTTCTGTGACTTTGGCTGTGAAATTGTCGAAATCAGTTGGATTCGTTCTTGTGTTAGTTGCCTACCCTCTTTCGACAGCAAATGTCCTAAGTAAGCCACTTGCTGTGCGCAGAACTGCAATTTTGAGGGAGACACCTTGTGACCTTTGTCTGTCAGCAAATGTAGGACTGTGAGAGATGCTTTTTCACATTCTGGTTCTGTCCTTGCTGTGACGAGGATGTCATCTACATACTGTATCAATGCTGTGTTGGTGGGCATATTGATACTGTCAAGTTGTCTTTTTAGTGCTTGGCTGTAGATGCTTGGACTTTCTGTATAGCCTTGGGGAGCCCTAGTGAACCTGAAACTTTGTCCCTTTAAACTGAATCCGAAAAGATATTGGCTGTCGGGGTGTATAGGAATGCTAAAAAACGCATTCTTCAAGTCGATGACTGTGAAAAATGCAGCTTCGGGATCTAAGGCAGTCAGTAGTGAGGAAATATCTGGGACCACTGGATATTGTGGGATCACACATTTGTTCAGTTCTCGGAGATCAACCACCAGTCGGTAGACCGGGGGTGCCTGAGGGTCAGTCCTTTTGAGGACTGGAAGAACTGGAGAATTGCAAACATTTGAATCCGTCTCTATCACCACTCCATGTTCTATGAGTTCTTGGATTATTTTTAGTAAGGCTTGTTCAGCCTCGGGTGGAATCTTATATTGTCGTATACGAGGTAGGACTACACCCTCCTTGAGCGTGACTTGATGTGGGGTGATGTCCATGTATCCAACATCAGTCGAGCTTTTTGCCTACAAATGTTGTGGGATGTCATTTAGTCTGGGGTCGAATTCTTTGACTGTGAAATGTCCTTTGAAATCTCGCAGGAACAATTTTACTCCTTCCGGTGAACAGCATATTACTGCTCCTAGTTCTTTGAGTGTCTTGATTCCTAGTAAATTCTCTGGGCACGTTTCTGTAAGGACCAGATCAGTAGTACGTGTCAGAGGACCCACTCCTAAAGAGACTGGTTCAGATACTTTGTTTATGATCGGTTTTCCTGAAAAGCCCAGAGATATATTATGTGAGCCAGAGAGAGGAACCTCTGGGACTTCCTTATGACTTATGGTAGTCCTATTTGCCCCCGTGTCGATGAGAGATTTTCTGTCTTGTCCCAGTAAGTGAGCTTGTACATATGGACCTTTCTGATCTACTGGAACTGGGATAAGGGGCAAGTCACTTTCTCTCTCAAAGCTGTCTCATGCATACGGCTCAAACTCGGGGTAATCTGACTGTACGCTCTGGTACATCTGCGTGGCAGCAGCAGGCGTCTGAACCTGTGGCGGCATAATGGTTTGAGGCTGCTGAGTGTTACCTGGTCTAGGAGTGTGAGGGCGTTCTTTCGTCTTTCCTGTCGCTATGTTGTGTTTCAGAACTGGACATTCCCTCACAAAATGGCCCTGCTGCTTGCAGTAGTTGCAGGTACCTTTATTGGCCCCCACATTACCTTTGGGGCCCGTATTTACTGGTGCCGTCTGTGCAACCAGTACCTTCATTTTGGTGTCTTTTACTCTTTTCTTTTCCTGTTCCTGTTCTTCCCTTATTCTGTTGTGGTGGTACTGTAACATCTGTAACATTTGTGAAGGACTATTTGCTTGCCAGGTACTCTCAATTTTCAACACTCTATTTCTGATGGGGGGTAAGGCGTTGTCCACCAATTTGGACACAAAAAGATGAGGATATGCCTCGCTACTATGTGTGAGTCCACTATTTATAGAGAAACATTTCTCCAATCTGGTGTAGTAATCACCCGTATCCTCGTCTGGCTTTTGTTTACAGGCAGAAATGGCATCCCAATCTTCCTTTTTCGTTGTCAATAATAGAGGCAAGACCTGTATGAGGAGACTGGGCAGTTCTTTTACGCATTCACCTAGACCTTCACCTGGTTTTCTGTCTGTCTCTTCATGTTCTAGGGCGGCCCACGTAATCTTTTTACCACCCACCTCCCAGTCCTTTTCCTTCAATTTGTCAAATATGCCTGTAGGTAGAATTACTTTAAGGAGTATTATTATATCTGGATATGTAAAACTACCCATTTGGAGGATATCTTTCAACTCTCTATGGAATCCTCCGGGATCTTTTTCGTGAGAGGGCACCATCTTTTTCATTTCCAATATCTCTAACTTGGTTAGGGGAGTATACACATCTATTCGTTGCAGTGTACCATCTGGCTGGGGTATGGGGTGGACTTCTCGTAAAGGATATTGGCCTGTAAGGTTCATGATCTGATGAAGCTAATGTAAGTTGGAGGAAACGGAGACGCAGGTCCAGAATGGTGTTGATTAATTCCGGTCCCCGAGATCTCCATCTGTCCGTCACTACTTCTTGTAACAATTTGTATAGCTTGTCTGATCGGTGGGAGTTATTCTCGTATAAGGTAGCCAGGTGTTGGACCATATAAATACCTGCTAGCCGTTGTTCTGCTTGGGGAAGAGCCAAAAACATTTGTGCTACTATATCTGGGCCTTATACCAGGTGCTGTGATATCCAATGGGTGGCAGACCGGGCCAATTCTTTTTCTTGTTGGGTAAGGGGAGGCTCATTGTCCATCCATTCATCTAGGGCTCTTTCCGTGGACTGAAAAAGATCTTCCGAAGAAGGATCTAATCTTTTAATTTTCTGCGACATTCGTGGGGTTCGCCACTTGGGGCCAGGACAATGTCGCGCTACACCCAGGAAATTCATTTTTATCTAGTGTCGGACCCTCATCTTCCTCTGAGTCGTCCTCCTGTGTGACTTTCTCAGAGTGAATAGTGACAATTTTCTTAACCAGTCTTTTAGTTACTTTGTCGATCTGATGTCCCAGATCATGTGCTCCTCTGTGTATCTGATCACTAAGATCTATTAACTCAGAATCTACGCTTCCATTACCCGGGTCTAGTTCCCGGATCAGACAATTTATGATGAACCGCAGGAGCAGTCCTCTGATGGGAACTTTTCTGTTTTTCATGACCTGGACCAGAGTATCCGGACCTTCACCTGTCCGTATGAATTCGTAAACTCTATCCAAATGCTTCGTTATATCGGGGACCTTTTGGAGTTGACCCACGGCTAGTCTTAATCTCTCTGATATCGTAGTCATTGGGCCACTACCGGGTTCGGGGTCGTAAGGACACTCAAGAGGCGGGACATCGTCTTTATCCTCAGCCCCGTTCCCCGACACTCCTAAATCAGAGGTAGAACCACCGGCTACTAGTTCAGGAGCACGTGTAGACGGGCGTGTTCTAGGCATGTTTACATAAGCGGGGGTGGTTCGGACAGATAGGCAGGGAGGAAATTGTCGGGAGCAGGGGGAATTACTTTCACTGGGGACTTGGCGTGTTCTTCTACAATTCCTTCCGACAAAACGGGATAAATGCCAGTAACAAGGGCGCTTCTCTCTCTATCTGCCTGTTCAGCTAGGACTTTCTCACCTTCTTCCTGTAATTGCTTTTCTTTAGCCTGCTCCGACATTCTCTTACTTTTCTCGACTTTCCCTAGTTCTTTCTGGGCCCTCCTATGCGCTTCCTTACGCCATAACTCAATGGCTTCTGTCTGTGAGGGCCTCGCCTTTCTTTTCCGTAACTCTTCCTCCACTCTCATAATGCATTCTATATCCCATGTACCTGTGGCAGGCCACCTATACGCCATTTCTAATTTCTCGGTATAGTCTACCCAAAGGTCTAAAAATAATACGGCACTCAATCCATGTTTGTTGTACATGAAATATCCAGGAGTATCTCTAGGCGGAACTTTAACTGGTTTCTCTAACAGATTCTTTTTGGTGCCTATAGTACGTAATTTGGAAAACAGAGGCATTCTTAAACTTCAACAAATTACGGTTTTAAAAGATTTGGAATATACAAAAACAAAACAAACACTTTATACACTAGAATATAGTGCAACAGTACCGGTCTCACGAATGAGACACGTCTTTACCGTTTTCCAAAAATGGAACCCGTCTTTATACTATCCCAGTGGTACTCACCAAGAAGCAAACCTTGAAGACCTGGTCATCGGACTCTTGACGCTTGCGCAGGAATTCGGGGCTCAAAAGACCTCGGACTCTGCGCTCTCACTGGTCGGGCTCTGGGTTGGGATGCTCCGCTATCTTCTTCACCGCCTCGTGTGGATGATCAGTCGCAGTCTGCCTCTTCCTCGTCTCGAGGGAGTTAGCGGGAACACCCCGCTGTTGTGCACTTGAAGTCCGTCGAAAGTATGGAAGGGACAAGGACCCGACTTACATCGCCGGCGCGTAGGGAAGAGGGAGCGTCCCTGTTCAGGCGCCAATTCATGTGGTAAATAAAAAAACTAATTATTTACGCCGTTCGGAATTTCTATAATTACCCAAGAAAATGGTAATGCATAAAATGAGGAGCAGTGTGGTCTCCGAGTTGAAAGGGTTTTATTCCAGAACTCGAGTTAAGGGAGAGCTCCTTCACCAAGCGGGTTCAGGAGTAGTCTGCTTTACTTGGAACATAACAGCACTTATATACAATACGAGTACAATCAAGAAGAAGGAGTTCCCTTAGACTTGATTCAATCATTCATGATGTAATCATACGGAAGACATAGCATACTTGTTCTCGTTTAAAGAATAACCTGAATAGCATTTACACATAGACAAACATATTGCATCGGGGTGATTGAGGTAACAAGTTACAGAATTGCTAGTGTCTGAGGACAGAGAATCGAGGCATTGTTACAGGGTTGTTTCTGTTGGAAAGGTAAAGAGGACGAGGCATTGTGCGTTCTTTACTTCTTACACAAGGGCGGTGGTGTCTCACAATGGTATGTGTGTGCAGCGGGGAAGAAGGAGAATGGGCTGTAGTAAACTATTCTTCTTCGTGGCTGTCTCGTGTGCTTGATTAGGTTTCCCCTTGGTTGTTAACCCAACCCATGGCTGTCCTTGCAAACTAGGAGATCATTGACGAGCGAGAGCTGCTCGTTCGGTGACAGAGTTAGGGAGGGGGGGTTTCGAGTCAACCATGTGACTGACTCCGTTCGGGTCTAAAGGAAAATATTGAACGGGACGGAAACCCGTAGGATACATGATGGCTGGTCATTATTCTTTGCATGTGTCAGTACTATGAGGAAAAGAGCAGGCAAGAGGGGGTATAACGGGATTTGTGCTTGAAGTAGGAGAATCGGCTTGCCTGGTCGATGTTAGGGTGGTTAGGGTGCATGATGGGACACCAGGCGGAAAAGGGAGCTTTTTAGTCAAATTCCACAAACCCCATAGGAAATAATACTAAATTAAATTATTTGAAATTATTAAAAATATAAACAAATGTAATTTAATGTTAAATTACAACTATAAAAATAGTATATAATTATGTTAACATATTTTAATTACTTTTGAATTAAAAAACAATGTAACAATATTTTTATTTAAATTTAATTAATTTACTTTTAATTAATTCCAAACATCACTCTTAATAATTATTAATACAAAATAACAAAATTCATTGTTTTACTAGGTGAGAATGTATTTTTTAATTTAAACTTCAGAAGAATTATTTTAACTTTATTTTATATATTTATAGTAATTGAAGGAGTTAATTCAGAATTATGAAAACAGGGCTGTAGCATGTTTTCTTTAGTTCTGCACTTAAAATAAATATTTTTATTTATTTACAATAATATTTGACATAACATTTATTTTTTTAGGTTTTCAAGTTCAAAACATTTTTTAATCTTCCCTGTACTTTACCATGCAGAGATCTCTGCCCTGACTATGGAGTCTCCATATACTAAAGTATAATGAAAATGTAAAAAGTTTATTTGAGGCACACAAAAAACTGTCAAAATATGTTTTTGTTAAATATAATTATAAATGTATTTTATTTATTTACTTTCAATGTAGAACTGAAGAAAAAGATGCACTTGTGCAGCCCCATAGGACAGGGGCTGCATCTGGAGTTCCGCTGACTCATAGGGGCCACAAGGTTCCCCCCGCACTCTCTGACAATTAAATAAATAGTGGGTATCCTGGGTGGGACTGGCCACCCACAAATCAACAATTAAAGAATGAAAAAAAAAGAATATTAGGTCACTGGAATGTTGGGTGCTCCATTGAAAGCAATGTAGTGCTCTGGGTTTCTAATGGCCGGTAGAAGCCTGGAGCTTCAACATTCCAATGTCGTCCTTCTCAGCTTTTGCTGTGAACAAAGGCATTACAGAGCCCAAAAGGATTCTTTTGTTTCATCTGTTAGAACATTCTGCCCTCTAGTGGCAGAATGTTCTAATAGCTTTATAGCACTCCGTAGCTGGGCTATACAGGCATTAAAGTCCCACTCCTTTGTTAAAGGCCTGAGCTGAACACTGGAGCAGGACTTTAATGGCCGGTATAGCCGCTATGGTGGGTTATACGGCCATAATAAATAAGAGCCCAGAGAAGTTCATTTATAAGTCACTGCTGCCAGCCAGGAGCACCTCCTAATGCCCTTCCATGGGGTTATTTGCTTATTTTTCCTTTCTTTGTGGTACCCCTATCTGGGCAGTGGAAACACCAACATGTTACAAAAGTGTTTTGGGTGGCTACAGGGAGTAAAGCAGCTCCCCGGAAATCATTAATTAAAAGTAACCATGTTTCCTGCTGTGTATTCAATGTTCCCCCAGGAAAAGTTTATGGTGTTTCTAAGCATTCTCTGAGCTAGAGCGTTTGCTGTTTAGCTAACAGTTGAAGGGGTACCATGCGGGTGGTCTTAATGGCTGCATTATGTGTCCTGAGGAGCATAAATAAAATACTCCAAACAGTATTTACTATTGTTGACAAAGCCAATAGGCTTGACTTGTACATTGATGTGGTCATTCTTAGATAAAGCCATTAGGTTTGTCTTGCATAATGATTTGGTCACCCGTTGAGAAACCCAATTGGTCTCTAACTATACAATAAAGTGGGAATCCATTGACAAAGCTAATAGAGTTGTCCTGTATATTCATGTGGTAACCATTCAAAAAGCCAATTGGCTTGTTTTCATATAATGATATGGTGACCCCATGTAGCAAAGCCATTAGGCTTGCCTTGTACATTGATGTGGTCATCCCTTGACAAAGCCAACAGGTTAGACTTCATATATTGATGTGGTGACCCTTTGAAAAAGCCAATAGGCTTGCTATGTATATTAATGTGGTCACCCTTTTACAAAGGCTATAGGCTTGCCATGTTTATTGATGTGGTCACCCTTTGACAAAGCCAATAGGTTTACCTTTATATAATGACGTGGTGTCCCTTTTACAAGTCAATAGGCTTGTCTTGTATATTTATGTGGCCACCTTTCGAAAAAGCCAGTAGGTCTCCCTTTTATAAATTGATGTGGTGGCCCCTAGAAAAAGCCTTGCATTATTTAAAATACCCCTTTGTATTGTGATGAGCCTTCTCATTGGCTGGCTGTGGAGGAGGGTGTGTGTGTGTTGGGAATAAGGGGGGTTTCTGTATGCACCCCCTGAAATTGGGTGCCGGAATTGTCCACCACAGGCCAGTGACGTTATGATTAGGTATGGTAATAAGATCCTACTTTATGTTTAAAAACCCTACAAATTGATTAAAAAAACTAAAGATTAATTGCACGTCATGGTCAGAAGATCTTATTATACGTTAAAAAAAGACCTCTGAAATTCACTGAAAAAACAAAGGTTAAAGTGGGTTTAGAGTTTGCTTTGATAATAATATTTTACTTTACGTTAAATTAAAACTTAGAAATTCACTGAAAAAGATTTGATATGTCATCAATAATGTCATTGAGCTTCATGAGTAATGTAATATGTGAGATCATATTCAACCAGAGTTTCCACTGAAACAGCATTTTTTGTTTAGCTAATAACTTTAGCCTTCAAGAAACTTTCATTAAAAAAGTTCTCCCACCTCAGCTCCTTCCTTGAAAGTGTCGGGATGATCTGTGAAGCAAGGGCCTAGATAAAGGGGAGATAGTGGAGGGTCCGAAAGCCCCTTTTCCCCGTGCAGTTTCCATAGGAAAGTTTAGCTAGTGCTACATCCAAAACGGTTTAACAGAATTGTGCCAAGTTTGGCTGAAAGCTAAATCTTCATCCAGAAAGCGAGCTTTGGTGTTAATCCGTTCTCTTGTTTTTGAAAAATGAAGGTTAAAAATAGAGATATCTGAATGGTTAATTCCTCGGCGTCCTACCGGACCAGTTTAAGAAATAAATACAGTGTGACTGGCTGAGCAAACTCTTTCTCTCGTCGTTCATTTTGTTTTCTTTGGATCAAGATTGTCCTGCGGGAGTGAGCTCTCTGATTGGTGGCCCACAACATCAGAAGAAATGTTGCACCTGACATTACTGAACATGGGGGCTCAGCCATCGTGTCCTGAAAATGTTTATGAAATAGCATATACGGGGCAGGGTACCCTGGCCTTTGTCGGGGTGGGGGTGACTTTCTTTTTTTATGCGGGTCGCAGAAATCTTGCAGGAGTACAGAAGCACTGGGAAAATGTACTTAAAATGTGGAGTGGGAGTTCATGGGAGTTGGCTGCCTGCGAGGGTTTGGTCACAGGGCTTGGCCACAGCAGAGCCCTGCACCCAGCCCAATACCATGCACAGCATTAGCCTTGTGCAGCAGTGAATTGGGCGCCCGTGAATGGGTGTGTGCAGGGCTTAGGCACAGGCCAGGCTCTGCACCCAACACCACATGCAGGTCGGTGGGTTTGCCACCTACCGGGGTTTGGGTATAGTAATTAGATCTTATTTTACATTACCAAACACCAGAAAAACCCTGATATAACTGAAACTTGTGCCCCACCATCCTCTGCTTATGACCTCACTGACAGCATCACTCATTACATGCTCAATTAAATCATAGATGACATGATGGTAACATTTTAAATGACATAACTGATGACAACACTAGGCATGGTGGGGCATGGTGGGGGGCACGAGTTCTAGTTAGCTTAGTAATGACATTTTCACCTAACTATAACATCACTTTAACCTTTGTTTTTATCAGTGAAGATAGATCAGCAAACAGCATCTTGCAAGCTAATAGCTTTCACTCCATTTTTTTGTAAAGAAAACAAACAATGGGATCCTAAGAGCTCACAGAATATGCAGTCATGAGGACTTGTTTTTATAAAGAACATTGGTAAAAAGATTGAAAGATTGCAGGCTAGAGGCTAAAGACAATGTATTTTAAAGACTGCTGTAGAAAAGGCTAAATGAGAGAACAGGGAGGAGTTATAATGAGGGAGGAAAGACACTTAGAAATAGGTGTCAGTCTAATTACAACCTGTAGTATTCAACATCATAAAGTAAGAATAATCATGGATAGGCACAGGAAGGTGATAATATTACAGCCAGTGATAGGACAATTGATATCTAGAAGACCAGCCATAAAAATTGTAAAGTACTATCGATAAAAGACAGAGGTATATAGTGATCTTGCAACAAAGAGGCGTAAATGGCCAAAGGAAATGTATGGTTTCAAGTGTTGCAAAAGCTGTAAAGCTTGTAAACATAGTGTAGACTGCAAAGAATATTTTACACTTTTCTCCAACATTCCTAAAGAACAAAAATAAAATTCCAACATGTGAAACAGATCATGTTGTATATATGCTGATGTGATCATGCTGAAAGAGCTATCTATAGAGAACTATTTTGCAGGCTCACAAAAGAATTTTACAAAATATAAGGGCAATAAGAAATCATGCAGCTTTGAGAAATGACATGAAGGGAAGGAAGACCTCCTCAATAGTCTATTATTGACAGTGTATATAAACCTAGGAAGAGGGAAACTAGATAATTAGCATTCAGAAGGCTAGAGTCTAAATGGAACTAGACACAAAGGAACTCAGAGAGTTGAAAATAGAAGATTTGTGCACTCACAAAATATGGTAACTGTCTTTTTCTGTTAAGAGCAGCTTGCAAATGTTTGGGAATTCTTTGATTTCTAGCTTTTTAAAATAAAATCTTTTCTTTTACCTGAAAAAATATCAAACTGACCTAGGGGACAGCTGAATAAAAATCAATGTAAAATAAACTACTGATAAGCACAATTGATGGTAATATATTCAGCGTGCCCACTGGAGCGGAATGTATCATTATTCACCATTGTATTGATAGTTGCCTGTTACTCATGATGGATTCAATATGAAGTCGTTGCAATTATTGTTGTGAGAAATAAATCAATTCATTACAAATATTGATTTCTTGTAAAAGTGCCCCGCCTGGGAACAATGTACATGTGATCAATTGATGAATGGGCATGAGGTACCTAATCGCAACAGCTTCAAATTGTGTTTGTAATAGACTGTTGGTAACACTTTTTTTAGCCTAATAATAATTGTGTATGCGTGTATTGTTGAGATTCATCCAAGGATGTTACTGCTTCAATATAAGATACATATTATTTATAAAGAAATATTTTTAGATGTAGTTTAATGATAAGAAATGAATTATGTAGGTGTACCATAAGAAAAGAATATTGTGTGCAATAACACTAACAATACTTTCTATGTCTATAGGATTATGTCACTGGTTGGGTGGTATAAATAATGCAAATATAAACATGGCTGCTCACCCTGAAGTAGGGCTCTGTGTAACCAGAATGCATTAAGTTGTTTGTGAACAAAAGGATTTGCAGCACATATATACATTGTGTGCAGTGTAGGTTGACCTGCGGCCAGGCCCTGCTCCAAACTCTACATCAGCCCTACTGCAGACAGCTCATCTCCACTGTGAACACTCTTCAGCCCTGTGTATCTGGTTTGGACGCAGGCCCTGGCCTGCAGCAAGGTCCTCCAACTAAAGTATCACTGGTGGCCAACTCCTACTGCACGAGTCCTTCGGCTAAATGCAGAATGTGTTATACTTTTGTGTTTTTAGTGAAAAATCATTTTCCCATATTTTTCCTTAATTTTTCATATATTTTCTTTGAAATGTGGCTGCAAATTAATGGGCTTTCAGCACAAAATTGTGGCTTTCTCCTTCACCTAAAATGACTGCTGGTAAATTTGTCCACCTAAAATAACAGCTGGTGAGATCCACCAGTTTTCGTGAAAATTGTGATTTACGTGCTTAGAACCTTTTTTGGGCTTCTAGGTATGTATTACATGCCTCTGGGTGCTTCTCAGAACGCTACTTGGTCAGGCACCACTGATTGTACACCACCCAAACCATGGCTGGGATTTTTATTTCCCTTGCCAAGAAAATTTTGAGTCAGTGCTGTGACTCACGAGTTTCAATACGATTGAAAAAACGTTGAGGCCCTCTTCAGCAAACCAAATCAAAAAAAAATTTAAAAACGTTGCTGACGAGTTGCGTGCGAGTCGTGATGTGCGATAAAACGGCAGAGATATAAAAAGCGTTAACCCATTCAGCATCTAGTAACGTAAATACATTCATTAACATTCCGAAAAAGTAATGATTAGAAAACAATTACCTCTTAGTTGCGTAGGTATTTTTCTGCACCATCTTGTAAATCATGGATAGTATTTTAAGAATGAGAGCTGTAACACAAAACATGCCAAGCCGTGAATTATGGCACAAGAGAAATATTAAGCTCACCAGGCACTCAATTTGGAAGTTATTTAGATTTATGTTGGCAGTGTAACGCAATACATTCTTGAGTGCTATGAACTAAAATAACAAATGTGTCTAAAATAGTGTTTGTAATAAGTGATTTGTTCACCTAAAATGTACAATCTAGCCAAATCGCATTTCCATCAAATTATTATAGCATGGGTAAACGATGAAACCAAATCTTAGTGGGTTTTATGCATCCTTCGAAAACAATTTAATGGTGATGCTAATTTAATTTAACAGATCTTTAATGTAATCTGATCTCCATGTAAAAAGTAAGGATATTTTGAACATGCATGAGGAAAAGTTACTCATATGCAATTCTAGACCTACATCATGGGCATTTTCTCTGACTTCAGAAATGATAGGATATCTCCACGCATAGATACGGATTCTGTCTTTGAAAAATAAAAAGCATGAAAGGTTTATATATGGTAATGGTAACCCACTTTTAAGAGCCGCGGCCAGAGCAGCATGTAACAGCAGTGTCCTATGCAGTTGTATAGACCCATGAAATGTAGAACATGTCCCACTGAAGAAAGGGGCGCAGGGGGTTATTCTCATCACACCACAGGCTTATGCATACCTCTCCACAAGGGTAAAAATGTTTTTCTTGAAAACTATGCCAGAGCCATTGACAAACCAAGAAGTAAGGCCAGTTTTTAAAGAAAAGGCGACTGTTTGCAGACCTTAGATTATTCTCTATGAGAGGAGGGCCCACTTCAGAGGGGCTGGAAGACCGGAGGGGGTGGGCACGAGAAAGGAGGGGTAAATGGTATATAGATATCAGGTGTATATGTATATGTGTGGTTTGTATGACTGTGAATAAGTATATCATAGTGTGCATTTTTATGTGCATTGTTTTGCGTGTGTGCGCATGTATTTGTGTTGATTTTGGCGTATGTAATATTTTGATGTGCATCTGCATTTGTGTGTGTCTGGCCTGCCATTCACACTGTGCCACGATTTCACAAACGGTTAAATCACTCATCAGAAGGCCACCTGGTGAAGAATCACATTCACAGAGTGACCAGCATGAGTTGGAAAGCCTTGCACAGACTAGGTTTCAAGCTGAGTGATGAATGATGCACAGCTCAGCTTTATTTAAAACCTGTCCATAACAGGGAAGGTGGCTCCATGGGAGCTTCTTTCTTGGGTGGGACAGAGTTAGTGTGGCTGTTTAGGCAGTGTAGAGTAAAAAGCCACACTCTCCTTATACCCACCCCTCGTCTCCTTATTCCCTATGCAATCATAGGGCGAAAATAATTGTAGGGTTAGATCCAGTGTAAGGCTGGTGTCTGGAGATGAGTGTCACAGAGCTCTCGCTAGCCAGTTCAATAGGAAGAGAAAGACCTACTTGGAGATTATCACATAAAAAGAAATCACTGATTATAAAGAATACATAGAGGTATTTTGAGGTGTATCTCACAGGCTCTTTCTGGTGATGGTTCAGCTGCCCTGCATAAAAGAAGTTGTGGGTGGAGAGGTGGTAATGGTAAGGGTATATGAAGTGCTGTTAATCCACTGCTACTGTGCAAAAACGAGTCCTGTCACATTTCCCTGTTCCGCAGCCGCTCAAGTCATGGCTTCCCACATCGCACACTGGTACTTGGTCCAATAAATCCCAGCACAAAACTACAGACGACAGGCTTAAAATAAAAAACTCAAACGAAGGAGCCAGTCACACGTGGATTCGAGGGAGAATAAACAGGAGAGGGGGGTGAGGCGGTGATGAATATAACCCCCAAACTCTGCCCACTCCCACATACATGCAATCCCCCCACATTGTATTCCTTATTATAAATAAGCCAACGTGCACACTTATCTTTTGGTGGTCGTTTGTTGACCGCAGTTTTATTAGGAATACATTCATATATTTGCGTACTTGGTATCACATACCATCAGTCATCATTGGTGAACGGTCATATATGCGCCACCCTCTTAAGCATATCATTATACATTACATTTGCCATAAATCATTTGTCTCTGTAAATTGTACTGACAATTCCTTGTATAGCATATTTGTAGGCTTGTATGGTCTCTTGGCCCTTCGGGACGTTCCTTTGTTCGGTTGGGTTTGCCAGCTCTTTGCTTCTGTCCCGGAGTTAGGCCACACTCGCTACCTTGTCCAACTCTTGTTGTGCCCTGCCAATCGCCGGGGGCTGGGCTGGGAGCACGGTCTCTGTTTGCTACCCTCCCTCAGTAGGCCAACTCACCCAGCTGTGAGACATCCCAAAGTGAGTGGTCCTTCCCACCGCCCTTAGGCCCAGTCACCCAGCCGTGAGGCATCCCAAGGTGAGTGGTCCCATTTCGGCACACCTCCCTCTAGTGTGCCTCCCTACCAACCAATATCCCCATCGTACTTCGCCATGCCGTCAGGGAGGCTTTCGTCTTCCTGCGGCTCCCCCCTTCTCCTCAAACCTTTCATCTGCAACCTGCTAAAGCCATGGCGCCCCACCGGTTGTTCCAGAAAATTCTCATACCTTCCTCAGCTAGATGTTCCCCATCTTTCGCGTAGAATTCGGGGCGGCCAGTGTGTATGAGCCCCTGCCTCCCCGTTTCACAGCCATTGGTTCTACCGAATTTGCTTGTGGTGAGGTTCAGTTTGTTCCGGGAGGTCTCTACCGCTTTCTGCAAATTGGCCCTGCGCCATTAATTTCTGATGATCAGCTCCAACGAAATCCTGGTGGTGCTCTCAAAGGCCCTGGCTGCCTCTGTGAGATCCCTCGACATGTCGTTGAGGAGTGCTTTACTCCCCTGCCTGGCCAAATCAAGGCCACGGGACAGGTGGGCCTGCACCCCTGACCTGGATTTCTTGGAGTTAGTAGCCCACTGTATGAATTGCTTGGTTGCCCTGCGCGTGGCTCCTACATTCCCCAGGGACTGGATGCCTCCTACCCGCATTACAGTGTCCACATATGTCTCTATCTTCTAGCCGTTTCTGGGGCGAGTGCCTGCCGGCCAGCTCTGACAGTCTTACGTGATGATGTTTATGAGTGAGCCCACACTTTAACTACGTCAGGCGCCTGGCGAATGCCCTGCCTGCTGGACTTACCCTGGCTGCAAAGCTCTTTCGTAGGACCCACCCCTAGTGCGGAGATCACCAATTCCGTGCTCATGTGGGAGAGGAGGGATCCCTCCACTCTACCCACAGCCCTCTCCATCTCAATTTTCTTTGCCACCACCACTGGGTGCTGCAATGCTGATTTTAGGTTACTGGTACAGGTCGGGGGCAGAGGGCCTGAAAATGGGTTGGGGAAACCTTCCCTGAAGCCACAAACTAGAATTGCAGCGTCCGTCTTATTAAGATATCTGTTTACTAACTTGTGCAACTGGTGAGTGTTGATAGGGGGTCATGCTAGCCTATATTTCCAACCCCCTGTTGGCCCCCTCGTGGCATCTGCGTGCCCCTCGTTGCTTCTTTTTCTCTTTTTTGTCTCCCTTGTGCTCCCCCTGCGCTTACACCCTGCTGCCGGGGGTCCCCCCCAACAGGAGGAGCAGATGTGTTGGAACTTGCATGAAGCCCGGTAGGTGCATCCATCTGCCTCAAATTTCCAGCAGATTGCTGGTGCCCCATTAGTATGCAGTGCTTCCCACGCGCCGGACTGTCTGGGCTTTTGTGGAGGCCCCCCTTTTCCCTTGTAGAAGGACCCTCGAAAGGACTGCTCGCTCCTCCCTGCCCTAGACCTGGCCTCCTTAGCTCCCATCATTTTATGAATAAAACCAGAGACGTCCTCCTCCATCTCTGGGTGTGTCTTCATTTTTAGCCTGAAACCCTTATCGTATTCTAGCCAGGCATTGCCTGGGAATTGCATCTGTGCATTATGAATGTTGGCTTCGTACAGCCATAGGTCGGCTGCGCTGCGCAGGAATTCCTCCACTATGATGCATGCCCTGATTCTGAATGCATCCAGCCAGTTGTCTAAGTTCCTTTCCTTGCGCTCCCTTCGCCTTTCCCTCCTATCCTCATCCTTCTTATTGCATGTTGTAAGGTCCAGCCCTTCTTATTGTATTTCTAGCAGGGAGAAAATGTAAACAAACTCTTTTCTCCAAATTCTCTCCTTGACCGCTATTGGTATGAGGCTCGCCAGACCTGTGGCCCTGGTGGACAGTGATGCTGGACCGGGTGATGGCCGCCCATAGGGTTCCGCTGTCTGTGGTAAAGCGGGCGTGTTGCCTGGTGTGGCTGCGCCCCCCCAGGCCGCTAATGGTGACCCTGTTTCTCCACTGGCCTCTTGCGCACCCTGGCCCCATACTGTGTTCTGACGTGCCTGGCCCGGATCTAATAGGTGCCAGGGCAGTCCAGAAAACTCTTCCTCTGCCCCTGTCGCTACCTCTCTCTGCGTGCCCCCTGTCTCCCTTCTACTTGGGCCCCCACCGCTCCCGTGCCCTGCCTGTCTAAACCTCTCAGCAACAGCGGCGCCATGGTTTTAAAACATTCTTGCACTATCGCACTGATATGCTCACCACTTGCTGCTGAGTCTATCTTCCCCCTGCCCGGTCCCACCACAGCCGTGTTGGCTACAGGTGGCTGGGTCCTCTTCTGGGGAGCCTTCTTGGAAGCTGCTGCTTCTGCCAGTTTTGCTGGGGCCCGCCTTTTTCTCTTGGCAGCCGGGGCGTTGGTGTGGTTCCGCTGGTGGTTGCTTGTCCCCTCTCCGGCATCGTCCAACAAGTGGGGCTGCAGCCAGTCGCTGCCGCGGACCTCCGATGCCGCCTGGATCCTTCCCAGCAGGTCACCGAGATCCTCCTGCTGCTGTGTATTCCCCCTTTTCGCCATTCTTTGCGTTGCTGCTGAAATGCCCAAGGCCGGGTGGTGCCGCCCGATAAGTGCACCAAGTGGAGCTAATGTCCCCCACGTTCTGCAAGCTCGGGGTGGGGTGCTGCCACCGTCTTTTCTGCACCAAAGCACTTTATCTTATCCCTAAAAAGGCCCTGTTGCCTTGAAAAGCTGGGGTGGGGTGGGGTGCTGCCACCGTCTTTTCTGCACCAAAGCACTTTATCTTATCCCTAAAAAGGCCCTGTTGCCTTGAAAAGCTGGGGTGGGGTGGGGTGCTGCCACCGTCTTTTCTGCACCAAAGCACTTTATCTTATCCATAAAAAGGCCCTGTTGCCTTGAAAAGCTGGGGTGGGGTGGGGTGCTGCCACCATTTTTATGCACCCAAAAAAACAATGCCCTTATCGTTTGCCTTATCTGCTGCTCTGGCCTTTAAGCCACACTCAGGCCTCCTATGGACGCGTGCCTGCTCAACCGCTCCGCCAAGCGTGAAGCCTGAGGTGACTTTGATCCTGCGCTTATTGCTGTCTCGACAGCTGGGCCCGTGAGCGCGCCTGTGATTCTCAATTGCCCGGCACCTGTCTCTTTAAGCATGCTCTTCGTCACTGAGGTGCGCGCTGGGCAAAAAGACTGGGAGTGAGTCCGATTGCTATCTGAGTCTCCGGCCCACTCTTCCCGTGCTCCGCTGTCTGGCTGGCTCGGACTTACCGTCCAAAAAACGAAAAAGAACTTCTCCTAGACTCTTATATAACAATAGGTAATATATCCTTCAGTGATTCCCAGGCGGTGCAGGGCGGCTACAGGTCTTGCCTACCAAAAATGTTTGCAGCAGTCTGGTCCGGAGGCGCTGGAGGCCGGGGGTAGGCACCCGGTCGTCCTTTTTCCGTCTGGACACCCCGGGCTTGCCGGCGCTCTAGTTGCAGGCTGGTCAGGTGACGCATGAGGTCTGGGTGGGCACCCATCGTCCTTTCTCTGCCCTGGACTATACTGGAGGCTGGGGTAGGCACCCGGTCGCCCTTCCTCCTATCTTCGCGCTGGAGGACGGGGTAGGCACCCGGTCGTCCTTTCACCTCATGCCCGCCTTCCGCTGTCTTGGGGCTCGCCTGCAGTTATTCTCAGGCAGCTCGGGGCAGGCTTTAGTTCCAATGCTCACCTCCAACCGCCTGCAGCTTGGTCCGGTGGCGCTAGAGGCCGGGGTAGGCACCCAGTCGTCCTTCCTCCTTCTGGGCTCGCCGGCCCTCGATGCAGGCTAGTCCGGTGGCGCTGGAGGCAGGGGTAGGTGCCCGGTCGTACTTTTCCGCTATGGATTCGCCGGCCCTCGAAGCCGGCTGGCCCGGTGATGCTGGAGGCCGGGGTAGACAGCACCCGGTCGTCCTTCCCTCGTTCTGGATCCCTTCCTCTCATTGATGGAGGTCACAACTTTGCTCCCCCTCATGGGGCGACCGTCGTCAGTTTCGGGGTGCAGTTTCGCCGTCGGTTCGAAGGAGGAGCCCCTCCTGCAATGTTCCTTTTTGCTGGGGCTCGCTTCTTCACCAGGTACCAGAATTTTCTCGCCGACGCTGCTCCCCCGCTCCAAAAGATAGGAGCTTACCCGGGAGAGCAGCCCTCATATCCCCCCCTTGCGCTTTCCCGCCTAGCTCATGGTATCCCCTCATTTGGGCCGGCTCCTCTCTGGCGTCCGCCGCTTGGGGGGGGGTGCGGTGTTGTTCTCCGCTCAGGGGGCGCTTCTAGATACCACAAACCGGTTTTGTTCAGGGGCTCGGCATCGGTTATGGCGACGGCCCTTGATGCCCCCGTTGGGTGCGGCCTCTGCTAGAAATAGTACAGCCACACTCCCACTCCCCCTACAAGAAAGGAGAAAGGGGGCAGAGAGAAGTGTGGGACAATGTGAAGTATGTGTCTGTGTATAATAATTCTGTGTGATCTACATGTGTGTGTGTGTTAGACGAAATGCAGTCACAGATCGGCTTCTCTGATAGAGAGGAGGAACAAGAAAGATGCAAACTACATGAAAAGGGACAGTGCAGTCATGTATCAGCTGCCCTATTAAACAGGTGGAAGGCAGGAATCTTGGTGTTGCATGTGTGTATCTGTGTATTGCATGGTGTACGTATGTGTAGTTGTATATGTGCTTGTTAGCAGACGTGCAACGCCCATTGGGCTCAAAGGGCTTCAGCACCACCTCCCCGGCCCCCGTCGTGTGTGCTGAGACAGCTTCCCAGGCGGGCGACTGTCCTATTGCAGCCGCACCTGAGTACTTCACAGGTCTTTAAAAGACCATTTACTTATTAACAAGGCTTTGTTGTGTTTTCACCCCTTCTTAGAGCCCCTCCATCTCCACTCTGCCAATGCTGGAAGAATTACCCTACCCCAAATTTTTATTAGCGCCCCGTCTCCCCCCCGCCCCCCCTCGAGATCTGGCTCTAGTTGCGCCTCTGTTTGTTAGTGTATATATATAATTTTGCATCATGGATGTACATCAAAAAAGAGGAGCCCATACTCGAAGCAGGAAGTACAATTAAAGCAGAGTTTAAGCTACTCATCTGGGCATTCACTTTGTAGCCTACTGTACCAGAAGCTTTCATATTAGATCTATGAGGGAT
Source organism: Lissotriton vulgaris (assembly GCF_964263255.1). Lineage (NCBI taxonomy): Eukaryota > Metazoa > Chordata > Amphibia > Caudata > Salamandridae > Lissotriton > Lissotriton vulgaris. The sequence continues at coordinate 198,337 of NW_028254719.1, read as the reverse complement.
GCTTCTGCAGACCCGCAAAGCTGGGGCAGGCAGAGGTGGGGTGGATGAGGTTTTGACTGAAGGCAACATCATTATCTGTTTATGACAGGATAGAAGGGACAAGACTGTGGCCTGCCATTTGCCAGTAGGTGGGCCTGAGAGCAAAGATGTGGATTTGAGTTTGTCGCCAGCTTATGTTTGGAGGTCTGTGTGCTAAACCATAGCAGCTCACAGCAGAGCAGTATGGACTGTTATCAACCCTTGATTAGAAGTTGGGAGGGCAGGTCAATAATGCCACAGAGCTGCAGCAGAAGCCTGTAGACACCATCTTTAGTGTGGCTTTTGAACCTTATTTGTAGGTTTCAAATTTTCGGTTCCATCTCCCAGTGCCTCACTGATGAGAGACAGCAACACTGCAGATGCCTGAGAGGTAGAGATGAACAAGTGGGAATGACATGAAGTGCCTCTACAAACCTCTAGCCTGCACTGTACTGCCCACCTCCTCTCTTTATCTTGAGTTTGGGGAGATGGCAGTGGAGGACGGACAAGAGTCCTGATGTCCTAGAGAAACTACTTGATATATGAGTGAGTCCCAGGGGCTTCTTTTGACACGAGAACAACAGCCCTCATTAGCGTCGTCAGCACATCAGACAGCAGGGAATATTTAAACAGTCCATAGAAACACATAGTTGAATGCGGGTTTTCCTTGGGGCAGGTCCCTTTACAGGGCAAGCATCGCTACAATCACCAAAAGGGCTTTGTCATCACTCATTGGTGTCAGAGGCGCATGGTATATACCAGCTGATGGTACAGCAGAGAAAGTGGAACTACTTTTAAGAAGACTAACACAACTGCTGCCCAATCAAGTCCTGTAACTAAGGCAACTGTGGAGAGCCATCCGGGCTCTCCCGTACAATGTATCTCCTGCATGCACTCCTCGGGGCAGGCTCGACCCGAGGAGATAAATAAACGATGGGATGCCGCTCGTGGTCTTCCCGCCATCACCACAGTACTGTTTGGCGTGTCATTCTTTCAGCGCGGTGCAACGCCTTATGCCCTTAGGCTATGCCGCGCTACACTGGCGACGAGGCCGGTCGAACTCTGGTGCTCAGTAACCCACCTGCAGAGTACGCAGTGTCATTCCACGACGCTACGTCAGCCGAGGGGTGAGGTCACACCCACCTTGCATGCCTGTTGCTGATGGCCCCGGCCATGCCTCTTGAGCCCTGACTCTGGCCGCTTCACCGTGCCCCCACAGGCCCCTCTGAAGTCGTGGCTGCCATCACCACCATCGAGTGCGTGCCGCGGACTGTGCGGTCTGAAGTACCGCTGCGGCACCTCGCCTTGCTTGGCCTTAGTGCCTGAAGTCGTCCTGCGCCCACCGGCACGCTCCAGGAGGCCTGGAGGGAGCATGCTCAAGTTGGCCACTGGCGCCAACGATGGCTTGTCTGCCTCACTGCTGGTGAGTCATCAGGGCCCCAGGGAAGCGCTGCAAGCGTACGTCCCAGTGCACCAGGCCCAAGTGTTCACGGCGGTTCGGAGCCCCAGGAGGGGAGTCAAAGAAAAATAAAGAGGAAGCACAGGGCGCTATGCGCAGCAAAGAGTGCCTGCAGCACCTGCTACCTGGGGGGCAGAGAAGGCCGCACTACCCCTCAAGGAAAGCCCAACAAAAAAAAAAGGGCGACACTTACCCCAGACCTGCCAGGCACATGCCCCCACGAGGACCTACATCAGCCCTTTGGACCCTACAGCACAGCGACTGCGACACTGCAACTGCGCACAAGCACACCAGAGCCATGAGCACGTCACCCCCAGTGGGCTTAGCAGGCCCGCAAGCCGATGTAGGTTGATCACAAAGAGGAGTCAATGCCCCACCTCCAGGACACACTCATGTAGCCGTCTCCCCACTACCCCCCTTCAGCGAAACAGCCATGGCGGCCCCACGATGGAAGGCATGGATAGGACAATTGAACCCTTTTTTTTAAGGTACCAGGGAGACCGATGGAACAGTAAAAATGTCACTGCCATATACTATGGTGGTGCTGAGATCAACGACCTTTCTGAAACACTATCCAGCACGGGGAACAGCAATGACTATGAGGCAGCTGTCGCCGCGCTCAACAGACATTCTGACACCCAGCTCAACTCTGACTTGAAGCGCTTCAAGTTGCGGCAAGCGACGCAGACAGACACCGAGTCAGTGGACATGTTCTATGCACGGCTGAGCAGACTAGCGAGCACGTGCACTTTCACTGACCCGAGAGAAGAGATACGCGTCCAAGTGACCCAAGAGTGCCGCTCAGCACTGCTGAGAAAACGTATTCTCCAAAAACCCAGAATATCTCTGGACGAGATCCTTATCTTAGTGCTGGTGTCACAAACTCTTGGAAGTTCGGGCGGGCGAAATGGAAACCGCCTTGCACCGAAGCACTGCTGTGCCCCAGACTCCCAGATATGCGTCTGTCAAAGTAGAGACAGTTGAAGCCATACAACGGCGCCCGAGCACCTTCCGTCCCACAGCATTCACCGAGCAGAGAGTGTGGCAACTGTGACGTAGGGGATGGGACAATTCAGGGGTCCCTCCCAGAGGTGGGGCTGGACAGTGGGAAGGATACTCCCATGTCCTTTGTCCAGTTTTGCACCAGAGCAGGAGCCAACGGTTTCCAGAACTGGTTCCAACTGGAGTATGCAAGGAGGGCACTAAATGTACCCTTCAAACAACCTAGTGGAGCAAGCACCCCCATCCTGACCCGATACATTATATATATCCTGTCTGAAAGGTGGTCACAACTCCCTGTGACAGGAAACGTATTGTCCTACCTTCCCATACTTGAGCTTGGCTCAGCAGCAGGAGGGCTAAATCGTGTCTGTGGTAGACAGCATCCATAGTTTGCTGTCAGACTCTGGACGACTGGTACCGAGAGCACAGAGAGCTTCCCGGAGGAGCCCCACAGTGCATGGGATCATACCTCCAACACCGATTTCAACATTTTCACGGTGCTGGGGGTACGATTCCAACATGTTTGATTCCAAACATGCCAGGGTTCGTTACAGCCAGTTGAGAGTTAGCCATCGCGTAATGACGCATGGCCACTCTATGTATCGTAACGGCTGATGCATATACAAAGGGAGAGAGCGTTTACAACGCTGGTAGTACCACACGGGTTAATAACAACACGGACGTTACATCATCCGCATTGTTACCATGCATGGCTTTACATCGCAAGTCGTTTCAACAAGGGATTGTGTTGGATTTTAAGTCCAACACATTCCCTGCTGTTGCGCTAACTGGAGTAGGAATAGTAATTTAGCCATCTAGGGCAAGTCGTAGAAATGACTTGCGATGTAATGCCATGCATGGTAACAACGAGGACGATGTAACGTCTGCATTGTAACCTTCAGCTAAGTATTTGTTTGTGTTGTAATGTCATATATTCACTTACAACGCCTGGAAAATGGACTCTGATGTTTGTAGGGGTGTCCAGCTCATGCAGGGGTATCCTCACACGTAAAACCAAGCACCCTACCTTCAGGATTGAAAGGCCTGCTTTAGGGGTGATTTATAGGTTTTAAGTGTAGTGACCTCAGATATAGGAAAACTTATATTTGTAGTAAGTGGTGCTATCACCAGCTCACAGGATGCAATGACAGGCCTGTAGTCATAATTTGAGTGTCTCCCAGGAGTGGCATAATACATATCTCAATTCATGGGGAACACCTGGTGTACCTATGCCCTGGGTACCTTATTACCATAATCTAGGGACTTACAAGGGTACACCAGTAACCAATCTAGGAGGTACCTTAGTACCCGGCCCATTTAGAGTGAAAGTGTGCTAATATTCTTCTCTATCATCACCAGGCTAAGCCAGGTTTTACCTTGCGGTGAGGGACAGAAAAAAGACAAATATTAACACCCACACACAGTGAAAAGAATTCCTGGGTTTTGGGGTCAATAGTTATTCGTTTTTTTCAATAACAAACTCCCACTTAGGGAGTTTATTTTTGACACACACAAACTGTGGTGAACCGCCGTCAAAAGCAAGGTGGCTGTCCACCAAACCTTTTGTACCTTGAGCAGAACCAAGATGATGGTGGTTCTTATCAAGTTTCAGAGATCATTGGCGGGCAATCGTCTCTAAATTTAGCAGGCAGTTATTTATCAGTGTGGTGGACATAATGTTCCCCAACATTATCTACAGATAAGTTGTGGTATATACATTAGTCACACCCTGTCACTCTTCACAGCTCACTTTGGTAAGTTTGTCATGTCAAAATCTGAGCTTGCCCAAGAGTCTTGGGACGTCTAACTGGGTGGGGTATGGCATAATATACCTAAGAGTGTCTTAAGTGTACAAAATAAAGACACATTGTGTAAAATAAAGTTAAATTGGTACAGAATACCACATAGGGTAGGTAGGATGTTTTTGGGTATAGAGACCAAGTGCTGATGGTAGTGTTGTGAGATGGGAGATTATGTGCATGATTGGTGGAACTGTTCTCATGTATAGACCTATTGGAAAGAATGTGAAAAGCGTGATGGGCTATCACTTGCCTGCAGATTCTGGGGTGAATATTCTGGGCCAACAACATTATGGAATGGATGGACTGCCTAGGTTTGACTGTGTCTTAGTTACCAATATGAGACAAGAGATAACATTGAAGTGGACAAGCCTGTCTCCTTCTTCCGTTCATGACTTATCAAGGCCATGGAAATGATGACATTTGAGCTAGCTAATGACAGAGATATATTCTGCATTGCATGTGAACCTCTAACTTACCATCTGTAAATTCATATGCCAGCTCTGTAGTACCTCAGGACACTTTGGACATTGACAACCTAATGGGGAACCCTGAATCCAGTTGAGATTTACAATAACTTCATAAGATCATGGTGAAATGAGTAGCAAATTGACATTTTGAATATATTGTACTGTTGCTAATGTTTTGTTTAAATTTTACTGCTACAAATTTGTGAGCTTTTCCACCTTGTGATTGGGAATGGGGGCTGGTTTATAGATCAATGATTGTGCTACATGTCAATAGCAGTGTGATGTGATTAACACAACAAGCGCTATTTTCTTATTACTGTATAAAATCCCAATAACATGTTATTGAATATGCACAGGTCTTGCCAGCTATGGTTTACCATTTTATGTTAGTCTGGAAGACAATAATGACTCTGTACCCACTGTTTCTAACCATGTTGTCATATTCTTTGTGTGCAACATGCAGCATGCAACTAAAGAACACATTACTTGACTTCTGTAACACTCTTTCTGGTAGAGACTCTATCTAGTTGCAGATTCCTCACATTTTGAATAGTCCCCAGGTGTCAGTACCTCTGCACACTGTTAGGTGGTGCTGTGTGGATCAGCACTGACACCTGTTTCACTCTAGATATAACAGGCAGAGCCGATATAGATGCTGCTCCCATGTGCTTACGGCAGTTGCTTTCGAGACGCTCATGAACCCAGACGCAGAGCCCCAATAGAAAATTGGCATGACCAGTGTGCACATTCTTCGACTTGGGATCTTATTAATGGATAGAGTCCAATCACCAGACAGGAAGGATGGGAGTGTTGGTGAGTAATTTGTGGCTAGATAGAGCCTCTACCGGAAACAGCATTACAAAAGGTAAGTAACTTGTTCTTTGGTAGAGACTTCTAGCTGTAGATTCCTCACCTTTTGGATAGATGCCCAGGGGCGTAACACAGGCCCCCGCGCTCCAGGGGCCCCCTCACTCAGCGGAGCCTCGCATGCCACGGCCTCTTCATTAATTAAATAGTGCTGTGCGCATACCCTGCCAACCGGCCTCTTAATCAATTAAATGGTTGGTGGGCATGCGCACGCACGGGCCCCGGCCGGGCCTCTGAGGTTCCCGCTCTTCACAATTAAATGGTACGCGGGCGCGACGGCCCACAGTTGTCTCCCCCGGCGCTTCTGCGCGGTCTTCAGGGTGGGCATTAGGGTGGGGCCTGGTGACCAATGCTGTTGTCATGCGCATTGCGCAGCGCAATTAAGAGTGTCCGTGAGACGTGACTTGTGAGGCATCCCAGGACCAAGGAGAGACTACTGTACTGAGAACAGGGCCGTCACTGTGCGGCCGCCGGGCATAATTTATTTATTACAAGTACTAGCCCCTGCCTAGCAAGCGGCTTGCCCTGTCTTCTGCTGCCTGCTCGCGCCTTTTTCTAGGTGCAGGCCAGCCTCAGGTGAGTGAGTCTGTCTGAGGCAGGAGTCGTATTCCGAGGCGAGCCGAGGTCGGAGTGGAGTCTCAGAGAGGTGGGTGGTGGGGCCGGGAGGGGTGGTGATCATTGGAATCCAGGCCCATCATGGGGCCCTGCCGGGCTGCATGCCGATAGTAAAAGTAAAAACCGTAACATAGGCCTGGTTCTGCAGGAGACGGTTGCTCCTGTTTGTGAGAGTATGGATGGTTATGCACCATCGCTTTGCTGCTCCTCACACCAAAGGTTTGCAAATGAGACGGTCTCCCACAGGGAATTTGTGTCACAATTTGTTGGCATGTGTGCTGGGATGCTTCACACATGGAGCTCCTCTGCGACTCACACACCCCGTGTGTTCACGGGTGTGTATGTGTTTGGGGGTGTAGGGGTGACAAAATGACAATATCCCAGAGGAAAGTGAACCTCAGAAATGCAGGAGACACTTAAGTGGGTTATGTACGTTTGTAGAGCGGACTACCTGGGGAGTGAATCCTGGCATTGAGCACAACATCCAGAGTGGGCCTACTCCAAAGGCCAGGTCCAAGAACTCAAGATGTAAGGAGGCGGCCCTCACAAATAGTGGCAAGTCCCACAAGGCTAAGAGTGATGTGGGAGGCCCAATGCCGGATCTGTTTTCCCTGAGGAAGTCCATCCCTTTGCACCACACACCCTAAGGCTTCCAGAAATACATAACCAAGAAAGACAATCCCGTTAATCACACCCACCTGCTGTTGCCATGAGCTCAGCAGGACACAGCAGCGGGCGACAGTTCTGTAATCAATAGCAGTAGCCTCGATGACGCTCATGTTAAATAGCCCCTTTGTGAGCCTCGGCTGCCCTGCTGGGTGCATTACATGCAGACAGTAAAGTTTCAATACCGGGGATGGGGGGCACCGACAGTCTTTACAGTTACTGGGTGAGAACTGGAGATGGGGTACAAGGCTGCAGCGTGCGAATCTATGAAAGCTCCAATACTGGAGTAAACAATTTTACATGTTAAAATTACAGCCAAATGATTTTATGTTATTTCTGATAGGAGATTACACTGAGATAAACATTTCTATTAATAAATTGTTCCAACTATACTTTGTGCCTTCACTTTGACAAAACAGTTCCAAAAGGAAAATAATAAAGAAAGTCTATACACAAGATATAAGATGGAGTGTAGAAAAGGTGGAGTCAGATAGTCCAAATTATAACTATATATCACCTAAATATTTAATTCCTATGTCAGTGCTTACATTATACCTTTTGTTGATGGCACGGGACTGGATCAAGATAGAGTTTCCCGTTTCTTATATTTTTGTGTTAAAATCTGTAACAATCCACATGGTAAGTTAAGACACTAGTTGATAAAGGGATTGTATTTAAAGAAAGCATTTATGAAAGCAGGATTAAATATTTACCTATTAATTCTAATTCACCTATTCATAAATGTTTACTGGAATTTTTCTGTTGTTTCCTAAAGCGATGTATTTATATTTTATTTTATCTAGAGAATAAAAAGCCTTCAATTAATTATAATTGCCCCACGATATTTATTACTTGTAAAATGGACACATTTTAATGATTTACCTGGTACGAAATAAAATTGCGATAAATTTAGGTAATGGTTGTCTACATAGATGTCGAACATCCGTTTACTGGATAGAGTTTCTGCACTCGAGAAAATAAAAGGGTACTACTGAAAATGTCATGAATCCCTGACTGTTGGTATAAGATATCCTAATATTAATGCCACTTTTATGTTTTCTATCTTCCAAGCATTCTCTTACCTCTGTAATGGCATTTCATTACGTTCAGTGTGCTGTGCAGAATGGCTACGGGCGTCTCATCGATCGGGTGTCTTTCATCAAACAGGCACGGATTCCCTATGGTTTCACGCTAAGGTAGACCAGAAGAAATGGGCTGATGATCCAATATAGCCTTAATACAGCACGGTACCGGTACCGTCTTTGCCTGGCGGGAGGTGCTTAGGATTGGACCGTAGCTGTATTAAGGCTACATTGGGTCATCAGCCCATTTCCTCTGGCCTACCTTATCGTGAGTGGCCTCTGTAATATTTCAGAAAGGTGCTATTACACCTTGGATTATCCTTCTCTCCTCAAGAGAAGTGTCTATCTCCGCAATCTTTATTCCTGTTAATAGGAGTTTTATAAACTCGACCTGTAAAGAATACCTACCTGGGAATTCCCATCATTGATATGGTCTAGGAGTGCCCTGCTCCGCGATTTCATGCCCTAAAGAAGTCCATAACTGCACCAAACGTGCCGGCCCGGCTGTTTATTTTACCAAAAAGAATTTCAGGAATAAAAGAAGAGATTTAAAGAAAACACTATGGACTTAGACCAGTGATTCCTTGCCTTATTGTTTGGTGGTGCACCTTTGCATTTTGTTTTGAAATTACTAGAATCCTGTATTGGGTTGCGCCGTGGCAGTGGGTGCATTTACAGTGTGCACACATGTTGTAAGGGAGACTGCCATTAGATAAATAATAATTGGGGATAGCGGGTCAGGTGCTAAGGCTTTACAGAGTACACTGTCACCAGTTTCTGTTCCACCTTCAGGTATAACTGCACTCATAATCCACTAGGCACAGATGGCTGAGCTCATTCACCCTGTCATTCAATGATCCTGCCAGGTGGTTCACCACAAGAAAAATTCCTTGGTGGGTCAGCCAGTTTGAGAGGTGCAAGGTCTCCTAGCACAGGGCATGTGACCCCACTGTGCCCTGTTTGTAGCATTACCGCATATTGGTGGTGTTGTCCTTGAGCACCTGCACTAGTCTCCACTTGATGGATGTAGGGAATGCTTTCAACGTTAAGCACATGGCCCTCAGCTCCAGAAGACTGATGTGGACCTGGGGCTCCTCGGAATACCAGAGGCTTCTGATCTCAACCTCTCCCAGATGGCCACCCCAACCCAGAAGCGACGCAATGGGAACCACTGTAAACTCTGGGTGGGGAAGGGAGAGTGGTCTGCGCTGACACAATCACAGTCCAGCAACCATCACTGCAGATAACTCTTCTTTGAAATCTGAACGTGGTCAGAGAGGTCCCCTAGATGTTGGCCCACTGAGACTTTATATCCCACGGCAGAGCCTGCAAATGTCACATGGTGTGCTCGACCAGCAGGATGCAGGAAGCCACCAGTGCCAGCAGCCTCAGAGTCGACCTTACTGAAATCCAGAACCAAAGCAGAAAGATCGGGATCATAGCCTGAATGTCCTGTACTCTCTTCTTGAGGAAAGGCATGAACCGAACCATGTCTAGAATGGCTCACATAAAGAAAAAAGTCTGAGGCGGAGTCAGGTGTGACTTTGGCATGTTGAGATCCCCAGAGATGACAGGCGTTCGTCGTAGTCTGGAGGCAGTTGATTATTGCCTGGGACAAACCCGCCTTCAACAGCCAGTTGTTTAGGTAAGGAAAAATTGGCACCCTGACCTTTGAACGATATGTCCATAAAGAACGACTGCACATTCCATGAAAAACTGGTGGACTTCAGCCAGGTGTGGATGCGAATAGCAATACTGGTGCTGATGGCCTGCACAATGGATTCGGTGGTGTCCAAGCCAAAGCCAATCGTGAACTTTGCAGCATCTTGGTCATTCTGAATAGCCTGGGCACGGACAGGTCATCGAAGTTCGAGGGATACCTGGGAGGACTTAAGCCACCACGTCCCAAAGGCATGGGACTAGTGCCCCAGCAGGCAGATTGCATTCACTGACCTGAGTGCCAAGCTGGTGGATAAAAATAGTCGCCCGTCGAAGTTTTCAACACGTTTTGACTCTCCATTAGAGGGAGCAGTAGGGAACATGTTGGTGTTAAGTTCCCTTGCGGACACTGGCGCCACCAAGCTTTTGGGGGAGAGGTGCTAAGATAAAAATGGGGGATTGCCTGGGTCAGGGTGATAGTGTTGCGTACTTTTAATGTTGAGGGTTGACCAGAGCAAGGTCAATATGTTAGTCTTCACCTCCAAGTTGGAGAGCTGGAGGTAAAGTACTTCGACCGCCCTACGTATTACCACTGGGAAGGAAGCAGACTCCTCTATGGCTGGTACAGGGAGTGAGTAAAGGCAAATTTCAAGGGATGTATCAAGACCACTAGCCTCCCGCAGATCATCATACCAATTGAAGTTTTTTTCTAGGGCTGAGCGAACTCATCACCGCATCATAATCTATATTTCAGTCCATGATGAAAAATTAATGTAGGATATGCGGTCCTCCATGTGGAGGAGGCTTTGCACATGGAAGAAGCAGCACCTCAACTCTCGTTGGGCGCGGCATCATGAAGCCGTCTCGGAGTAGGACAGTACCATGGATAGCTCTTCGCCCGGTGTTGATGGATGATTTGATACCAGTGTCGAAGTCCCAGGGAGCTGCCTCAACTGTGGTGCCAGAGGTGGGGTTCTGACTGGAGCCAGAGGCATTTCAATGGGCTCAGAGGATCCAACTTGTGCCGAGGGGGACCCGCCAGTGGTACTCCACGTGGAAGGCCTCCAGACTCCTTGAAGCCTGAAAGTGCGCCAGAGGTAGTCAGCAAGTATCTGAATAGACGGAGTTCTTCGACCTGCTGTGGAGTCGCAGACACCCCCAGAAACTCTGGTTGTGCAGGAACCAGTTTTGGTAATGGCTCTCAAGTCAGCTAAATCCGGAAGAGTGATCCGGATCCATGGTGCCATCCCAGCTCAGGCGAATGAGAGTGGCGATAGGGGGCTGAATTCCGATCATATTTCTTATGTTTCTTTTTAGAGTTACCAGATGATTTGGGTCACGACGAAGATCGACTTTGCGAGAAGCTTTAGCGACTCCTGGAGAAGAAACAGGACCAGGCCCAAATTTTGGACTTGGGACTCAGAGCGGTCTCGGCAAGGAGGCTTCTTTTGCTTGAGTATGTAACATTTTTCCTCTTGGTACTGGATGGCCTTTAGGTTCCTCAACATGCAGCCACTGCAGGCCTTGGAGTCATGATTCAATGTCAGACACCATAGGCACCCCTGGTGCAGATCTGTCATAGACACTTACTTGCGACAATCCCTACAGGGCTTAATCCTGTTGTTTTAAGGGATGATATCCCTTGCAGACTCTAGGAAATTTTGTGAAATATCACGTTAAAGTGTCTCTGAGAGACAAGGGATCACTCAGGATCGGCATCTGGTGGCGCAGAAAGAAAATTAATTATGTGATTGCGCAGGAGTGGCACATATACAAGATCCCCATGTCACTTCTAGAGAGGAATGGCATCGGTGCAGATCTGCATGGCACCACCCACTAGCATGCAGAGGGACTCCTGAAGAGTTTCAGGATGGATTAGTTACTTACCTGTAATCCTAGTTCTCATCCAGGGATATACTCATCAAAGTCATAATCTATGAATAATCCCCGCCCATGTGCGGGATCCCGGAGCATATAGAAAATACATATAAATATATATGTATATATATGTGAAAACATATATTTGCAGCCTAAAACATTTCCCAACTGGCAAAATTGCCGCAAAATTACATAAATTAGCATACATACAGTAGTACTCTCTCAACCCCTAAGGAAGAAAGAGAGCAGGAAAACTTTTGTATACAACCTGTAATTGCAGGCATTTGCCAGTAGGCTGCAGTAGAGTATAAAGCAACAAAGAAAAACTGACACCTTTCCTTCAAGGCATTAGAGTAAGGGTACCGTGCCTTTAAGACCTGAAGGCAACCCCCTGCTCCCATGATGCACCACAGGTGACAGTTGGGTCAGTTCTTTTTGGAGGTGCATAACACCTGAGGAGATCCACAATAAAACATCTCATAACTCTGTAAATCTGCTCGTCCGGGGAGGTGGGCGGGAGATATGACTTTGATGAGTATACTCCTGGATGAGAACTAGGATTACAGGTAAGTAACTAATCCTTCTCATCAAGGGGATTCTCATCAATAGTCATAATCTATGAATAGATTAGCAAACTCATACCCAAAGTCTCGCGGACGAGCAAGAAGTAAAAAAAACTTCACAGAATGACTAAGACATATATTGCAAATACATCTTATGCAAATAAGTTCCTGAAAGAGGCCTGCCCTACTCTGGCATCGGCCTGAGTATCTGAGTCCAGGCAATAATGGCGGGTAAAGGTATGGACAGACCGCCAAGTTGCCGCTTTACAAATTTTAGAAATTGGAACATTACGAAGGAGAGCTGTAGTGGAAGCTTTCCCTCTAGTAGAATGTGCATATGGTCTCCCTGCAAGGTCTTGTTAGCTAGTTGATAAGCTAAAGCTATACAGGAGACAATCCAGCGAGAAATGGACCTTTTGGAAGCTGACAGGCCAGTATTAATACTGCCATAATTAACAAAAAGCCGGTCAGACTTTCTAAGAGGAAGGGTTTTTGACAAGTAGAACTTCAGGACCCTCCGGAAATCTAGAGAGTGTAATGACCACTCCGGGGGAGTGGAAGGTTTAGGAAAAAAGGTAGGTAAGGTAATAGACTGGTTGATATGAAAGTCTGAAACTACCTTAGGCAGAAAACTTGGGTGCGTTCTTAAGACCACCCTGTTGGCATGAAAAACTGTGTAAGGTTCCTTACAACACAAGGCCTGGATTTCGCTGACCCTACGGGCCGAGGTAATCGCCACTAAAAAAGCAGCTTTCCAGGTCAAGTGCTGCAAAGAGGCTTTATGTATAGGCTCGAAAGGAGCACTCATCAGCTTAGTCAGGACGATATTAAGCTCCCAGGGAGGGGAGGGGGACCTCACCGGTGGGAAGACTTTCTTAAGACTTTCTAGGAAATCTTTAACTACAGGCATAAGGAAGAAAGATGTCTGATTAGGAGTCTTCCTATATGCTGTGATTGCAGCTAAATGAACCCTGATGGAGGGGTATTTCAGGCCTGATCTCGCTAAATGCAATAGATATGGAAGAATGCTCATGACAACATAAGAAGAACCTCTTCCACTTGAAAGCATAGGACTTCCTAGTGGAGGGTCGTTTTGATTCTTTAAGAATAGTCATGCAGTCTGCTGGGAGGTCTAAATGTTCATACTGAATGACCTCAGGAGCCATGCCGTCAAGCGAAGAGAAGGAAGGTTGGGGTGAAACACCTTCCCCTGGTCTTTGGTCAACAAGTCTGGACGGCATGGTGGGTGCCGATGCAGAACTTCCGACAGCTGTAGAAGATCGGGGTACCACCACTGGTGTGGCCACTCTAGTGCTATCAGGATCATCCTGGTGTTGGTCCTGTAGAACTTCTGGATCACCGCCGGGATCAGAGACAGGGGAGGAAAGGCATAAAGTAATGTATGCGACCAGCTGATAAAAAGACCGTTCCCCAGAGATCCCTGTTGGGGAAACCTGGACGCGAAGATGGGGCATTTTGCATTGGCCGCGTCTGCGAACAGGTCTACGTCCGGTACGCCACAGCACCGAAAAACTTCTTGCGCGACTTCCTCGTTGAGCACCCAATCGGGTGCTTCTACGAAGACCCTGCTTAGGCAGTCTGCTTGAACGTTTTAAACTCCTGGTAGATGAACCGCCACAATGGACAGGCCTCTTGCTAGGAGCCAGTGCCAGATGGCTTGTGCTTCTAGAGACAAGACTCTCGACCTCGTGCCTCCCTGTTTGTTCAGATAGAACATAGTTGTCGTGTTGTCCGTCTGAACCTGGAGGTACTTGGTGCACAGAGAAGGATAAAGAGACTTGAGAGCCAGATGAACTGCTCGAAGCTCCAGGAAGTTGGTATGGTAGCCTTGCTCTACCTCGGACCAGAGGCCTTGAACTTGGAGTCGGTCCATGTGAGCGTCCCAGCCTTGAAGGGAGGCATCCGTGACAATTGGCTGGGATGGAGGAGGACGATGGAATGGAACTCCCTGAAGGAGATTGGACTGTTTCAACCACCATCTGATCGAGTCCCTGGCTTCTTGAGGAAGCAAGACCCGGTCTTTCCATTGATCCGATCTCTGAGACCACTGATCCTCGAGGGCTTGTTGCAGAGGCCTCATGTGAAGGTGAGCATTGGGCACAATGTAAATGCACAAGGCCATCGATCCCAGAAGAGAGGACACTTGTCTGGCTGTAGGGGCATGAGTGTCCAGAAGAAGGCGACCCTTCAGGAGCATAGATGACAACCTCTCCTCCGAAGGACACACGCTTGCCTGTAGTGAGTCCAGAGAAGCACCCAGGTAGTGGATCCGTTGGGAAGGGTTGAGAACTGACTTTTTCAGACTGACTTGAAGACCCAACGAGTCCATCAGTTTGAGGCAAAATGACAGATGATTTTGAAGCAGCGTCGGAGTGGAGCTTTTCAACAGCCAATCGTCTAGATACGGATAGACGAAGATCTTTCTTTTGCGAAGAAAAGCAGCCACCACCGCCATGCACTTGGAGAATGTCCGAGGTGCAGATTTCAGGCCAAACGGCAGCACTCGATACTGGTAGTGACGGCGTCCGATCTGAAACCTTAGAAATTTCCGATGCTTGACTGACACTGGTATATGGAAGTAGGCGTCCTGCAAGTCGATGGCACACATCCAGTCTCCCTGATGAAGATGCGGGAAGATCTGGTGCAGGGCGAGCATGCAAAACTTTTCTTTTCGTATGAATTTGTTCAGCATACGAAGATCCAGAATGGGCCTGTATTCTTTGACAGTTCCTTGTTTTTGAACCAAGAAATACCGGGAGTACACTCCTTGATTTCTGTGAATAGAGGGAACCTCCTCTACGGCCATCTTCTTTAGGAGGACGGAGACTTCGTCTTGTAGCAATTGACTTTGGAAACGGGGAAGGTGTCGCGCCAGAGGGAGGACTTGCGGAGGAGAAGATTTGAACCTCAGCAAGTAACCATGCTGCACAATAGTCAGCACCCATCTGTCTTTTGTAATGGATTCCCACTCTACCAGATGATGAGAAACACTCCCTCCCACCGGAGTGGCGAACAGACGTGGAGGAAGCAATGGCTCAGGGCTTAGGTGGTTGCTTGGAGGAAGACTGTTGCTTGTTATTGCCACCTCTTCCTCTGCCAGGATGACGCTGCTGGAACTGCGTTTTCTGCTGAGACTGGGATTGCCACTGAGGGGTTTGAACCCTCTGCTGGAAAGACCTCCTGTCCCCCTGGCGAAAGCATTTCTTGAATTCCTTGCGCTTTTCTAATCCCACCGCTTTGACGGTGTCCATCTCCGCTTTCATTTTGGACATTTCGTCGTCAGCATGTGGTCCAAACAGAGATTTCCCATTGAATGGCAGATGCAAAATCTTCTTTTGGGCGTCCTGTCAGGCGGAGCCAGGCCGAACGACGGGAACAAATACCATTGGAATAGCCATGGGCCGCAAGGTCAGAGGCAGCCACTGCGGCGCTAATAACCTGATTGGCTACAAGGCCTCCCTCCTGTATAATCTCCAGAAAATCTTGACGATCTTCCTTGGGGAGCTTGTCTGTAAAGCGAGTCAGGGAGTCCCAAAAGGACCTGTCGTACCTTCCAAACAAGGCAGAGGCGCTAGCCACCTTCATAAATGAAGAGGAAGTGTTGCATACCTTCCTACTAAAAGAGTCCATAAGTTTACTGTCTTTTTCAGGTGGTACTGAGGAAGAAGTAGAGCCTGCATGGGACTTCATGGCAGCCGCCACAATAATGGAGTCCGCAGGAGGATCAGATCTGAGGAACAAGGGATCCTCTGCATGGGCCTTGTACTTCTTGGCTATCCAAGATGGAACAGATTCCACCACTGCTGGTGTGAGGAAAGTAGCCATGCATACCTTCCTACCAAAAGAGTCCATAAGTTTACTGTCTTTTTCAGGTGGTACTGAGGGAGAAGTAGAGCCTGCATGGGACATCATGGCAGCCGCCACAATAATGGAGTCTGCAGGAGGATCAGATCTGAGGAACAAGGGATCCTCTGCAGGGGCCTTGTACTTCTTGGCTATCCGAGATGGAACAGATCCCACCACAGCTGGTGTGATCTGTTCCTAGGAGGCCGGGGACCAGGGGAAGTAGAGGCCTAGGCGCTGTGCGATGATGAAGGGTATCAAAAATCACAGAAGTGGGTACCACTGGAGTATGCTGTGTAAAGTTCCGCTTTTTTGCTCCCCTGGCCAGAACATCGGAGAAAGTCGCAATGTCGTCAATTGGAGAGACTCGGGAAGGAGGCGTAGATGAAAAGGTTGGAGAGTAATCTCGGTAAAACGACCTAGTCGAAGACGACCGCGTGGAAGATCTTGTACGCCGTCTGTTATGGGGCCTGTCACGATTCCTGCTGTGACGGACCCTGGACCTAGAGCGATGTCTTGATGGAGACCTCGGTCTTGGGCGGATTGGAGAACTTGGCCTAACAGGTGTTCTTGGCCGTACTGGAGATCGTGATCTGATCCGAGATCTTGGCCTGGGTGAAATCCTGGGACTCCGAGGAGACCTAGACGGTCTGGACGGCGTTCTTGCCGTAGACGGAGAATATGTGCGGGAGTAAACCGAGCCCGGGCTACTCTGACCTCCAGATACAGCCCCTTGAGGATGGTGAGGCACCAAACTGCGTGACCTGTCCGCAGATCTGGGTGAAGGTTCCGGGGAGATCTCCACGATATTTATACCAGGAGATGATGACTTGTCTCCTGAAGATCCGGAACCAGGGGACTCCACCACTACCGTCACTTGATCCCTCGACGGCGAAAGCCTCGGGTGAACATTACCAAAACAGAGCATGCATTCTGACAGGAAATTCATGTGGGTTAACACAGAAAAATAAATCAGAAGCCTTAATAATCCAAAAAATGTCGAAATATAAGAGAAAATTCTCTCAAAAACACAATTTCAGTTGAAAACTGAAGAGCTCAAGCTCCAGGATCCTCACAGAAGGAGCCGGAAAAAAGAACTGACCCAACTGTCACCTATGGTGCATCATGGGAGCAGGGGGTTGCCTTCAGGTCTTAAAGGCACGGTACCCCTACTCTAATGCCTTAAAGGCAAGGTGTCAGTTTTTCTTTGTTGCTTTATACTCTACTACAGCCTACTGGCAAATGCCTGCAATTACAGGTTTTTCCTATGGCAATAAATCATTGTTGTATACAAATGTTTTCCTGCTCTCTTTCTTCCTTAGGGGTTGGGAGAGTATTACTGTATGTATGCTAATTTATGTAATTTTGCGGCAATTTTGCCAGTTGGGAAATATTTTTGGTTGCAAATATATGTTTTCACATATATATACATATATATTTATATGTATTTTCTATATGCTCCGGGATCCCGCACATGGGCGGGGATTATTCATAGATTATGACTATTGATAAGTATCCCCTGGATGAGAACCAGTCTGACACTTGGGCAGTATTGGAAAGGTGTGGAATCTGCGGCTAGAGAATTTTGTCAGAAAGATGGGTGCAAACCACAAGTGTCTCATCTAGACTTTGACTTTCAGAACCACATGGAAACCTGCCTGTCTGCAGCTCAATGTATCTAAAACGAAATGGTATTAGAATAACTTAATGAAAGAGCCTTAAATAACTTTGTACTCAAAAGCCTATTTCTTTGGTAAACCAGTTAGGAGCGACCGCTAGGGAAATGTAGTGGTGGGGTGGGGGGAATTACAAAAAAATTAAAAAGAAAGAAAAGAAAAGCTCACTTACCTGCCATTCGTTGCCTCTCCTCTGTCCTCTTCTGTAATCTCCAGCAAGCAGGAAGCACACATGCTCCCAGACTCCCCTAGTCAATCTTGTTCTGAGCGCCCTGGTTCGGCGCTCAGACAGAGAATGGTAGCCTGTGCATGTTCTCTACCTGGCCTTGCAATACAGCCGGATGGAAAACATGCTAAGTGTGCATAACTGTTTGGCTGCTCCAAAACGGCTAGCCAAACCGTCATGTGCACTTATGGTGGATCAACCACTCCTCCTCCCTGTGAGGACAGCCTAGCCCCGCCCGAACCTGGCTTGGGCTCCATAAAAAAAATACAATGATAATAACGTAACGTTATTAATGTTGCGTTATTATCATTTTATTTTTTCTTTGAACTCAGTGAGGCAGCACTCCTCCGCCTTAGCAGAGGAGCCGCCACTGAAACCAGTGATGCTTCATATGATCAAAGACAAGACCTTGACGCCTTCAACTGCGAGTGTGGTCAAAACTCACTTCAGTAATGTCGCTCGTATGTATCAAAAAAATAGGTTCAGTGTGGCAATCCTTGTTTACATCAGAGCTCAAATGCAATGTTTTATATGCAAGTCTGAAAATAAGTACACCTGAATGTCTCCAAAGAGGTTTAGAGGTCAGAGGGTCTTGAACATAGAACATTTTTGTTAAACAAATTGGCTCAGTGTATTTTACAGCACAATGCATCAAATAACTTGGCGAAAAAGTCATTTTGAACAGCTAATAAAATATACCTGTACCTGTAACTATTTGTGCCCCAATTTTAATAATGCTTACCTGGTCCACTGCACCCACTAAATAAATGCTAATACACATATAAATTCAGATAGTTTTAAGAATGGTCCCGGCATAACGCTTATTACTGTCCCCGTGCTAGTTAAGGTTGCTACAAAAGCTCATGGGCTGCTAATAATATGATTCTAAATATGCCAGCTTGACACTGCTTTGATACCAATGAATATTTCGTACATGTAAGGAAACTACATATCGCTATGGCAAATTTTAGATTGCCATGTCATGGACAACACCACTTCTTCCAGAAACTACAATGATGGATGGATGTGAAACGCCACTATCATGTCGGAATTCACATTTCCCAGATAGGATTAGGACCAATAACATGCCAAAAACCAGGGGGGGCTCTAGGCTCATGGCGGCCCTGGGTAGGGAGCATAGGTAGGGGGCCCGGAAGAGGGGGTCTCCGCGGGGCGGAGCTCCCCTGGAGCTCAGGAAGGTGTTTTAATAAAACGTCCAGAAAAGGCGTTAGATGACCAGTACCTGCGGCTGCTCCTACCCTTCCGAATTCGTCTCAGAACGATAAAATTTAGGAGGAGGAGGGTATTGTGACACACGAAGTGGCCAGCAGTGGGTAGGGAAAAAAAGAAGCCAATCAGGAACCAGGAGGAACGCAGGCGCGGAGGCCAGTGAAGAGGGGGGGTCAGGGTGTTTGGAAGTGGAACAGAGCCGGAGGCCACCAAATCCCTGCCAGGGGTACCACGCAAATATGTATCCATTCTCAGAGGATTATTATATTAAGGATATATATTGGCGTGGCGGCCCCTGGGGTTTGGAGGCCCTGTGCAGGTGCACAGCTTGCACATGCCTAAGGCCGCCCCTGCAAAACCGTAAGGGCCAATGTATGGAAAGCACTACTGCAGGGCAAGCGACCCTGATACCATGACTTGCATAGAGTCATTGACAACCATGTCAGAATCCACATTGTCCAAGTAAGCGGGCGCCATCAGTGTTCCTACATCAATATTGCACAGGGAATTACAGCTTGTTTATCAAGCCAGAAACCAAAATACCATGTTATTTAAGGACTCATTTCAGTGCAACTACAATATGCTGATCAGCCAAACTTCCCACTCTCCTTCCTCTTTTCTCCCTCCCAGTCAAAGGGGCATGGACTGAAACCAGTATCAGGAACTGCTAGACTTTGTAACAGTAGGTAGTGTCTATTCAAGAGTCACCTTAGTGCATGCTGCTTAGTACACTGCTTTAGAGATTGACAGAAGTCTGCACTTCCTTCGTAATTCACAGTACTTTGTTTTCACTCCAGATGGGAAAGTCTTCCCACCTAGTTACATAATACCACACTTTTCCTCCATGGATGAAACACACTAGTCGCATGTGCAGGTAGATGCACTGTTGCACCAGTTTACAGTTTGCTTGGTTCCCAAGTCTGCCAGAAAAAAATGCAGGTAGTAAAAAGGTTGTGATCAGAGAAGCTAGCAAGCTCATCTACCTGATGCAGGCAGTGGCACGAAGTTGTAGGTAGAACAGGAGAGAGGGCACTTTCATTGCTGGCTGGGACAGCACAACCAGTCCTGTATCCAATCACCGAGCCTGCAGCTCATCGGGGAAAAGCAAAGTGCCTAAGCCCTGACATCTAGCAGAGAAACAAAACACTGCACAGGAGATGGCACGGCTCAGTTAACCAGCTGCTTTTCTCCAGTGACTTCTGTAGACTCTCCACTAAGAGGATGACAATTCTCGCTTCAGACAACCATTGCCTAGAAATATTTTTTTTTTCACCCTCCGGATGATTTCCAACCTTGTATTCTTCGGAGGAACATCCAAAAGCGTTCTTTGTTGCACACCTTCTGGATCTAGTGAAGTCAGATGGGGATCACCTACAAGTAATCTAATTAGATGGGAGCATCATACACATGTATTATTCATTCAACTTACCAAATCTATGTGCTGACTTCGGACAATCACTTCTTACTTTTCTGGTAGTGCAACAAGGGATCATGTGGAGACCCAGGGAATCTGTAAACCTGGAATACAAACAGGTTAATTGTTGTATTCTTGACACAGGATAGAGGAATTCTTAGTAAAATAATGGTAATAAAGCCCTTCCTGGAAAACTGCTACACTCTCATTCAGAAAAAAGGCAACAGAATTTAACTAATGCTAATAAATCTTGAGGTAATGACTTTGCACATGTTGTTAAATTGATAATTTAGGTTCTGGTATAAAAGTAAGAGAATAAGAAGAAAAGTTAGTTACCTGGAACCATAGTCCTCCACCGCTGATAACCTTCATGGAATTACATGCTTGAATCAATCCCCTATGTCCAGGTGGGATTCCTATAGTGATTATACATTAGCAGTACAGTCAGTGTTCCTTAGAAATACACTGAACACTCCTTAGGCAGCTTTACCTCTACTTCCTTTAGATGACTTAGATTTACAACTCCTGGATCTATCATTATCCATAGCTGTGAAGATTATTCTATCAGAATGGAAATCATTTAATTCCTTATCATATCACACATGGTGGGCATGGGTATCGTTTCTCCACGGTGCTCACACCTCGGCGGAGGAGAGAAAATATACCCCTTCTATCTCTTCTAGTGTATGGAGATCGCTTGACAAATATATCCATTTAGCTTCTCAGGGTCTGGTGGCTCAGTATCCTTTTTTCACCGCTGATTGATTTTCCCTTTTATTTAGTAAGGCTGGAGTCCCTTTCTGTCTTTTCTCCATTCTCTTTTTTCATCTTTAACTCTTTTTCTTTCTTGTTTCTATATCTTAATATTCTTTTCTTTTCTTTCCTCTGCAGGTCTTTTTATTTATCTTTTGTAGAATCAATTATTTTTACCCAAATGTAATACAAATGAATTTACAGGAGTAGGTTCTTATATATCTGTTCTTATTAAGGTTTATCCATTATTTACAATATTGCTCATATTTATTCTTTTTTATTAATTCTTTATTGTTCAAGATGGTTTTTATGTATTACATGCTGTAGTACCTTAATTATTTATACTCTCTCTCTTAAATTAATAAAATTGTTTGAACAAAAATAAATACACTGAACACTGTTTTGTTTAACTACCTAAAACCCTGCATTTGAAAAGACCCAAAGGTGAGAGAAAACTGAGCTCTACTGCCACTATGGACCACCATACTTCTATTCATTGTTACCTTTAGCATGAAAAGAGAAAAATGCCTCAGAGTGGGGGGGGTGAATCTGTTTGTAGGGTTCCCCTTAATCTTGCTGATCACTTGTGGGTCAGGGGAAGCAAAGGAAAAGTGTATGCAAAAGCCTTGGACTATATGATCGAACATTTCGCCACCTTTTGATCCCGGAAACTACTGTCTGTTTGTAAAGTATTCACATTTTTTTTGTTCTGTGGTGCACCGAATACATTCATGTCGGTAGACCCCATTTCCAGAATAACAGCCTTTACTTGTAACTTACATTTTGCCTTCTGTCGGGTGTGTTCCCCCGTGCGTTGTTGATTTCAGGCAAATATTCAGCAGACAGTGAAATGCAGTGACTTTGAAATTGTTGTGACACCTCCTAGAATATATATATATATATTTTTTCTTAATCCTCATTTTGCGAAGCTTATGTATAAGGAGTTTCGGGAGACCTTTGTTTTAACGTTTTGTTCAGTCACTGCCCCATAGTCCTTATCTGATCGGGGAGTATCCCTTTTCTGGTTTAGTTTCCAAACAGGTTTCTCCTTTTCCTTTGTCATTTCCAATAATTCTGTTTCGGTAATGGGGGAGCTAGCCCACTCGGCTACTCGGCAGAAATGATTTCCGCAAGAATTATTGTTATCGCATTAATCATTGGAATTTGGATTTGGAGACCATACTGAGAATGTTAGTTGGTTGTTTGGATATAGTGTTCCCATATTACCCAGAATTCTGATTTTTTACTTGCTTTCCCATTCCTGTCTAGTTTGTTAGTTTTTATGATAGAATTTAGCCAATTTGTATGTGTGGGAGGGATTGGTTTGATCCAATTTAAGCAGATCTCTCTCCTAGCTAGCAATATTAACATAAACAAGAGTTTTTCTTGTTTTTTGGACAGTTTTCTCAATCCTATATCATTAGTAAGATGAATCCCAAAAATAATTAAAATAGTACTTACTTCGATTTGGGTTCCAATACTGTGTTAATCATCTTACCAGCTTCCTGCCAGAAGGAGGAGAGTGGGGGACATTTTTGAAACATGTGTATATCATCTGCTTTCTCCATTCCACACTTTGGACACAAATTTGTAGTCGCTCCTTTGAATTTTGGAGTCCAGTATGACCTGTGGACTGTGAACAAGTGATTTCTTTTCAGGTTTGCTGGTTTTATTGCAGACCAGCAATTTTCTAAAGATTTTTGCCAAATAAATTGGAAGTCTATTCCCGGCATTTCCTTCTTCCATATTGTTTCAGGGACCGTGCATTCTTCCTCGCCGGCCGTTATGAGGGCCCAATACCACCTGGATATTTCTTTTTTTATTGGTGTGGGTTTGGTCATTTCCCTTTCTAGATCTTCATTGCCTGTTTTTGTTTCTGTTAGGGATTTGGCCCAGCTGGTCAGCTGGTAATATTTAAATTTTGATAGAGAATAGTTTGTGATTAAAGATATTTGGTCCCATGTAATTATACAATTCTCTACCAGTAGTTGTCCCCAGTATTCAATTTTTGCCGTTTTTAGTGGTGTGGCCAGGGAGTCGTTTAAACAATCTGGTGTGCCTGGAGAGTTCCAGATTGGAGAAAAGGAGCTATAGAATGGTATCTTTACTGTGTTCCTAATTTGGTACCATAACTTTACAGCGTTGAGTTTAATCTTTAGTTTTATTTTTTTGAAAAATTTTGGGTGGCCAAATTTAAACAGGAAGTGGTCAAGTTTGCCTGTCATACTCTGTAGGAAGATCAGATAGGAAGTGTATTTTCCTAATAGAGGTCTCATGTTTTTAAATTGAAAAGCCCTGTAGTATTCAAATAGATCTGGGCTAGCAATACCTCCATG
This sequence comes from Lissotriton vulgaris, assembly GCF_964263255.1. Taxonomy (NCBI): domain Eukaryota; kingdom Metazoa; phylum Chordata; class Amphibia; order Caudata; family Salamandridae; genus Lissotriton; species Lissotriton vulgaris. The sequence continues at coordinate 174,760 of NW_028254719.1, read as the reverse complement.
CTCCGTTTTCCTCCTTAGTTTATTCCCAGAGATTCTTATGCTCTTGGATGACCATATAAAAATGGATATTTCTCCTTGGATTTTCTTTAGCTCGTTTTTCTTAAATTCTAACGGGATGGTGTTAAAAAGGTATGTAAATTTCGGTAAAATTAGCATTTTTATGATGTTGGATTTTCCTAGGAAAGTCAATGGTAAGCTTTTCCATACTTTAAGTAGTCTCCTTGAGTCTTTAAGGACTCTGTCCAAATTTAGTTGGGGGACTTTCTCCAGTTCTTTAACAAGATTAATTCCTAGGTATTTTATTGTGTTCCTATTGTATGGTGTGATGGGATGTGAGTTCCAACTCATGACTTCCGTTTTTGTTTGGTTTGTTAAGTAACCAGATACTTTACCAAAGTTTAGTATTGTATCTTATCTTCATTGCCTCTTTAGAATTTTCGAAGTTGTCTGTGAATAACATCAGATCATCTGCATATAGTGTGACTTTTTTTTCCTCAGTTTTGATGTTTAAAAGACGTTATTTGAGGATGACTTCTCAGCATGCATGCAAGTGGTTCAATATAGAGATTAAAAAGAAGTGGAGACAGTGGGCACCCCTGTCTTGTCCCTCTTTGTATCTCAATATTATTGGTTAGATTTCCGTTGACTAAAATATTTGCTTTTGAAATTTTTTATATTTCCCCTACCATATGACCAACGTTTTTTCCTAGATTGTATTTGTTTATGACTTGATTTAGAAAGCTCCAATTGACTCTGTCGAACGCTTTGGCTGCGTCGAAGGTGATTATGGTGAGGTTTTTTTTTTTCGCTGATGGCTATATCTATAGTCGCGAACAACTCATGTGTAATTTCATGAATTTGTCTTCCTTTTATGAAGCCCTTCTGATCATCATTAATCAATTTTGGAATGACAGTAGCTAGCCTCTTTGTTATAACTTGCATAAAGATCTTATAATCGCAGTTCAGCAGTGAAATGGGTCTGTAGGATTTGCAGAGTTTTGGATTTCTACCAGGTTTTAGGATGATACTGATTATCGCTTCATTCCATGAGTCGGGGATTTTTTCTTGATTAATGTATATTGCGTTCATTAAATCTGTTAGCTGTTCCTTCACTGATTCCTTTACTGTTCTGTAAAATTCGTTCGGAAGAGCGTCGAGGCCAGCAGCTTTGCCTTTTTTCAGATCTTTTATGGCAGCTCTCACTTCTTCCGTTCGAATTTCGCTATTTAAATCATTTTTCTCTTCCTCCGTCAATGTTGGTAGTAGTATGGAGTCTAGATAATTAGAGGACTGTTATTTTGTTGATCTTAAATCTTCTTTGTATAAGTTAGAGAAAAAGGTTGTGAATTGTTGTTTTATTGTGAGGTCGTCGAAACTTGGTGTAGGTTGATCGGGGTTTTGAATGCAGGTTATTTGATTTCTTATTTGGTCTATTTTGGTTCTCCACGCCAGCATTTTCCCACATCCTTCTCCATACTCGTGGTTTGATAGTTTGCTGGCTTCCCACTTTTTTCTCACTATATTCTCTAAGTAATCGAACAAATTTTCTTTTAATAGTTGGCTTTTATTTTCTAATGTAGATTTTAGTTCTGGTGTGTTTGCTGACGCTATTTGTACTTCCACCCGTTTAATATCGTTCTCCATGGTTTTAATCTCTTGCTTTTTAATTTTGGACTTATGAGCCCCCAAGGTTAGTATTTTCCCCCTGATGACTGCTTTATAGGCGTCCCAAGTTGTTTGTTTTGTCGTGCCTACCTTATTGTCCTCAAAGAAGTTTGCGGAGGCAGTTATTAATTCGTCAGTAACTTGCGGGTTTGTTCAGTAGAGTCCGATCAACTGTCCATCTAGGCAGCGTTTTCTTGTTTGTCATTAGAAAGGTTAGATGTACTGCAGAGTGGTCAGATAAGCGCGCAGGTAGATGTTCAATACTTGCAACGTTTTCCTGTAAACTTCTATTTAATAGGATGAAATTGATTCTAGATTTGTGTCCCAATTTATTATTGTGAAATGTAAATGGGTGTCTGTTGTCTCCTTTTGTTTTCCACATGTCAATCAAGTTTAAATCTTTTTTGTAATTGCCTAACCATTCCCTCATCTTGGGTAGGTTAGCATATTTACTGGGGGGAGATATGTCCTTTTTAGGATCAAGAATAATATTATAGTCTCCCCCTAGTATTATAGGAGCGGAAATTGATAGCAGCTCAGAGTAGAGTGTTTGAAGTGGAGTCGGGTCATCTAGGTTGGGACCGTAATATCAGACTATAGAAAGTGTATTATCGTTTATTCTTACTTTAGTCACGACTCATCTTCCCTTGTTATCCACTACCTTATATTCGATCTTAGCTTTTAAGGATTTTTTTTAAGATAATTGCTACTCCTTTTATGTTGCAATCCTGGTTAGTACATACACAAGCGTCCACCCAATTTAGATTTTTTAATATTTTATCCCATTCCGAGCTTAGGAGGTGTGTCTCTTGAAATATAATTCTTTCACTCTCAATTTCTTTCAAGTATTCAAGGATTCTCCTCCTTCTGTTGATTGTTCTGAGGCCATTGACGTTCCACGAGAGGATCTTGATTTTTTTCTGGTTTGTCTCCATTTATTTATTTATTTTCTTGGTAATTGCTTGTGTATTTGGGCATTTGGGCATTGTTTTAAGTTGGTGTGAGTATTGTTGCTCCTGTACAACTCCTTTTGATTCAGTTTCAGAGGACATTTTTTTTCTTTTTTCCCTAGTTTGCTCCCCACCCGTGGTCTGATTTTACTTTGTGAATTATAGTTTATATTTGTGAGGTTCGGGTTTTCCCACCCTGAAGAGGCCTCCCTTATTTTTCGGGCAATGTATTCGCCAGTTTTGAGCTCCATTTTCGCCAGGCATGGATAGTTACTTTACCCTCCTTCTGTTTTAGCAATTTTTCATATTTTCATACCTTCTCCATTCGAAGTTGATCTTTGATCTGTTCAATGAAATTTTCTACCTCCTTGGGATCCCTTATATTGTGCATTTTATTCCTCCACATTATTCGGAGAGCCGCGGGAAACTTCATTTGAACAGTGGCTCCAAGGGATTTTAATTCTTCCATAAATTGACCCAGTCCCCATTGTCTATCCTGGGTAGCTTTGGACATATCGGAACGAATTCTGAAGGACCAATTGTCTTTTTTCAGTGTGCTATTTTTTAAGCCTTCACTTAAGATTTTCTCTTTCAAGGTGTAAGTCTTAAAGTTTATTAGAATTGTTCTTGGTGTTCTTCTTTCTTTGCTTTTTCCAAAGGGGTCTCTGTGGACCCTTTGTATATCCTCCAGCAAGTTGCTCTCTTTAGTCCAGGGGAAGAACTCTTCTAGAAGAGAGACAATGAATTTCTTAATGGCCGTACCTTCCAAATTTTCCGGAATATTTAGGACCCTTAGGTTGTTTTTCCTTGCTTGGTTCTCTAACGATTCTAGTTTATCTTTCATATACTTGTCACTTTCTTTTAGCAGTCTTATATCTTTTTGATTTGTCGCTACTTTTTTGTTTAATGTTTCCACAGCAGCTTCAACAGCAGTGACTCTCTCCCCCAATTCATTTAGCTTTTGATCTACGCTTTCACATACTTCATGTATTTTACTCTGGTTCACTTCTGAGATTGTAAATCTCTCTCTCATTTCTCCCATCATTTTATCCACGAGTGCTTCCATATTTTTCTCAATTTGATTGGTATGGGGAGAGTCGCTTCTTGTTTCGATAGAAACCAGGTCAGAGGATCCTGATGTGAGGGCTTCAGGGGGTCTCATATTGGTTGAGGACTTAAGATTTCTTGTGAGGGTGCTTCCTTACTTGTGGCCGGGATATTATCTCCTGTCTTTGCTGGTATTGTTCTCTCTTCCATTTAAGAGCTTGAGTGAGTAACTTTTGCTAGAGAAAGAGAAAGGTCAACTTTGTCTCTTTGGGCTGGAGTACCCCCTCTAACTTGCACCAGTTGCTGAATTTTGAAAAAAGATCTCAGAGAGGGAGTTTTTTTTATTTTCTGTTCCGGTAGGGTCTTTCCCTGTTCTTTCGCTATTGCTGCTCTGGTTTTTATACCTTGAGATAAGCTTTCAAAGTTAGAGAGACCTTTTTGCTTTCTTTTTTTTGTACTCCTGGGGGCTAAGACTTGTTTTGTGGGTGGAGAAAAACCTTGTTTGGAGAACTTTTTGTTCCTAAGACAATAGGAGGATCTCACACTATTCCCAGGCCCTAGTACCGTCTCACTGTCGCAACTCAAAGTCTCAGGTGGCGTTGAGGGTTGCGGGGGATTACTTTCCTCGCAATTTTTGTTTACTGGTGTAATATCTATGTTTACGGTAGTGTTTTTAGCCTTTACCACCTGATTAGCAAGATTACATCCCACAATTAGACCTGGTGTTGCACCCCCGCGATTTTTTTTCTCCCCCTGTACCTTATTCATGTGGTTGTTGTCAGTTCTCTCGTGGTGGGGTTCTTCCTTCAATTGAAACGGCACATCATAAGCTGCCGGTGTAATTGACTCTTCGCTCTGTGCAATTGACTCTCTAGGTTCTCTTCGTTCTTTGCTCTCGCTCTTCGGGGTTTCGGGTCGGGGTCTCGGGTCTCGGGACCGCCTCCGCCAGAAGTGGAAAACCTGCACGGCCGTTCCGCCTCTCCTTTTGTTGTGTGAAGGAGCCACGGGCGTGCTTGACTGAAACTGAAAATCGCTTTCAATCCGACCTCAACAGCAAACTTGCCGTCTCCGCTGACTCTGCCACATCTTCCCCGGAACAGGAAAGGAACTCTCCCCAGCGCGACCCGGTAGCACCTAGACGCGCTGACTGCCGCCGCCCAGGTTCCCGTGCACTGCGTCCCGTCCACTCTGAAGGCACTTGGTTTAACAGCAACCTGCATCACGCTTTTTTGGATCCATAAGGTACAGTCTTTGATTATTCTTTCTTATTGCGGGTCATTTGTAGATAGAAGGTCGGGGAAAGTGATTTCATGTTGTTTCCCGTCGTTGGCAGGCCTGGAGCTCCCGACCGGACGTCTCAGCCATCTTCCTCCCACACGCTCCTAGAATATTGTTAACTTGTTTCTCCTCCTTTTGTAAAAATTGCAACCATTGTCTGTCCTCAGGAGCACTGAAGAGTTGGTCAGCCGTGTGAGGAATGACTGTAACCCTCCCCTGACGGCCTTGAAATTGAGAATATTGATATGGAGCAGCCATTCTCTTTTTGAACAACGTCCTCTTGTCTCCAAGTCCAGTAATTGGAAGCCCATCCCTCCAGTAATGTGTAGGTTGTCATTACAAAGTGAACTGGGCGAAGTTGCAAAGAAAAGCTTGAACCTGTATTGTACTTTGCTTTCTACCTTGTCGGCACTTATTTTAGTGATCTGCACACAGTCTTCACAAGAGCAGCACATCTGCAGCCACTGCGCATGCATTTCTTCCTACAAAGGACACATAATCAACCTGAAGTGCATCATTCAGGAAATGCATGAGGACATCATGGAAGAAGTTACTTGTAAGTGAGGACTGAACCCTTCTTCAGTTCCTGTACATGAGTTGCAAATGCTCATTGCTTCTGAATTCTTTTGATTGATGTAAAATAATTTCCAATTGCTGTGTCTTGCACAGCCCTAAACATACTAAGAGTGATTTGATGATTCGAGGTAAGATTTTGTTTATTTGAAGGAGAAGTCTAGGGAGAAAAAAAGGTGCTGGTGCAATTCTGCTGATGATTTGGACGAGTGGAAAGCGTTACATTTGACTTGTCATTTAGGTAAAGAAACACACACTGTCATTGTCTACTTAGGAATGCTGCCTCAGTGGCCATATATTTTGTGACTATCTCAGGAGGTCGAAAGGCACCCGGTTACTTGCAGGTTTCTGTGGTTCTTGGAGTGTGTGGGAATGGAGAAATATGTGTCTTGATAATCAAGCGATGCCAAGTAACTCCCATGCTGCAACTGCTGCCTGTAGCACCTTTCCCGAGTGGCCATCCAGACGGATTGCTTCTATACGTACTGGCGGAGCGGTCTTGGATCCACTCTCCTGATCTCCTCTCGCCCCTGTGCTGAACATTTTCTCACCACAGGGCTTCGGGGAGTGGACAAGGCAGAAGGAGGAGGTGGGGTCTGCAGAATGTCAATGTTCTCGCGAAAATTCCTCCTGGTTTCCGCATCTACAAGTTTAATACAATATTTATTAAAAAATTAAAATTCCTCCTGGTTAAATGGTACAGAACATTTTCTGCAGGACTGTTAATTGGAATATGATGGGTAAGTGGCAGATTGCAGATGAAGTAGGTATTCGGAGTAGAAAAAACTAGGGTGGTTTCTGTGACTTGTTTGTAGAGCCTTTCCAGTTTATACCTGCCCCACTAGGTAGGAAAACTTGTGCCTAAGCATGTGAAAGGAAGTTAACCTGTAAGTCTCGAACTTGATACATCCAATCAAGTATTAGGGAGAGAATTGCCCCATTGTCACCACAGGAAGGGACATATACATTAAGTAGACTACTACTAGAGGAAATTAATTAAAACTACATGCAACTTAAAAATAAGTAGCTTCAGGAAATAGCATCAATATCTCTTCGTTATAAAATAGTTCAGAACATGGGGCCTGATTTATATGTTGGTGGTAAGGATGCTCTATCGCAATGGCGACGGAGTATCTTTCCTGCCAACATAATGGTACACCTCGGGTGACCAGAATTTTAAAGCAAAAAACCAGGACATTTCACTAAAATAGAAGAAGGACTTTAATTTTACGTCAAGCAAGCACACAGAATGACAGCGCTCCTCAGCAGAGAATTACAAAACAGGCAGTAAGAACATACATAAGATGCAATTTTTATACCTAGTAGCTTGCCTGTGAATTAAATTGCTTTCTTGGAACAACTGCTAACTGTCCCTGCTTTGTAAAACATAAAAAAACACTTCCCCCCGGTTTTAGTCAACACTCTCAAAAAAACGGGATTTGAGCTAAATTTCTCGAAATCTGCCAGGACAGCAGGTGAAAAAAGTGGACCGTCCGGGCAAATCCAGGACGCCTGGTCACCCTAGGTACGGCTCCAACCCGATTTTAATGCTTGTGGACCCTAGGTTTGTCTAGGGCGGTGACTACTTCGCCACCGACATACCCATACCTCTCTGACAGACTGACGGATAAGGGCCTCCAAAGAAATGGCTGTATGTTCGCTCACCCAATTAGGATCAAGACGAGTGGACATATAGCCATTGTTTTACCGTCCGTCACCGCTGGCAAACCCTGGTGGTGAGGGACAGTAAAATGCTACTCATGCTCCCCTCGCCATGGGAGATGAATACCATGGCAAGGGAAACATGAACATTTTCTTTTTGAAAATAAAAAAAACAAAACTGTTTAGTGCAGGGGTGTGTCATGCTGATGCAGCCCTGCTCCAAACAGTGAAATACATTGGCAGGAACAGCCGTCATGGAGGTTCTTGCCAAAGCATTATAAATGACCGCCTGATTGGCAGTCATTTATAAATTTGGCGGATGGTCCATTCACCATGGGGATGGCTTAATTTATTCTGTCCCAATGGCGGAACAACTGACCGTCCACCAAATAATAAATCAGTCCCTTAGTTCTTGTGAGAAATTGGGTTACTGGTTGCGGGGGGCGAAACCCTTCTAAAGCAGTAACCACAATCATTGTCAGGGATTAATCTGAAATGAATCCCAAATTAATCTGTGCTCAATCCTCTGATAGGTTGGCACACAGCAGTCAGGCTTTACTTGGAGGCAATGAGTCAAGTATTTATGCAGCACTACAAACAGTAACAAAGTGAAAACAACACAAGAAAAATCCCACATCAAATTAGGGACATAAATCACGAGCTAAACGAAAAAAATCCAATCAGTAGAACCAGAAACGTGCAATTTTAAAGATTTAAATGAAAATAGCGCAAAAAAGCCCACAGAGTCACACGCATCTATCTGAACGTGCAAAACCGGGAGAAAGTCACAAGTTCAGGCTGAGCGCTATGAAGCATGGGTCAGATACAAGGAGCAGGTCAGTCTCGCTTAAAAGTCACCTTCTCAGTCCAGCATAAAGAGTCCTGTTTGCGGTGAAGCGGGACGCGAGGAGCTGGGAAGGGTTGCAGATGATTGTCGATGTAACGCAACGAGCAGGCTTGGTGTCACGGACGATCGTCGCTGTAGCTTGAAGATCCCGTTATCTTCGTGAGCGGGTGCGTCGTGGTGATGCTGCCAACGAGTGGTCGATGCTGTAGCATGAAGGGTCCTGCTGACTGAACTTCATGTTGGCAGGCTGTGTGAGTAACAATATTTCATTTGCAACGGGCCAGTTGGCAGTAGCAAACAACCCAAAAACTTTCATTCAGCCTCTCTGTGGACCTGAGAGGCACCACTTCGGGGTCAAGGGCTTACTCGAGCTGGAGCTGGGTTCTGGTGCAGGTAGTTGGGAGCCTGTTATGTCCCTGTGGCTCAGAACAGGATGCCAGCAGGCTCGCCCATGGAGTCGTTCTGGGAGTCTTGAGTTCAGGTGCGGTTCTCTTCCCTCTGACAGAAGAGCAGCAGGGCAGCAATCCAGCAGTTCAGTAAGGTAGTTGTCTAGCAGGGCAACAGGGCAGAAGAGTGGCATTCCTTTCAATAGCACAGCAGTTCTTCTTCATGGCAGCAGTTCTTCTCCACAGGTCCAGAAGTTTACTGAAGAGTTGGTGTCTGAGGACCAATATTTATACCTGAGCTTCACTTTGAAGAGAGAAAAGCTTCAGGAGGGTTCCCTTTAAAGTGCACAGGTTTCCTGCCCTCCCTGCCCTAGCTCCAGACAAACTCAGGGCGGTATGCAGCCCTTTTTGTGGAGGTAGGCCACAGACGAAGTTTAATTAGGGCCTTGCCCAGCTCCGCCTTCCCATTCTGCCAAGGATGGCCCATCCAGACACACCTAAACTCTCTATTGTGTGTGGCTGTCTATGAGGAATACACAAAGCCTAACTGTCAGCTACACCCATTCATGTGCTCAAAGACAGGCTACAGGCACTAAATGGCTAAGGCAGGAAAATGTCAACACTCTACAAGTTGCGTTTTCAAAACTGTCATTTAAAATCTGACTTTACCATAAGAGAGCATTTTCCATTACAATCCCAAAGACACCAAACATGAATTGATTATCTATTCCCATCTGGAAGTTACATCTTATTAAAATGTAATAAATGAATCCCAATGTTATCCCATGGGAGAGGCAGGCCTTGCAGAAGTGAAAAACGAAGTTAAGAGTTTTTGACTACCAGGAAATGTAAAACTTAAAAGGACATGTCCTACTTTTTAAATACACTTCACCTTGCCCTCTAGGCTGTTCAGAGCCTACCCTAGGGGTGACATATATTCATTCAAAAAGAAGGGTTGGACCTGGCAATACGTTTATTTTGCTAGGCTGACATGGCAGTTTAAAACTGCATACACTGGCTATAATGGCAGGTCTGGGACATGTTTAAAGGACTATGTAAGTGGGTGGCCCGATCAGGGCTGCAGCCCCACTAGTAGAATTTAATTTACAGGCACATGTAGTGTCACTGCACTAGGGATTTACAAGTAAATTAAACATGCCAATTGGGTACAAGCCAAGTCTTCCATGTTTTAAGGAGAGAGTACAAGCACTTTAGAACTGGTTAGCAGTGGCAAAGGGCACAGAGTCATAAGAGCCAACATAATTGAGTTCAGAAAATAGGAGGGTGAAGGCAAAAATGTGGTTGATGACCAGAAAAGGCAAAGTCCAACAGTTCAGACTTACCATCTCTAGTTTAATCTTGTCATCGTTTACTGAAAAAGTTTCCTAGCAAGAATCTTGTTAGAGTCTAGGCGACCTAATGGAGACTGACTGTCATCTCCCCTTCAGAAGAACACTCTGCACTTATAAAAAACAATCTAATTTTACATATATCCTACTTATCATAATTTCCTGCTTTTGAACTTCACTTCCCTATCTGTATAAATATCTGTTTCCCTACTTCATCATAAGTTGAACAGTGAAGTTGACAATGTGACAGGCCGTAGGTTTCAAAACCTTCATTAGACACATTCAATACATTGTTATACATCTTCTACATTTGCATACTAACTTACTACATTTACTATGTACAAAATCACTCTGCCAGGGTTTAAAGTAGCCATGCTTTTGACTCTAAGAATCAACTTAAATAAATAAGGGGTAGAATGGTAAAGTAACATGGTCTCTATCATTTTATTAGCAGTCACAAATTAAAAATGAAGTACATTTTTAAACAATAAGACTTAACATTTTGAGCATTGAGAAAAGAAAAATGTAGCTAGCAATAATGAAAAGTACTTACTCTACATTTCCCCAGTTTGATCGGTTAAACAAGGTGAGGCAAGGCGCTTCATTTCGGGACAAGCTTGCAACTACTTCCAAGATCACATTTTCTATTGCCACAAGAACTTGAGAACTAAAATAAAGAGATTATATTGCTGTGAAATGCTGTGAAATTGTGAACTTGTTATCAATCATCATTAAGGAAACCAGGTTTGTTAGAATAATATCAAATTTGTTTTTTTTTTCACTTATTCGCTTATAGACAGATATCCATTGACTGTGCAATAATTAAATCACAACAATTCAAAGTGCTTCATTTTTGTGAAATACACTACATTAGCATACATTCTACTTCAACAAGTAAATAAAAGACCCACATCATTTCAATATGGTGAAAACATAAGTAGCCATTCAAGAGGGATTAATGTTCCATCATCCATTTTCACACAAAGCGACACTACTGCATTTCCCATCATCCATCTGTATAGGAAGTGGTTTCCAGCCAAAACTGTCTTTAAAAGAACAAGCTTAGCAAGGGGACTTAATTTCCCATCATCTATTTGCAGAGGAACTGACATCACTGCACTTTACACCATCCATCTGAGCAAGAAGTGACATCACTGGATTTCCCCTCATCCATGTGCACAGGAAGTGAAGTTGCTTCCTGTCTTCTCCTGACTTCAACCAACTCCTCAGGGAGTCCCGTCGCCAGGACTTCCCCAGCAAACTGTGGATACAGACAATGGTATTCCCTTTTTGGGCTTTGGTGCGAGGATAAGCCTGGTGCCAGAACCCCTGTTCTAGTGAAACATATAGTGTAAGGTACATTCATGTGTTTCATCCAGTACCCCATACTACCAATCCCCACAATCACACCTAGATGTAGACGACGCAGAGACTCACATAACATTCACACAGTATCCATCCCGTGGACTGCACACATAAAAAAAGGGATGAGGCCACCGCCTCGCTGTCATCCATAAGTCCTTATTTTTTTTTTATTTTTTTTTTTTAAATATATTTTTATTGCAGGAATGAGAAGATCAATACAAGTACGACCAGCATTGTATCATAAGCAATATTAACAGAATAAAGCCCTCTGGCCCCCCCCCCGTACAGTCCATACACAGCCATCCGGCCCACAACCCTGGGGTCGGGCGGCGAAATGTGATGGGGGGTCAGTAGGATGCTGGGGCTGGTCCGGATAATGCACTGTCCGTCATCTGCTTTTCCAAACAAACCTAAAAACCTCCAAAGGAACCCCCCCCCTCCCCTTATATGTCTACTAACTAAGAGAAACCCCCCCCCTCCCCACCACCAGCGCCAGGGAGCTATCAGCATAGGATCTGCCATTGGACCCACGGGGAAAGCAATAGGACTATCAGTTCTAACGTTCACCGGGACTCGGGGCGAGTCGCTGTTTCACTTTCAGAGTCACTGGGGGCACAATAATCCCTGAGGGCCTGCACCAACATCTCCCACTCCAACGCGGCCTCCTGCGCCTTCTCATTACCCTGCCTCCAAGCCAGTTGATAACGCAGCGCGCTCTCTCCCGCCGCCCACTTCAAAAGCTCACTGTGCCATCTGCTGCCCGCCGGACCAGCTCGTGCCTTCCAGTTCCTGGTCACCTCTCGTTTAGCAAGTAGGAGCCCTAGGTCAATAAATTTACTAGAAATTTTATTCCTGGGGGTATGGGGGAACCAGTGAAGGAGCCCCACCGCCGCATCTAATGATAAGAGTCTCCCTGTCACCTCCTCCAAGGTCGTCGCTACCTCCTGCCAGTAGGACGTCAGCCCTGGGCAAGCCCATAACATGTGTAGGAGGTCCGCCTCCTGAGCCGGACATCTAGGGCATTCCGCCGAAGCCGTGGCAAAATATCGCCTAATTTTCACCGGGGTCAGGTACGCTCTATGAAGAACATAATAGTGGACCAGCTGGAAACGGGCGTTACGTGTGCCCTTCCAGGCTCGTCTCACCAACTGGGACCAGGTCGTCTCCGGGATCTCCCTACCAATGTCCTCCTCCCAGCGGTTCCTCAAAGTGGTGAGAGGAGCCAATCCCTCGCTGACCAACCTGCCGTATAGGCAAGTGACCGCCTTCACCGTTCCCGCCGACATCATTACGTACTGGCACACCTGAGATAAGTGGGGTTCCTCCTGCCCGCTCCCCCAGTGTGCCTGGGTCGCCCGCACAATGGCCGAGTGTAGCAGAAAGTCACCCCGGGGGATCCCGAAGCGGTCAATGAGATCCTGAAAGGACAAGAGCGCCCCGTCTTCGTACAGATCACCAACGAGCTGCAAACCGGAATCCTCCCAGGCCGCTAAACGTGACCAATCCCCTCCGTGGGGGAGGGCCGTCAACATCCCCAACGGTATTTCAGGTGCATATGGTGTTCTCAGTTGGCCTCGGGCGTGAGCCCGATTCCAACACAGACGGACAGTCCGCTCCTCCATCGACAGGTCCCGCAGGACTAAACGTTGTAGCAGCGCTATAAAGGAGAGAACATGCCTAGCCATACCCGTCCCCCTTCCGTCTTCCGGGCCCCGGAATTCCCTGGCGATCTCCTGGGTGAAGGTCTGGAGCTGCGCCGCCAGATAATACTTTTCAAAGTCCGGCACAGCGAGCCCCCCCTCGTCCTTCGGCCTCATCAAGGTGTTGAGGGCTACCCGCCGTCGGCCCGATCCCCAGAGGAATCCGACCACCATAGAGCGCAACTGACGAAACGTGGCCGGCGGGACCCAGATCGGTAGAGTCCGGAAGTAGTATAATAACCGGGGAAGCGCCACCATTTTGAGCAGGGCGATACGTCCCGCTACCGAGAGCGGCAGCGTGGCCCAAAAGTCCATGCAACCTCGAAGTGCTCGAATGCAGCGGGCAATGTTCCCATCTAGGAGGTCGGGTTGGTCGTGGTAGACAAATACCCCAAGGTACTTAAAACAGTCGGGCTCCCATCTAATTTCCCTACTTAACGTAGGGGGGGGGGTACCCCTGCGTACCGGAAAAAGACAGGTCTTGGACCAGTTCACTCGGAGGCCCGAAACCTCTCCGAATTCCGTGAGCGCCAACTCCGCTCCGCGTAAAGCGTCGATCGGGTCCTCTAGGAAGAGCAACAGGTCGTCCGCATATAGCGAGACGTAATGCGGGCCCGTAGACGACCACAAGCCCGTATAGTGGGCTCCCGATCGAAGGTGCAGTGCCAGCGGCTCGACCGCCAGCGCAAAAAGAAGGGGGGACAATGAGCACCCTTGCCGCGTGCCTCGTTCTACCTGATACCGCGATGAAATCAATGGGCCCGCTCGGACCCTGGCCGAAGCAGAGGCATATAGAACCGCGGTCCATCCAACAAATCCCTCCCCGAGGCCGAATCTCCGTAACACCGTGCAGAGGTAGTCCCACTCCAGGCTATCAAATGCCTTCTCTAGGTCCACCGACAAGACAACCGGGGACGGGGCATCCACAAATGGTTCCCCCAACAATCGGAACAACCTACGAATATTCATAGTCGTGTTCCGCCGTGGGATGAAACCGGCCTGATCCTCATGCACCAGGGAACTCATGTGTCCCAGCAGCCTCGATGCCAAGATGCTGCTCAGAATTTTGTAGTCCACTGTCAGCATCGACAGGGGACGGTAGGATCCCGGGTCCGATGAGTCCCGGCCCGGCTTGAGGAGAGGAACCACCAACGCCTCACACATCGAGCTCGGGAGTTGCCCCAGCCTCTTCGCCTCCTTGTAGACCACCAATAATCGAGGGGCCAGGAGGTCCGCGTAAGCTGCATAGAACTCCACTGGTAAGCCATCCAGGCCCGGGGTCTTGTTTCTCGCCATTCGTTTAATGGCCCCGCGGATCTCCCCTAATTCAATGTCGGATCCCAGGGTTTTCGCCACGTCCTGCTCTACTGTGCGGAGCTCTAGTGGGCGAAGATAATCATCAAGTCGGACAGGGTCGCGCGCGGAGCGGCTGCGGTATAAACATTCATAGTAATGCCGGAAGCAACTAAGAATCTCCGGTTGGGTGCATACCTCGGTTCCGTCCGTCCCACGCATACTTGTCGTCGTTTGGGACTGGCGCGTAGGGTTGGCCAACCACGCCAACAACGCACTCGACCTGTCACCCTCCGCGATGGACCGAACCGTATAGGCCTTGTAATCAAAACAGCGGAGCCGTTCGACCTCTGCCGCTACTTTTTCCCTCGCCTCCGCCGTTTGTGCTTGCAATTCCGGGTGTCCGGGGCGGCGAATTTCAAGCTCGCGGAGTTCCCGGTCCGCTGTGTCTAATTCAGCCAGGATGACACGCCTCATGCCCACCTTCTTAGAGATACAGTATCCCCTCACCACTACCTTAAAAGCATCCCATTCTAATGCCCTAGTACTCGCGGAGCCGCCGTTGGATGCAAAATAATCCGATATTCTCTCCCTCAGATCCGCTTTGAAGACACTGTCCTCGAGGATCTCGGGTCGCAATTTCCAGGTGGGCACCGCCGGTGTCCCGGGAAACCAGCGAAGGTCCAGCAGGAGGGGGTTATGGTCCGAGATGGTCCTAGCTAAGTACTCCGATCGGACCGCTGCCGAAACCAGTTCGGGCGATCCAAGAAAGCCATCCAGTCTGACATGTAACTCATGGAGTCTCGAAAAATATGAATAATCCCTGGACGCGGGGTGATACGACCTCCAAATGTCCGTCAAACCCCAACGGGTTTGCCAATCCTGACGACCCTTAGCCGTGCGACGGACCGGGGAATCGGGAAGCGGGGGATGCGAGCGGTCTATGTCCACATCCACTACTGAGTTGAAGTCCCCCCCAAGCAGGAGGGGCCCGGAGAAGAAGTGGGCCAACGAGCCCGATAACCTGGAAAGGAAGGCAGTCTGGTCCACATTAGGAGCGTATACACAGCAAACGTTCAGGTCCCTCCCCCCTAGAGTGCCCGAGATGGCCACGAAACGCCCCTCTGGATCTAACACTGTCCTCGTGACTCGGAAGGGGACCCCTGCTCTGATCCATATTAGCGCCCCCCTGGCATAAGCGGAGTACGACGTGGAAAAGACCTGCCCCCGCCATCTACGCTGAAGCGCCGCCCCTTCCGCCTTGTTCAGATGAGTTTCCTGCAGCAGCGCCATTTGCACCCCCCTACGCACTAAATAAGCGTGGACCTTGTGGCGCCTGGACATAGTGTGGAGCCCCCTTACGTTCCAAGTAACACATTTCAAGTTTGCAACATCAGCCATTGTCCCAGATTGTTCTTGCACAGTCCCCCCATCCAGGTCCCCACAAAGAAAAGACATCAATCCTCCCAGCGCTGATGGCGGCCATTTTCCCCAACCAAAACCAACCGACTCAAAAACAAGCCAAACCCCCACCCACCCACCCCAGGACAGGACCCAAACTGCACCACCTAGATCCCATCCAAACCTCGTCTTTCATCAACCCAAGAACCCCCACTAATCCTACGGTCGCCACCGTAGGAAGGCCTTATGGGCCAGGTGCGGGCTGGGCGGAGGCAGTGGGCCCTCGTCGCTCAGGCCACCAGGACTATAACAAGCCCCAAACAGTGCCACAAACTTCTCAGGGCATCAGCAGAAGCCCCCCAACCCCATTCCCTTTTTTTTTTGTCAGCCTTAAGGACGGCAACCGCCTCCCCCCCGCCGGGCCCCCACCCAAAACAAGTCAGCATACCCCGTTACCCTTGTCCATCCAAAAGGTCCTCCACCGATTTCGGAGTGATCACCGGTGTATGGGTGCTATCGGCCACTGAGTCCTCCGAGTCCGATGGTGCTCCCTCTGCACCCGGGTTTCCTTCCTCCTCGATGGCTTCATCCCGTGCCCCCGACAACTCCGACAGTACTTCCAGCACTCCCCGCCGCTCCGATGACGTCTCCACCGTTGAGGGCCCTCCTGTGCGGCCGCGGCGATTTCTGACCCTCTTGGATCGCCGCCTTTGTTCCGGCTCGTCCGCTTGTTGGTACGAGGAGCCAAAGCCATCTTTTCCTGTCCTGTAGAGCTCGAGCCAGACACAGACATCCTCCGGGGTGTCGAAGAACTGGGTTTTGTCATCGACAATGATGCGAAACCTTGCAGGGTAGAGGAGTGAATACTGAATGCCCTCGCTCCTGAGCTCGCGCTTAACCGCTAGGAAGGAGAACCGCTTGCGTTGAGTCTCGTAGGTGTAATCTGGGAAGATGTTCACCTGACTGTTCGCTACCTTGAACGGGCCATTGTGTCTGGCTGCATTGAGGATTAAGTCCCTGTCTCGAAAATGCAGCAGCCGCGCTATCACCGGTCTCGGGGTGCGTCCCTGTTGTAGGGGCCGTACTGGGACTCTGTGGGCACGCTCCAAAGTGTAGAAGGAGGACAGTCCTTCCGGGACCACCGTGTCCCGGAGCCAGGTCTCCAAGTATGTGACCATGTCGCCATCCTCGATCTTTTCCGGCAGACCCACCACTCGGATGTTATTCCTTCTGTTGCGGCCTTCTGCATCCTCCGCCCTTTGCTCCAGGGTCGCAATTCGGGATAGGGCGTCCTTCATCGTCGCAGCCAAGGTTCGCTGCGCCGGCTCCAAAGTTTTCACCGTGCTCTCCACCTCCTTGACCCGGTCTGAGAGTTTTCCATGGTCTGCTCTGAGGAGGCCCAGGCTCGTCGCCACCTGAGCAATGTCCTGTTGGAGGGCCGATCTCGTGGTCTCTATCGCCTCTAGGACACGGTCGAACTGGTGTTGCATCGGCGCGCCACCAGAACTTTTGGGGTCCCCGTGCTCCTCTTTGTCCTGGGCTTCAGAGTCCGAGGCGGTCTGGGTGGATCCCTTGGCTCCTCTCGGCTTCCCCATGCCTCCAGGGGCACTCCGCGAGGGTCCCGGAGTAGGCGTCTCCACGTGCAGGTGTCGACCACGACCTTCCCGGGTACTTGTCCTCAATTCGGGTGCGGGCGACCTCCTTCTCCAGGGCCTGAGGAGACTCCGTCGCTTCGGCTCACGCCAACGCCATGGCGTCCGGGGGCACCGATGAGGGGGCGGAGACAACCGTCGTCGGGTCGGGCAGGCCCGCTCACCCACTATGTCCCCGGGGCGAGGGCCACCAACTCCCTCGGATGATCCGTGGCGCCAGAGTGTCGTGCCTCCCATGGAAGTGCACTGGCCAGGAAGGCGAAGCTAGTTGCGGAGTCGCGAGGCGGGCCACCGCTTGAATCACAGGGCGTCCGTTCCCGGTGCCCTCTATAGCGTGGGCATCCGCCCGTCCATCCAACCGAGTGCAAATCCGTTGCAAAAAGTCCAATCCAGTAATTGTCCAGTGCTCGGGACAGCCGGGGATGTCGAAGTCGGGCGCTAATCGCTGCCCGCGCCACCTCTCCAAGTCAATGGGTTCGACCCGGGGGACAAAGGGGTCCGGGCGCCATGTTGGGTCTCACTCCGCAACTCCGCAAACTTCGGTTTTACTCCGGGGCAATCCTCGTCCGAGCTCCACTAGGGGTCCCGGCAGGTCATCGTCAGCACGCTCAGCAGAATGCGGGGTCTGGGGCGCCCGCAGCCTCCGATTTTCAGGATAATCCCGGGCTTAGTCCCGGAGCCGAGCTCTCAGGCGACCATCGCCATCGGCGCCCAAGCCACGCCCCCCTCATCCATAAGTCCTTATGTTCCCACATTCTAGGCTAGCAAGTAATACTCAACTCTATGGAGCTGCTGATATGCAATTTCCCTCTCCCTGTGACTCAAACCTACTTCTTCATCTCATCTACAGGCCTACTGGGGAAAACAATGGTCTTCAATTATGAACTCTCAAATCTCAGCACCAACTCGTCCATCCAACATGCCTATATCACATTCTTAGGGGACTTTAACCTCCCAGGCAACACAACCTAGCATTAAAACAAGAAACACCGTCTCCATCAATACACTCATACAGCATGTCACAAAACCAACCCACTCCAAAGGCCATATTCTCAACATCACCAACAATCTCATGCTAACCACCCATACCCTTGGACTGGATCAACACATTTACCATCACTCTCTCTCCATGCTTAGTGTCCTACAAACATCAAGGTCAGCACAGAACAGAAGGCCAAAGGCCAAACCTTCAGATCTTAACTACTTCTCCATAAACAACCTAATGCTTGAACTACTTATGACCTTATCAAATCCAAGTCCAACGCCAACACCCTGCTAAGCAAATTCAACCATTCAACCTGTATTAACATCCACACCAAAATTTAAAGATACAACTGCAGGTCAAAGCCTTGAGCCTCCTGGTACTCTAAGGACCTTGCTAGCAATAAACAATCCATTCGCAGACAAGAAAGAAAATGGATGAAAAACAGAACTCCCAAGGGCCTCGGGATTATGAAGTCCCTCCGCTCAACACGCAGACAGATCATTAAATCAGCCAAAGCAAAGTACTATACCAACCCATCAATAAAGCCACCAGCAGAAGCAGAAAGATATTCAAGACACTCATACACTGCATCAACCCTATGCCGGCTGAACTGTTCCACACTCCAAAGAAAAGTGCAATGCCATCAAGCTCTTCTTCCATGAAAAAGATACAGAAGATCCAACAGCACATCGACAACATTAAGCCTGTTTCAATTCTTACATCTGCCCTTTCCATAGAATTCCACAATGATCAGATCTTGCTGACATGCTCAACTTCCTCATAGTCAATTCTTATGGTGGTGATGTCCTATCATTGTACTTCATCAAAGCTCTGTCTGGGGATGCTCTTGCCCCTACTTTCTATTGTCAATGCCTACCTCACTCAAGGCATCTTGCCAGAAGCTCTCAAGGCAGGCGAGGCCCTTCAACTTCTAAAACAATCTACACTAGAGCCTGATGACCTTGCCAGCTACTGTCCCATCACCCACCTGTCATTGATCGGCAAGCTCATTGAAAAAGCAGTCTATGTTCAATTGCAACCCCACATCAATTGTAACCCTCTCCTGTATAACTACCAGTCTGGCTTCAGATTATGCTGCAACGGATGTATGACGTTACAACGCATGCTTTTACAACGCATGCCTTTACAACGCGGTTTTTACAACGCATGCCTTTACAACACATAGTGCTTTGGGGCGCTGGATAGTGAATAGTTTAATTTACTATTCCAACTCCCGTCCCCGTGGATAGTAGGGAAGGTGTTGGATAGTACATTAAACCTATTCCCTATCCTAGAGCGCCCCCCAGCGCAATGCGATGTAATGGTTTGCGTTGTAAATGTTGCGTCGTAATGGTAGTGCGTTGTAAAAGTTTCGTTGTAAAGGTTGTTTACCTGCTGCAACATGGAAAGCTCTACCTTATACATCACAGGTAATGCCCTCTTGACCCCAGATGAACATGGCACTTGCCTCCTGATATAGCTGCACCCCCTAGCTGTTTTCGATATAGACGACCACCCCACCCTCATACACACACCCCAGAGTTTCAAATGGGATTCACTGGAAATGTCCTCCACTGGCTCTCCTCCTAACTTTCCAACCAACACCAGTATGTTCATATGGGTACCTTCAGGTCACAAATCATCCCTATCACCTGCCAAGTCCTCCAGGGTTTCATAATGCCTCCTGTGATCTTCAACCTTTACATGGAGCCACTTAGTGCACTACACACAAAAAACACCATCAAGATTCACCAATATGCAGATAATACACAACTCTACTCGAAAGTCTCCTGTGCTTCAGAAATCAAGTGCCTCAAACACTGCTTGCACATCATCCATTGGACATTCCACTGCTCCACAGAAGACATTAGATTAATGTTTTCCTAATACAACAGTGGGGTCCATCCAAAAGAGATTATTTCAATACCAAATACCCCTTTGTGTAAAGTGTGTTCCAATGAGGAATGAAGAAGAACATGGGTATTAGCACTTAGTATAGTTTTTAAACATTGAAAAATTCAAATGCAAAAGGTAAAACAATACTCTAAAGCAATTTTTTTTAAACTTTACTTTGCATTTTGATATAAAACAATATAATACATTTGTAGGAATGCAGTGATTGTAATCGAATAGCGATGGTGTTTTACATACTTCAGATGGCCTCACTCGGAGCATATCCATGTTAAATTTAGTATACAATTCTTCTTACCAAATAAACCGTGACACATCTCTGGTCATGTGTAATTGCCCCACTCATACCATTGGCACTCAATATGTTTGTGTATATAATTGTGATGCAATACATGTGGTGGAGTAAAAGACCGAGAGGGTATGCAATATGCCTTAAGTACTTATCCGGAATTCTCTATCCTACTCCAGTGGGAACGATGCCCTGTTCCTTTTGTGTGGGTGGGTCTTGTTGCTGTGTTTCAAGGTAAGTTCGGAAAGGGCCCCATATGTTTCTGGGCCTAGACGTGGGAGGAATCGTGGTCACATACATTTTGTTTCTCGTGGGACAGGACACCAAGCTGTTAAACCATCCCTTTACCGTGGGGGCCAACCTGCTGCCCCAGTGAATGGCAACTTCTCTTTTGGTTAATAACAGACTCATGGCTACAAATTTACGAAGCTTCAGGGGTACCTGGACCACGTAGCCTAGAAGGGCGATCTCGGGCAGGG
Organism: Lissotriton vulgaris; assembly: GCF_964263255.1. NCBI lineage: Eukaryota > Metazoa > Chordata > Amphibia > Caudata > Salamandridae > Lissotriton > Lissotriton vulgaris. The sequence continues at coordinate 153,928 of NW_028254719.1, read as the reverse complement.
GGTTTATAGTCAAATTAACCATGCAGCTACCATGAATGTATTTCTACCCAATATGTGTGGATGTGTGGGCAGGTCCAGGCCAGGTGGGCAAAGTCTGCATATGGGGGCTTGCACCTAGGACAATTATGAGGTTTGGAGGGATCTATTCTGTGGACTCTGGCCGGTGTAGCAAATGTTCTACGAAGAAATTTGAAGTGGATTAATTTGTGGCGGCTATTAAGTGAGACATTCTTCGTCACTGCGCAGCACGCATTCCATTGGTCATCTGTTATTGAATTCCACAGGTCAGTCTCCCACTCTCTAAGAATCTTGGCGTCATTAAGAGGGATAATGTCAGCACATACCTTGTAGAGCTTGGAGATAAGGTGTACACCCCTAGCGCTGTCTATCACCATGGTGAGTGGGGGGAAGGACGGAGGCTCAGGAGGGAAGTCACGGAGAGTAGCGCCTAACGCTGAACGAATATGAAAAAAATGAACTTATCCATGAATGTAGCATCTAGGAATTGGGCCACATTATCGGCCTCGAACACGTGGCCCTCTGGAAATAGGTAGCACATCTTGACAATGTTAAATTTAGTGCATGTACGTTGGATGAGTTTTTCACCTCTAGTTGGTAGCCATCTGGCGTTTGGGAGAGGAAGAGAGGATGCATAGAGGGTAGGAGTATTGCTGATGTAAATGTAAATGTAAATGTAGTAGTATTTGTATAGCGCACCGAATCGACCCCCGAAGGGGTATCTCAGGCGCTTGTACACATACCGCTGAGGAACCCTTCCTGGCTTTTCCCTGTGAAGTGCCCACTCCTGGGCACCCCCAAGGTGAAGCCAGGCATCCTAGCGTTGTTGGGGCCGTTGTGGAGATTAAGCAAGCTATTGCCCAGAGTTGCAGAGTGGGACCCATGATTAGAATAGGCACCGAGGTGAGAGTTATCAGGTCCATGGAAATTCAGGTCCATGGAAATTAAGCCCTAGACCTGCCGAGGTGGGAATGGAACCCTGGTCCCGGACTAGACCTCTGCATCAGGGTCTGCCGCTCTAACCATTGAGCCACACTTCTCCATCCGTCTCAGTTTCTCCCAAGCCCAGCTGGTAGTTAATACAGTTTGGATGTCTTTGGGGTCTCTGGGAAGACCATTAGGCAAGACGGTTGCCAATGTTTCAGGAAGGACTAGATCAGATTCCGGTCGTAAATAGGGAATTCTAGCATCTGGGTGGTACCACGTCTGTGCGTAACTGCAATGGGCAACTAAATAATACAGCTGTAGGTCCGGTACCCCATATCCCCCTCTATCACAGGGTAATGTCATAACTCGCCAACAAACCCGGGCCCGCTTGTCACCCCACACCAATCGTCACAGATGAGAACAAAGAATCAAAAAGAGCCTGTTCGGGAGGGGGATCGGATGTTATGAAATAAATATAGGATCTTAGGAAGCACGATCATCTTTATAAGAGCAACCCTCCCAGCCATGGAGAGTGGGAGTTTGAGCCATTTGTCTATCTGTGCCTCCAATGAGTGTATCGCTGGACCATAGTTTAGGCGAATGATCTGTTCTGAGTCGAGGTGTATATGTATGCCCAAGTATTTTACTGAATCGGAGCACCACTCTGGTATGAATTCCAGGTCCCACTTTTCTGTGCTGGTGGTGAGGGGGAAGATCACAGATTTGTGCCAGTTGATGCCTAGACCGGAATATGCGCCAAACCTGAGAATATCCCGAATTAGGGGTTCTAAATAGGTATGAGGGTTGCGAACATATAATATGGTATTGAGTGCGTATAATGACACCAATAATGACACCGTGTTAAATTGTAGGCCTCTGTGAAGGTGTTTTTCTTGAAAATGCTGAATCAAGGGGTCCATAGCTAAAATAAATAATAAGGGCGAAAGTGGGCAACCCTGCCTTGTGCCTTGTGATAAGGAAAAGGGAGCTGACAGGCTACCATTTAGTCTGAGTCGAGCGGTGGGCTGGCTGTATAGTAGGGCTGTAGTGGCCACAAATCCAGCCGGCATACCCATTCTTTGCATGATGGACAGAAAAAAGGGCCATTCTAGGGAGACAAAGGCCTTTTCCGTGTCAAGTAAAATCGCCGCTGCTGGTACCTCCGGATTTATCCTGTGGAGGGTAGTAAATAAGGTTTGAAGATTAAAAGCTGTGGAACGATGGGGAATAAAACCGGATTGTGCTGGAGATATTATGAATTCCATTAAGAGGGATAGACGATTAGCAAGGACTTTGGCCAAGATTTTGTAATCTAGGTTCAGGAGCGAAAGCGGTCGCTATGAGCCACAGAGTAGAGGATCCTTGCCAGGTTTGGGGAGTAGAACTACAACCGCTTTGCGCAGAGTGGGCGGCAAAAACTGTCTTTCCAGGGCTTCTACATACACTTCTAGGAGCTGTGGTACTACCAGATCCCTAAAGGTCTTATAAAATTCGCCCATGAAGCCAGCTAGGCCAGGGGCAGAGGATGACCTCAGAGCAGTAATGGCTTCTATGATGTCCGCTTCCGAGATGGGGTCTGCCAGGAAGTCCTGCATGTATTTCTCGAGATGGACAAGCGCAATCTTGGATAAATAATTCTCTTGCCCAGACTGATCAAGGCCCAATCTAGAGGTGTATAAGGTCTAAAAATGGGATATAAATTCCCCCTGGATTTCAAGTGGGTCTGTAAGGTGTTGCCCCGTCGATGTATGTAACTTGGTAACATATGCCTTGCTATGTGGGGGTCTGATCATCTGTGCTAGTACGCATCCCGGTCTCTCACCCTCGCCATACTGCTTTGCGTTATGATATTTCCCCATGAAGAGGATCTCTCGCTCAGCGGTATTTCTGTAGTCTGCGAGTAGGGTCAACCGTTGTTTGTCGATTTCAGGGTTTTGTATGAGCAACTGCCTAGAGTCGAATGCCTTAAGGTCTTGTTCTAATCGGGCAAATGTTCTGCGCAAGTCCCGCAGGAGTCCGGCGTGTTTGGAGATGCATGCGCCGCTTATGTACGCTTTAAAGCCCTCCCATAACATCTCTGCAGAGTCTACTGGTCACTGATGGTGAAGTAGTCCTCTATGGCTTCCCGAATTTCGTGTTGGAATAAGTCGTCCTCTAGAGCACGACTAGGGAATCGTTATTGTCTTTCGAAGCCCTCAGGACGGGGGATTTTCAATGTCAATAATACAGGTGAGTGATCAGAATACGTCCGGGGAACGTCTGAGTGGAGTGACACCAACTAAATATAGCAGGGGAGGTCAACCAGTAATTGATCCTTGTCCAAGTGTTGTGGCAACTAGTGTAATGTGTGTAAGCGGTGTGCTGCGGGTTACGTGTTCAACTAATATCTGATAAAGAGAGCTGGTCGCGTAAGAAGTGCAGGGCCTTATGCGCATATGGTTTTGGATCTGGTGCTCTTGATGTACTATCCAGTGCATGATCCGGAATGACGTTGAAATCTCCTCCTAGCAGGAGGGATATCCGGCCTAGCTGCATCAATTGGGAAAACAAGGATTAGTAAAAAATTGGGGGAGTCGGTATTCGGGCCATATACGCATATTATCGCTACCTTTTGCCCCAGTAACGTGCCAGCTACAATTATGTATCTACCTTCCCTGTCTCGGACAATCGACTGGGGACTGAAAGGTACCTTTTGTGTATGAGAATGGCGGTGCCTCTAGCGTAATTGCTGAAATTCGCAAAGTATATATGGGCTCCCCAAGAAGTGGCGAATCTGGCTTGGTCCGATGTGGGTAAGTGAGTCTCCTGTAAAAAGGCTATGTCCACTCTATGTCTGAGTAGATAATGCACTACCTGCCTCCTCTTACGTGTATTATTTAGGCCACAGATATTCCATGTCATCAGTAATAAATCCGCGGCACTGGGGCTATGTCCTAACTGGGCCATGTTGATAATATAAGGCTGAGCTTGAAGTGAAGCAAATATACATTCCTGCTATTCTTGACTGCATTTAACAGTAAAACTATCCAAGTGTATCGTAATATTAACAACCCCCCCAGACCCCCTCCCAGCCTCCCCACCCATCCAGAGAGGCAATACCAACATTATCCAAGAAATCCAGAATACCAATTGCATTGCAAAGATATTGAAAAAAGCCCATTCCAGGTACATTTATAATTCACAGAACAGATATGATGTCTACACCATAAGGGGTGGCCCTTACCGCCTAATGGCAACCAGTAATTATGCATGTCCTAGACAATATCCCAATGTTTTTGGTCGTCTGTATACAGCAAGGCCTAAAAGAAAGTTCAACCAGGTCCTGATCCGGAGAAAAGTTCCATACTCGCATCGGAGCCGCTTCGGGGAGGAGAAAGTCTATTCTCTTCGTTGGGCCGCTTGGTATTGAGCTTGTATGTGTGGCAGAACTCCTGCGCCTCCGTGGGGCTGTCAAAGACACGGGCGCGCCCATTGATCTTGACTCGCAGTCTAGCAGAGTATAACATGCCATATTTCAGGCCAAGGTTTCCGAGCGTGGCCTCGACTCCATTATACTTGCACCGGGCCTCCTGGACCATGATAGTAAAGTCCGGGAATAATGACAGTTTGAAGCCCTGCCAAATGGTTTCGCCTCGCTCACGAGCCATCCGAAGGGCAGTGTCCCGATCTCTGAAGTTCATGAGACGAGTGATGATGAGTCTGGGTAGGAAACCTGGATTGGGCCTGGGCCCCAGCGACCGATGAGCTCGTTCCACCACAAAGCCCGGGGTGAAGAAGTCCCTTCCAAAGAGATCAATCAGTATTGACTCTACGAAAGTGTCCATGCGTCCAGTGGCTGTGGATTCAGGTACACCCAATACGCAAACTTTCCTTCGGCGACTGCGCACCTTCAAATCCTCGTTCTTGATTGTAACATCTTTGAGGATACGTTCAAGACGATCGAGTAGCTTGAGTGTTTGCGCCATTCCATCTTCCAGGTCAGAGGTGCGTGATTCCACCACGTCTAGGCGCTTCTCATGTGCCTCGATCTTGGAGCCCATATCCGCTGTACGTTTATCCAGTGTATCAAAGCGCACATCCAGAGCCTTGAATCCTGCTCTCATCTCTTGTAGGAGCAAGCCTATGTTGCCAGGACTGTCCTCTGACATAGCCACACTTTGTCCGCCTTCTGCCATGGTGGTAGCTTCTTCTGGGACTGTCTCCGCGACCTTTTCAAATGGAAGAAGCCGTTGTTTGGGGTCTTTGCGGCCCATGCCGCTTTTCGGGTATGGAGGCGAAAGTATCGTAGTCCGCAGGGGAACATGGGTATGATATAGTGTGAGGGTGGTATCACATATAGTGCGGCAGGCTGGGCGAGCTAAGTATGGGCGAAATTTGCGAATTCGCGTTCCGCGAATTCGCGCGAAATCGAATTCGCAAACCGCAAAATCCACGAATTCGTGCGAATTTGCGGATTTTTGGTTTTCTGCGTGTTCGTGGGGTTTTTTGCGTGTTCGTGGGGCTTTTTGCGTGTTCGCGGGCCGCTTGCATGGCGAAGTTACCCATGCGGTTGTGAATGGGCACAGCACCCTCTGGTTCACCACTGCAACCCTCTGGTTCATCACTGCCACCCTCTGGCTCACCACTGCCACCCTCTGGTTCACCCCTGCCACCCTCTGGTTCACCACTGCCACCCTCTGGTTCAGCACTGCCACTCTCTGGTTCACCCCTGCCACCTTCTGGTTCAGCACTGTCACCCTCTGGTTCACGACTGCCACCCTCTGGTTCATCACATCACTTCTGGTTCACCACTGCCACCCTCTGGTTAACCACTGACACCCTCTGGTTCAGCACTGCCACCCTCTGGTTCAGCACTGCCACCCTCTGGTTCACCACTGCCACCCTCTGGTTCACCTCTGCCACCCTCTGGTTCACCACTGCCACCCTCTGGTTCATCACAGCACCCTCTGGTTCACCCCTGCCACCCTCTTCTGGTACAGCACTGTCACCCTCTGGTTCACCACTGCCACCCTCTGGTTCACGGCTGCCACCCTCTGGTTCATCACAGCACCTCTGGTTCACCACTGCCACCCTCTGGTTAACCGCTGTCACCCTCTGGTTCAGCACTGCCACCCTCTGGTTCGCCACTGCCACCCTCTGGTTCACCCCTGCCACCCTCTGATTCACCACTGCCACCCTCTGGTTCATCACAGCACCCTCTGGTTCACCCTGCCCCTCTCTGGTACAGCACTGTCACCCTCTGGTTAACCACTGCCACCCTCTGGTTCATCACAGCACCTCTGGTTCACCACTGCCACCCTCTGGTTAACCACTCTCACCCTCTAGTTCAGCACTGCCACCCTCTGGTTCACCACTGCGACTCTCTGGTTCACCACTGCCACCCTCTGGTTCACCCATGCCACCCTCTGGTTCACCACTGCCACCCTCTGGTTCACCCCTGCCATCATCTGGTTCATCACTGCCACCCTTTGTTTCACCCCTACCACCCTCTGGTTCAGCACTGCCACCCTCTGGTTCAGCACTGTCACCCTCTGGTTCACCCCTGCCACCCTCTGGTTCATCACTATCACCCTCTGGTTCATCACTGCCACCCTCTGGTTCACCACTCCCACCCTCTACCGAGACCTTTTGTGACGCAGCGGCAGCACAAAAGATGCGCCATGGTGCTGGGTATTAACAACGTGCCACACTTTGTCCGCCTTCTGCCATGGTGGTAGCTTCTGCTGGGACTGTTTCCGCGACCTTTTCAAATGGAAGAAGCCGTTGTTTGGGGTCTTTGCGGCCCATGCCGCTTTTCGGGTATGGAGGCCAAAGTATCGGAGTCCGCAGGGGAACATGGGTATGATATAGTGCGAGAGTGGTATCACATATAGTGCGGCAGGCTGGGCGAGCCAAGTATGGGTGAAATTTGCGAATTCGCGTTCTGCGAATTCGCGCAAAATCGAATCTGCAATCAGCAAAATCCACAAATTCGTGCGAATTTGCAGATTTTTCGTTTTCAGCGTGTTCGTGGGGTTATTTGCGTGTTCGCGAGGCTTTTTGCGTGTTCGCGGGCCGCTTGCATGGCGAAGTTACCCATGCGGTCGTGTATGGGCACAGCACCCTCTGGTTCACCACTGCCACCCTCTGGTTCATCACTGCCACCCTCTGGTTCACCACTGCCACTCTGGTTCACCCCTGCCACCCTCTGGTTCAGCACTGCCACTCTCTGGTTCACCACTGCCACCTTCTGGTTCAGCACTGTCACCCTCTGGTTCACCACTGCCACCCTCTGGTTCACAATTGCCACCCTCTGGTTCATCACAGCACTTCTGGTTCACCACTGCCCCCCTCTGGTTAACCACTGCCACCCTCTGGTTCAGCACTGCTACCCTCTAGTTCAGCACTGCCACCCTCTGGTTCACCACTGCCACCCTCTGGTTCACCCCTGCCACCCTCTGGTTCACCACTGCCACCCTCTGGTTCATCACAGCACCCTCTGGTTCACCCCTGCCCCCTTCTGGTTCAGCACTGCCACTCTCTGGTTCACCACTGCCACCTTCTGGTTCAGCACTGTCACCCTCTGGTTCACCACTGCTACCCTCTGGTTCACAATTGCCACCCTCTGGTTCATCACAGCACTTCTGGTTCACCACTGCCACCCTCTGGTTAACCACTGCCACCCTCTGGTTCAGCACTGCCACCCTCTAGTTCAGCACTGCCACCCTCTGGTTCACCACTACCACCCTTTGGTTCACCCCTGCCACCCTCTGCTTCACCAGTGCCACCCTCTGGTTCATCACAGCACCCTCTGGTTCATCCCTGCCCCCCTCTGGTACAGCACTGTCACCCTCTGGTTCACCACTGCCACCCTCTGGTTCACCACTGCCACCCTCTGGTTCATCACAGCACCTCTGGTTCACCCCTGCCACCCTCTGGTACAGCACTGTCACCCTCTGGTTCACCACTGCCACCCTCTGGTTCACGACTGCCACCCTCTGGTTCATCACAGCACCTCTGGTTCACCCCTGCCACCCTCTGGTACAGCACTGTCACCCTCTGGTTCACCACTGCCACCCTCTGGTTCACGGCTGCCACCCTCTGGTTCATCACAGCACCTCTGGTTCACCACTGCCAGCTTCTGGTTAACCACTGTCACCCTCTGGTTCAGCACTGCCACCCTCTGGTTCACCACTGCCACCCTCTGGTTCACCCCTGCCACCCTCTGATTCACCACTGCCACCCTCTGGTTCATCACAGCACCCTCTGGTTCACCCCTGCCACCCTCTGGTACAGCACTGTCACCCTCTGGTTAACCACTGCCACCCTCTGGTTCATCACAGCACCTCTGGTTCACCACTGCCACCCTCTGGTTAACCACTGCCACCCTCTGGTTCACCACTGCGACTCTCTGGTTCACCACTGCCACCCTCTGGTTCACCCATGCCACCCTCTGTTTCACCACTGCCACCCTCTGGTTCACCCCTGCCACCATCTGGTTCATCACTGCCACCCTCTGTTTCACCCCTACCACCCGCTGGTTCAGCACTGCCACCCTCTGGTTCAGCACTGTCACCCTCTGGTTCACCCCTGCCACCCTCTGGTTCATCACTATCACCCTCTGGTTCATCACTGCCACCCTATGGTTCACCACTCCCACCCTCTACCGAGACCTTTTGTGACGCAGCGGCAGCACAAAAGATGCGCCATGGTGCTGGGTATTAACAACGTGACGCATCTGAGAGATGCGTCACGTTGTAAAGCCCTGCGCCATCAGGAGGCGTTCCGGCGCAGGGGAGGGCGTTCCTGCGCAGGAACGCCTCCTAAAAGTGGCTCAGTGAAATCAACAAGAATTCACTCAGTCACTTTTAGGCCAATGCTGTGTCAAAACCCTGCGCCTGCTTGAAGCAGGCGCAAGGCTTGATGCAGCATTGGGGAGATAGGGCCCCCCAGAGCATTGCTGGAGCTGCGTCACAAGCGCGACGCAGCTCCAGCAATGCGCTGCTTTTACGGCACAGATACGTGACGCATCTGTACTGTTTTTGCCACATGGTGCGCCGCATTGTAAATGCGGCGCACCATGGGTGGCGGAGCTGCGGCGCACAATAACTGGTGCATCCCTGGGGATGCGCCAATTATTGTAAATCTGCCCCTATACATTTAGCCAATGAGGGAGTACTTACTGATTCGACAGTAGAAAGTACTCCAGTTGAGTAGAGGTATTGCACAAAAAGGTGGCATCTTCGTGGACAAACACGCAGGGCGGGATTCATTCTGCCCCTGTTAGACTCGTTTTTTGTGCCCCTCTGCCCTCTGTTAGAATCATTTTTCCCTTGTTTTTCTGCCCTTCTGCCCACTGTTAGACTCGTTTTTTGTGCCCTTCTGCCCTCTGTTATTCCCTTGTTTTTGTGCCCTTCTGCCCTTCGTTAGACTCGTTTTTTGTGCCCTTCTGCCCTCTGTTAGACTCGTTTTTGTGCCTTTCTGCCCTGTTAGACTAGTTTTTTGTGCCCTTCTGCCCTCTGTTAGACTCGTTTTCCCTTGTTTTTCTGCCCTTCTGTCCTCTGTTAGACTGGTTTTTTGTGCCCTTCTGCCCTCTGTTAGACTCGTTTTCCCCTTGTTTTTCTGCCCTTCTGCCGTTTCTTAGACTGCTTTTTGTGCCTTTCTGCCCTCTGCATCACCACATCATCACTCAGCGCTAACCCAGCATCACTCAGCACCACCACATTATCACTCAGCACCACCACAGCACCACTCAGCGTCACCACAGCATCACTCAGCGCCACCACAGCATCCCTCAGTGCCACCACATTATCACTTAGCACCACCACAGCACCATTCAGCACCACCACAGCATCACTCAGCACCACCACAGCATCACTCAGCACCACCACAGCACCAATCTGCACCAGTACAGTACCACTCAGCGCCACCACAGCATCACTCAGCACCACCACAGCATCACTCAGCACCACCACATTATCACTCAGCACCACCACAGCACCACTCAGCACCACCACAGCACCACTCAGCACCATCACAGCGTCACTCAGCACCACCACAGCACCACTCAGCACCACCACAGCACCACTCAGCACCACACCAGCATCACTCAGCACCATACCAGTATCACTCAGCACCACTCAACACCACCACAGCACCACTCAGCGCCACCCCAGCATCAATCTGCGCAACCATTCAACAACAACTGGTTCAAATATGTTCTCTCAATGTTTCAAACTTTATTACAAATGTCTATTCATGTTTAGTTGTGTGGCGTTTTGAAGCCGGTGGCGTATTTGATGCACGTTGCCTCTCCACATTGTGTGAAAAATTTAAAAAATATTTATCCAAACTATTTTGGAAGTAAGTTACAGAATAGCTAGTGCGCAGAAAATGACTCACTGCAACTACTTAATATGTTATTTTTGTCAACATGTTCTCAAAAATGTACTGTGCATTATGATTGTTATTTCAGTCAAGTGTATTAAAAAGAACCCATATGATTGCAGAATGTTGTTTCTAAAATGTATAAAAATGAAAGGGTCAAATGAATATGGTAGAGAACTAGAATTATATACTGTTTTCTTTTGTTATCAGGTGGTCTGATTGTCATTGTCTGCACTGATGCAGTGCATTGGCTCACAAATATTTTCTGTAAAGCCGGATGAGCAGCTTTTCATTAGACTTGATTGACTTCCTACAGCCAAATAAAGAGTAAATGTGTTTTAGAAATTTAAAAAAAAAAAAAAACTTTATTACAAATGTCACAAAAAGATGTTAATATTTCACTTCTGTTCTTGGATTTTCGTCACAATAAAATACACTGAACATAATCTTCACAAAAGTTATTTACAAAAGTTTAAGCTATTGCCATTATAAATTAAAATCACTTTTATTTAAATATTAATTATTTAAAAAAATTAAAAGCCATTGTAATTTGTAATATCAATACAGCTAAGTCACGTAAATACAAAACATGTTGCATTACAAATGCTATAGGTGTCACATTTGCGAAAGTTATAACTATTGGCATTGTAAATGACAAAGCTATTAGTTTAGCTATTTTCAACGCAGGTGGTATCTCTGCTGGCGACAGTTGATGCAATTACTGTATTATGTGGGAGGTGGCCGAAGCAAGTGTCACTGAGGGGGAAGGGGGGCAGAGCAGCAGGGCAGGGGTCAGGCGCAGGCTGCTTTAGGGAGAGGGCCACCCCAACGGGTGCTCGCCCTGTCGCACATGGTCTCTCTGAGGTTGCTTTTCTCTCAAGTTTGCAAGCCCTGTCCCTGCGCGCGTTTATGACCTCTCTGTGTGAAGCCTAGGCCGCAGGAGGCTGAACGGGCCTTCCTCTGGTAGCGCAAAAGATACACTGGTGCGTTGCTGCGCTAACTCACCGCACCCAGACCGCCTGGGAATCTGATCAGCTCATCTCCTCCTCTGCCGATCTCCGCCACCTCTCCGATCGCTTACACCATCGCCATTTTGGTGTTGGTGTCTGCCCGATTCACCGGCATATCTCCATGTAAAGTGCTCCGATTTTTACGCTGCTGGGGTGGATAGAGTCCGAAACAGCTCGCCAGTACATCGCTGTTTTAATTTCAATCAGCAGCCGTACTGGGATGCGGGAAATTTAGCTATTGCTGGGAAGGCCGACGGAGCGTCAAAGCCGCGCGGCCATATTGGTCTGCAGCTCGGCCACGCCCCCCACTCTAAAGCAATGTTAATTTGCCTTTATAAATGGCAATATTACTTATTGCAGAGGAGTGTCTAAAGATCTTCCTTTCTGCAGGACTAAAAATTTGCTATAGTGGTTCTCTCAAAGAATACTGTCTGTGTATGAGAGGAGATTCAAGTATTCCAGGTCGCCTTAAGATTTAATATTTGATACAACTCAATACACTCTAATCTTTTTCTCTCTTAAATGTCAGTTTAACCCTAAAATGTCCCAAGAAACAACTAAAAAGAAATGTAGAGCCAAGGACAAGAAACTCTCCATATTTACCCAGGTGGGTATTTCAGGAAGATCTGTTACACTTTTGTAATGTTGTAGTATGTTCACATTACGTGAAGTCTCCAGCCAATTTAACCATCGCATTTTGCTGTAGAAGAAGGTAAATCAAAGACCAGCCTATTTGCTTGAATGGTTTCTTCAGATACACCATTCACAATTCTTCAGTACATGTAATAATCTTGGGTACGCCATTATCTTGATTACATTGATTTTTCCTCACTAGCCTCAATTTCCATATTGTAAATAATCTTTACATTGTTATCCTGTTCCAGGTGAGTTGAACATATTTATTCCCTTTTTCAAGACAACAGAATTCTAAATAAAGGAAGCCAGGAGAAGATGCATTTTCGTCCAGGCAATTAACTTAAAATATCCAAAATATTGACTCCATTTAACCTTTTATAGGGCATGTCCAAAAACTACAGTACATGAGAATTTATTAAAGGAAGTAGAATCGCAGTTACACCAACTTCGAACAGAAAGATTTTCAAGTGGCCTGTGATCTTCAGGTAACCAATACCACAATTAAGTGGCTGGTGGGATTAGAATGTGAGATTCTAAATGATCTTGGAAAATCACCTCTGTGTGGTACAGATCAGGTGATCTCTAAGAATCGATTCAGATTCATGCTTTAAGGCAGCACTAGACATAACTCTGGACTTCTGTATAGGTGCATGGAATGTATGTGCAAGACTGCAGACATGACAGCAGTGCAGTCCCTGGACTCTCCAAATGCCTTCAACTCAGCTGAGTATGCTTATGTAAGGAGGGTTCTGGAGAGGCTAGGATTCAGTCTCTAATTTGTGTCTGGGATTAAACTACTTTATTCAGGTCCTTTGGTAAAATGGCGGGTAAATGGAGTTGTATCTGAGCCCTTTTCTGAACAAGACAGGGCGCCTCACTTCCCATTTGCGTTTTGCTCTAGTATTAAGAGCAGCTAGCTAACTGGATTTGATGTGACACTGATTAGGAGGGGTGCCGCTCGCAGCAGTTGGACCTGCTCTGGACTCTTCGTGTTTTAAACTACACGGGACTGCGAGGACCAGCAGCCCGGTTTCTACACAGCTTTGTCCTCTTCCCGCTTGGATCCCGCCCTCTGCCTGAAAACTGCTCGCGGCCCCCGCTCCGCGGGCACTGCTTGCAGCAGTTGGACCTGCTCTGGACTCTTCGTGTTTTAATCTACACGGGACTGCGAGGACCAGCAGCCCGGTTTCTACACAGCTGTGTCCTCTTCCCGCTTGGATCACACCCTCCGCCTGCAGGTATTTATCGGACTACTACTTCCGCTTCCCGGAAAGCGCGCGGGCGAAGCCCGGGCCAAGGGCGGGCCCGTTTTAGCCCGTTCTAGACTGAAGGAGACCGGACCGGGCCATTTCTCTTTTGTCTGCATTAGAATACACACCTACCGTTTGGATTTGTGTAAGTACTGTTAAGGCTGAAGGTTCGTATTAGTAGTATTGCTGCAAGAGAAAGCAGGAGTAAGATTATGACTGCAAATGGGCAGTTAACAGGGACTTTGGATATATTTTTTAATAAGAGCCAATTCTGTTATTGACCAGGGGATAAGTTTAATGGAGCGACGGGTCTCGCAAGATCTAGCAATGGCCAAGCGATCTTCCATGGGACATTTTGCAACTGCTCGGACACCCGAGCCTGATAGATGAGCCAACACTATTGCTATCCCAGTAACTATACATAGCCCACCCATTTCCCAGGAACAAGACTATATTTCTCCAGCTCCCCATTTACAAATATCGGAGGACAATGAGACTATTGCTGTTTCAACCCTGGGTAGTTCCCCTGAAAGACCCAATACCCGACAGTTGCGGGGGAGACGGGAGGGAGGGTGCGATGCCAAAGAGGAAGCGGGCTGCCGCCATTGTTGCTGGAGGCAGGAAGTCGAAACTTGCTAAAGGTTCAGGTAGCAGTGATATAACATCTAATCACAAGGGGACAGATGATCTGAATGATACGACCAGTTATTCGCTATTGCCATTGACTGAAATGAGCCCAAGATCAGCTCCCGCAGGTGTGGCTAAGACCACTAGTGGAACAATGCCGGATGAGGATCCTTTACTTTTAAAACTGGGCTATTTATTAAGATCTCCACTTGAACCACTGGAAAAGAGACTAATGCGCATTGAGCAACAGCTCGACCGGCTCCAACAAGTCACTCGGGGTAATGCGGACAGTACAAAGTCAAATGTTTCGGATCTGGGTAATGATCAACTGAATACTGTACTTGATGGGCATGTAATGCATAAATCCCCCCCTTCTGTTGTGCCACCTACCCCAGATGTATCTAGTGCACCCTTGGCAAAACCCCTTGTAAACCCGCCCGCACCTATTAATACTTCCAGAACCGGCGCCGCAGTAACTATAGCAAAATCAAAAGTGAGCGGTCTGAATCTATCTGTAGAGGCTTCTCAGGTGGATTGCAAAATTGATGTGCCCCCTGAAACGAGCCCCTACCTGGTAGTACTGACAGGGGTTCCTGAAATAAGCAAGTCTAGTCAGGAATCATATATGACCTTAAAAAATAAAGTCACCTACTGGCTCAATAACAACAGACCACTACCTTCCCACATTACCATGAAATACTAATGGTACGAACGCTCTCTTGGGTGGGCCACAGCCCTAAAACTATTACAGGCGATTGTGTGTCGGTAAACTTTAAGGATCCCCGCACTGTGGAGTATATCTGTAATTGGAGCCAACGCAGTGCTGGGACAACTATTGAATCCCGCCCATTATCTTATTTTTATCCCTCAACCAATTTGCCTGATGGTGGAGGCGAATGGTCCCTGGTAACAAATTGTGGTGTGGGTAGGGGGGGAGTGGGGTTGGTATAGGCGACCAATTGCACAGAGCCATATATCCACACATAACAGGTTCAGTAGCCTAGAAATGGTCGATTGACTACAGCACACCAAGGTGGAAACATCGGGCTTTGCTTGTAGCAGGGGTAATGTTAATCATGGTGGAGAAGGGGAGTTATTTAAGACCCAACTTATTAGTGATTCTCTCGATCCTCATCTTTATATTCAGGGGACTACTAGGGGAAATGGCGAGGACGGTTTGGGGAGTACAGTATCACCCCACACGCTCGAGTCTCCCCAGGTAGTTGAAAGTGAAGGAGCACCATTGGAGTGTGATACTATCGGCCCTAATACAACCAAATTGAAGTGTCTGACAATATTGTCCTGGAATGTGACTGGTCTAACACACAAATTAAACTGCCCAGAGCGGGGTTCCCTAGTGGACAAGAATGATATTTGTCTCTTCTAAGAGACCTGGGCCAGGGATGAACAACATAGAGTGGGTTTTGCCTCATTCCATGAACCTGCAAGGTGGGGAGGGAAGGAACGACCTTCAGGGGGTCTTATTATTTGGGTTGGGTTGCATTTGGGCTGTATGGTTGAGACCTTGGTCACACAGTCTGATGATGTGCAGTGTATAGTTTTGAAGTGGCCAAACCATTTTAAACTTGTTATCGTGAATGTTTATTCACGTCCGGTAAATCTGGCCACTGAATCTACCACCATTACTGAGTTATCGCATTTTTTGAGTACTCTTTCTAGTGATTCCCAAATTTGGTGGCCGGGAATCTGAACTGCCACTATGAGCCCCTTTTTGGGAAGAATAAAGGTGCACTCATGGGAGAGGATGACTATTGGGCCATTCTTCTATGTCAATCCCCATATCCTAAGTCATGGTCGCCCTTAGCGATTCAGATTATGTTATGGCCCTGACTTTAAACAACTCTATAAGGGCCTGTAACGGACGTACACCGTCTGACACTCCATCTATGTGTACCTTTAACAAGAGGGGCCATGAATCTCCCCTTGACTACATCATGGTTGAAACACGGATGTGGTCTAAGATTATTGATTTTAAGGTAATCCCCAGGGTCGATAGTGACAACAATGCACTAAGTCTGGAGATGGTTTTCCTAGGGCCAATGGAAACTTCAACTGCTGATGTGGTAGATCATGATGATAGGATGACATTAACAAACGACAGACGCAGGGTGAAGTGGGGGAAAATAGTGGAATCCCCGGAGGAATTGGCTAAATGATATAACACAATCCTTTATCTGTTCTCGGAGGTTGATGTCTTAAACACTCAACCCCTGTCCTCAGATTATAATGAAAAATTATGGTCTCTACACTCAGTTTTGGTTTCCAGCCTAGCTGAGGTTCTTAACCCACAGGTGTCAAAAAGGAGGAAAAGGGCACCAGTTACCTCCTGGTACAACTCAGCCTGCAGAACGGCTAAGACGGAGCTGTTCAAGGCTCTTAAGACTGGGAACAACAAATCCAAAATCCAGGAGTTAAGATTGAACTACAAAGAGGCAATGGGACAGGCAAAGAAGGATTGGGACCTGGAAAGGTGGACCAACTTAACTGCTGCCCTAGATTTGAGAGATGCACGCAGATTCTGGTCCATAGTCAGTACAGGTTCTGGAGATCCAAAATCTGCTGTAGAACCTAATATTGATGCATCGGTGTGGGAAGACCACTTCAAAACCCTATACTCAGATGAACTAGGCATGAAAAATTCATCGTCAACCGTAGTTTTAACAGACCAGCATGAGGAGTTTGAGTTTACTTTGGAGGAGGTGTGTCATGCAATAGGGAAACTTCCAGCAGGAAAAGACCCGGGTCTTGACAAACTCCTGGGAGACCTTTTTAGGCACCAACCCAAGATCTGGGGCCCTTACCTGCACATTGTTTTTAATGCAGTTTTGAGAGGTATGGAGGTACCCTGTACTTGGCTGGGAGCAGAGATAGTTCCGATTTATAAGAAGGGCTCTCCCCTGCTCCCGGCCAACTACAAGCCCATCAGCCTCATCGACGTTCCGCAAAAAATCTTCGCACGTCTTGTCTTGAACCATCTGCTGGCATGGATGGATGAATATGAGGTTCTCAGCCCGTTCCAGGCGGGGTTCAGGAGGAACACTTCCACCATAGACCAGATCTTTCGCCTAATACTATTGTATTGGAAAACGGCAAAGATTGAGGGTGGTAGCTACTACACGGTGTTTGTGGACCTCCGGTCCGCGTTTGATTTAGTCCCCTGCGGGAAGTTGTGGTTGGTGCTTCAGGAACTGGGTGTTCCGCTTCATCTCCTGAATGTTTTGATGAGGTTACACATGGGGAACTACGCGCAGGTAAGATGTGGGAGGAATGGGGCGCTGTCATCTAGGTTCCCAATTGGTAGGGGGGTGAGGCAGGGGTGCGTTTTGGCACCGACCCTGTTTTGCCTCTACGTAAATGGTGTAATCTCACATCTGGATGATGTCCCTAATAATGATGCGCCAAGGTTGGCAGGCAGGAGGGTGCCGGCGATTATGTTCGCTGATGACACCCTCCTGCTTTCCAAGTCCCCTATGGGGATTCAACGAATATTGGACGGCTTTGGGGATTTCTTTCGATGCCGTGGATTGGAGATAAATGTTGATAAGACAAAATGTATGATATTCAATCCTCCGGCATCCTCCCGTCCTAATCCCATCCTGGGTACTGTGAGATTGGAAAGGGTTACGACTTTCCAGTACCTAGGGGTTACACTCCATGAAAATCTGTCCTGTGGACCCCAACAAGTAAAATCGCAAATTAAACTGTCCCAGCTGGCGGGGGGCATTCTGAAAGTCTCCAATACATCGACTTTTAAGCCAGTGAGCCCCGCACTGGAGATATATAAGACCCAAGCGAGGGCTGCGGTTCTATATGGTGGGGAGTTATGGGGGCATTTATGTAGGTCTGAATTCCCAAAAACGGAAAGCAAATTTATTAGACAACTACTGACACTTCCGCAAAGCACCCCGCTTCTCCCCCTAAGGTTAGATTTGGGGCTGAGTTGCATAGAACATGAGCTTGCACTCAAACCCCTTAGGTTTTGGCTTAGGCTCTGGACAACGCAAGATCTCCTGAATTATAGGCTAGAGCTTAAGCAAATACTAAGCTATAACAGTACAGTAAAAATTCCTTGGTTGGCGTTCATAAAAAATGAATTTGAGAGATTGAGATTACCTGCTCACCTCTTCTGTACCTGCCAAGGATTGGGACTGCGAGCACTTCACGGCGGATTTGCTCTTCCCTTAGTCCTTTGCTGCCACTTCTCGCGGAACCCGCTTCGCGGGTCCCGCTTCGCCTGCGGGATTGCTGGACTGCCTTAATGGTGTAGTGGAACATTGCTGGGAAGTAACCTACGAACTGCCCAAATCCCATCTTGGGGCGGTGGTGAGTGCAGGGCTGCGAGCGAGGGCAGGCGCAGGACTCCAAGTCCCAGGAGCGCCTGACCCTCTGCATTACCATCAGCTGCGACGCTCTCCCTGCTGGCTCCTCCCCCGCCTCAGCGCTGCTAAAACCCTTGTGCCTGAGGACGTCGCTGGATTGCTCACCTCTTCTGTACCTGCCAAGGATTGGGACTGCGAGCACTTCACGGCGGATTTGCTCTTCCCTTAGTCCTTTGCTGCCACTTCTCGCGGAACCCGCTTCGCGGGTCCCGCTTCGCCTGCGGGATTGCTGGACTGCCTTAATGGTGTAGTGGAACATTGCTGGGAAGTAACCTACGAACTGCCCAAATCCCATCTTGGGGCGGTGGTGAGTGCAGGGCTGCGAGCGAGGGCAGGCGCAGGACTCCAAGTCCCAGGAGCGCCTGACCCTCTGCATTACCATCAGCTGCGACGCTCTCCCTGCTGGCTCCTCCCTTCCCACACCTGCTATAAATCATCTCCTAGGTGCCGCGGCGCGGGAGCGCGCAGGAGCGCGCCGGGAGAAGCCCGGGACAAGGGCGGGCCCTCTAAGGCCCTCGTAGGCCAAAGGAGGCCGGGCAGGGCCACCTCCCTAACAACTGCTGCCAGTGGACCCCGACCTGCTACACTAGGTCATGACGACAGAGGAGGATACCCCTGGAAAAAGAGGTAGATTACGCAATGGGTCATTAGAGAACTATTTCCAGAAGAAGAGTGAGGGTGAAAAGGACTCTATATTAGCAGAGCGTAGGGCAGAGCGTCGTCGCTCTGTCGAGAGCATGAAGCATAAACCCCTCACGGACAGCTCCTTGCTTGCAATAACCCGGGAAGGAGGTTCTGTAGACTTGTGTGAGGACAATGCTAGTCTAGAAGGCGTCCCTCTACTGTTCCGCGATTTTGTATCCACACCTTGTCTGTCTGTGGATAATATTACAATAGTTTCTCCTACCCCTAGTCCCAGCCGCATTATGACAATATCTAAACCTAGGAAACAGAAACCTAAGCCTCTACCCGCGGCTCAGATTCACCGCCCACCACCTAGTAAAAAAAGGAGGAAACACAGGGAGGTCCCAGGTAAAGCAAAAATCCCGCATTCAGAGTTTGGTAAAAGGGCACAAACCCCCGTTTTAAATGAGATTACCCCAGCAGATGCACGGGACTCCACACCAGCAGTAGCACCATCATTGATTTGTAGTTCACCTGAAGTAGCCATACAGGTGGTGGCTTCAGACAGTAACATTAGAAATATAGCAGCGGATACTATACCGCCCCCCCACATTGATAGGAAACTTGGAGTTTATGTTAAGATCTCTCCTTGTACCTATCAATGAGTCTATCAAAAAGGTGGAAATTAGACTCACTATATTGGAAGCAGCCATAACTAGTATGGCTACTCTGTCAAAAACCCAAGGGAGTGGGGTGGTGCATCCTACACCCTTAATAAGGCCCCCCCTACCACTGTCCAAAAGATCCCACCTACCCCAGCTCAGTCGGCCAAGCAAACTATTCAGCCCCAGGGTAGAGCTGACATTCCCTCCGAAAACCCAAAGCCTCCAAAAAATGTAAAGACACCTGTTGCTGAATCGAGTGGCGCCTCAAATAAATCTAATCCTAAGGTCCCGGCAAGCAACAACCAGGATGCACAAGGGGAAATTAGTAATAATAGAATACCACGCAAAAAGGTGCCACAAGTGGAGATTCCCCCTGAAGCAGTGCCCTTTGTGGTGGTCCTAACAGGGGTCCCTCAGCTAGCAGAAAACAAGAAGGAGGGATATGTTGACCTCAAGAATAAAATCATTCATTGGTTAAGGACGTACAGGCCGATAGCGCCCAATATAGATGGAGATATAGTCCATGTTAGGCGGATTAACTGGCTGGGGAGTAGAATTAAAAATATGGAGGGGGATCTAGTGGTGATCAATTTTAGAGACCCTCGGGCCGTTGATTATATTCTAAATTGGCCACCAGGAAACGGGGGAACTTGTATCATTCCTCGGGCCCTAACTTACTTTTATCCTAGGCCAGAGGATGCTTCATTTAACTATCCAAACAAACCTCACTCTTACAGACCACCCCTTACTTTGCCCTACGATAACAATTATACCCACTTTGGGCAACACTTTCCCTTGTACCTGATCAGCTCTCTGCCTGGTCTACTGTCCCTTATAGGCACACGATGAACCATGGCACCAGGATGAATCATTTGAGGCCTTTTACCCCACTGGACACCTACAATCGGTTTCCCCAGCTTTCTGGGCTGGAGGATTGCGATTGAAGTTCAGCGCCTGGGGGGGAGGCAAGTGAACATCTGGGTGGGGGGGCCCCAATAAGACCCTATGATAGCATAGGTACAGGAGAAGATAGTCCCCCTTCAGTTCAAACTGTTAGCATTAATGACATTATGGAGGTTCCTTCCTCCGCCGGGCCTATGACTAGCATGGCTGGTAGCTCCATCCCACCTACTCCCCCGGTACATGAGGGGGGGAGATGTAAGACCATGGTGGATAAGGAGGGTGTGAATGGGGGGGGGGGGGGGTCCACCATAGTGCCTAATGGTCGGCAGGTAATAAATTTCCTTTCTTGGAACATTGCGGGGCTAAAAAGGAAGTTAGACATCCCAGAGTGGCATACGTTCATTGAGAGGTTCGATGTTTGCCTATTTCAGGAAACTTGGAGCCTATCACCATTATACAAATCAGGGTACACAACCCATTTTCTGTCAGCAGTAAGTAAGGGAAAGGGTAGACCAGCGGGTGGTCTCATGGTCTGGATCAAAGTAGAACTGGATTGGGTGGTCACACGCCACAATTTGGAGTGTAATGATATACTCCATCTCTCCATTAGAGGAAAGTTAGAAGGTAGTAGGATGGGGGCGCTAGAGGGCGCACGAGCTAATGGCCGCACTTCTGTGAGGCTCTGGCTGCCTGGCCAGTAACATCCTGCATTCATCCTTTTACACTGGAGGTTGACGCCTGAAAATCACACCGAGGGTGGATATATGTGTGCTGCTGATCCTGGCCGAGTCTGGTGACGATCCGAGGTCCGCCGCCTGAGTATCGGCGCGGAGTGCACCCACCGGGAGAAGGTACTGCAGACGGCTGCTGCGGCGCCCCGGACGCCGACCAACGCGAGGCCGCGGCTTCCCACGAGGCGGCTGGGCCGTGGAGTTGTGGACTGAGGCCTGGGAGTCGGGCGGCCGACGGGCGGGTCACCGGATCCCGCCGGAGGTGAGTCTGGCCCCCTTCTGCCGGCACAGCAGCGAGTGGCAAGTCCAGAGACTGGCGCTGGGATCTGCGAGCTCTCCCGAGACGGACGCGGCGGGGGGGTAACTTGCAACCGGCCCCGCGGCACGCCTGCCTGCCGACCTCCCCCGGCTGATGCTGCTGAGTGAACCGAGCGCCGGGGACGGACAGGGGCGTATCTCGCCACCTCAGACGGCGTGGGGCCAAGACACAGACCGGGGATCTGTACCTGGGGACGGCTGCCGCTCCCGGGGCACACAGCTTGGACTAACGGCGGAGGACGCCATCACGCCCGGCCGTGCTGCACGCCACCCTGCAGGCCTCTATTGCACAACTGCAGGACACTGCTGCCATCAGGACCTGCGGTAGCGGTGGCGGTGGCCCTTTAGCGGGGGCAGTTGCAGTGGTGCTGTGGGAGCGGGTTTGACAACACATCGCTGTACTGCCCTTCACCTTTTGTGCGCTCTTGGCGCCAGAGACTGCTTGGTACTGCGCGCATTGCCTGTGACCCGGCCGCCGACACGTGGGCCCTTACTGCGCTTTGAACACCATAACTGAGGTGCAGAGGGGATCAAGAGGCCACTGGTAATCACTGACCTGCTCGTCTGCTTATACTGCCTGGGGAGGCCTGCCACGTGGGTGACAGCCGGCAGGGCGCCACAGTCTGGAGGTGAGGAACCCTACTACTGCTAGCCATTTACCTGCCCCGAATAGCGTCAACGAACTGGGCGCTATGGGTAAAAACGACGCAAAACAACCCAAGCTATCCTTTGAACCTGCAGTCGCCAAAAAACCAACGCGAGGCACCACAGGATCTAGTGGTGCTCCAGGTCCATCGAATGCAGAGTCATCCCCTGCACCTGTGACTCCAGAATTGCGACTGCTTATCGACGAGATGCGGCAGGGCTTCGCGACAATCGTAGATAAGGTTGACCGCCTCTCTTCCAGGATGGACGGGGTAGCGCAGAAGATAGAAGTCCACGAGGAGCGACTGACGGAGACGGAACGACGCATATCCACTGCTGAAGACACAACCAACACTCACGAAACGCGCCTCAACCGTATGGATAACGTACTCAGAGTGATTGCGGCTAAAAATGAGGAGTTGGAGGCGAGGAGCAGACGCAATAACATCCGCGTCACGGGAGTTCCGGAATCCACCAACACCGGACGAATGGAGGACTATGTGGAACGCATTCTGCTCGCCGCGGTGGGTAAAGAGGCCTTCTCCAATCAGTTCATTGTTGAGCGAGCACACCGCTCTCTTGGCCCGGTCCCCAAACCGGGGGCGCAACCACGCCCTATTATTGCCAGGTTACTCAACTACCGTGATAGGGATGTGGCGCTGAGGGCGGCTCGTACAAACCGGAACCTGGCCTGTGATGGTGTTCAGTTCTCCCTGTATCCAGATTTCACACCCATGGTCCAGGACCAGCGGAGGAAATTTCTGGATGTGAAAAAGAAATTAAGGGATATGCAGGTGGATTATGCTCTTCTTTACCCAGCACGCCTTAGGGTGACTCATCAGGGTAAACAACACTTCTTCACGACTCCGCAGCAAGCCGAGGACTACGTAAAGAGGCTCCGTGCTGCTAGAAGGGACAGGCGTAACGATGAGGAGGTGGATGCAGACGGCAATCCGGCCGAGCAGGATGAGTCTTAATAATGTCCTGATGATTATTTGCTCGATAGCTCCTTGTTGCATTGTTGATGTTTACTTTGGACACTGTTGCTTTGGGATACTGGTACCTACCTTCACAGCCTACGGTGCCTATGATAATTGTTGACTTGCGACCTAGTCCAGCTGCTGGGCGATGGTGGGCGCTAGTGTGTTCTGATCCGCAGCTGGGTTGTGGCTGTTCATGCACAGTTGTACTGAAGTGCCGACTAAGAATGTGCAGTGATGGAAACTATGGCGCCGAGCTATCATAGCACATCACTTTACCTGGGGTGAGGCTCAATTGGAGACGCAGCCATCTTGATGGTTTGGCTATTGGGTTCTGTTGGATTGCTTGTGTCTGTTTTGAAGGCTCGTCCTTACACCCGACAGGATGATCCTCCCCGCTTGCGGGGACACGAACAGCTGCTCCACGGCCATAGAGACACTTTACGGAGTGAAGGCTAGATTGCCCAATGTACACTGTTGGAATGGCTTGGGGCTTGCGCGGGTTGGTGGAGCTGCAAGAGGTGAGAGTGGGAGGGGGCGGACCCAGGGCTGCTTCCCTTGTCCACACTGTTGACTTGGCCTGGTGATAAACGTGAAGGAACTTGGAAGGTGTGTTTTGACGGCTGACACTTGCAGGATTTGTGTATGCCAGGCACCACCCCTTCTTCTCTGACTTCCCCGTATGCCACTTGCGGGGTGGGAAGGGAATGCGGGGGTGTATAGGTGTGTATCTCTAGTGCCTTCAGGAGGGGATACCCCACATGGTTTGACTACAGTTGCTGTTGTTGGGGGTCGGGGTGGTGGGTGGGAATCGGGTACTGGCAAGTTTGGGTTGCTTCAGTGGGTTGGGGGTGGGGTAATGCTGAGGGAGTGGAGAAGGTGTGTATGTAGGGGGGGGGGGACACATGTTGGGGTGGACGTTGTTGAGAATGGCAGAGGTATTGTGGGTAATGTACATGGTATGCATTCTGGTGCGGGAGTTTTGGAGAATGTAGGCGTGTATGCACTTGCACAGAGATGGATTGTGGGGGCGGAGGTACTGTTCCTGGGCGTGATCTTTCGTAGAGCTGGAGGGCTGGAGGTACGCATGCTTCTTTATAGTGATGACGAGAGCGGGTGATAGCGCTTTATCCACTGTGTCCATATTGTCCTGGAATGTCCGAGGTCTTAATAACCCCCGAAAATGTAGGAATGTGATTGCATATTTGGACAGGAACAATGTGCAGATAGCAATGCTCCAGGAAACCCACCTGAGCCCATGCTGTGTTCCCAGGTTCGCAAGTAGATGGGCAAATGTGAGAGAATTTTCTTCCTATTCCACATATTCCAGGGGGGTGGCCATTCTGGTGGATAAACGACTGATGTTTCAGAAGATGGGGGTTGGTGCAGATAAGGAGGGGAGATATGTGTTCTTGTGGGGGCGGCTGGGTACTGATGTGATATTGTTTGTAAATTGCTACGCACCTAATGTTGACACACCAGGATTTTTCTTGTCGTTGTGGGGTCATGTGCTTGAGATCGAGGCTACACACATTGTGTGGGGAGGTGACTTTAACCTCTCAATACATCCAGGGATGGACAGATCAGACGGTAGCGGACAGTATAACACAAAAGCTAGAGATGCGCTGCAGGGTATACTTACTGAGGCAGGATTACTGGATAGCTGGAGACACTTACACCCGGGAACTAGGGAGGGCACCCACTTTACCACATACGCACGCTCATGGGCAAGAATCGATTATTGTTTCGTCTCTCGGGGCCTAGCTGGTGGTATCGTCCGGGTGAAGCATTTACCTCGCACGTATTCGGACCATTGCCCTGTAATGATGGTTATAGAGATACCTGGCTACGCAAGAGTACGGCCCCCGTGGAGACTTTTCCCGTCAGCCCTGCTTGATCCTGTCTTTAAGCAGGAACTAGGAGAGGAAATTGAAGCCTTTTTCCCTAGGAACAAGGGATCTGTCGCCAAGGTCGAAACGATATGGGAAGCCTTTAAGGTTACCGTGAGGGGCGTCACAATATCCAAGAGCTGTGGAATACTACGAGAAATTGTACGTGCATTGTCGGCTCTTGAAGCGGAACTCAAGTCGCTAGAGGCGGAAATGGTCAGGAATCCCTGTCCTACCCTAGAGAGGGCTTTTAGGACCAAACTGTCAGCCTATGAGGAGGAAGCGGCCAGAGAGGCGAAATTCCGAAGCAAATATTGGACCGCCAGACGATATTGCGAAGGGGATAGGCCGGGAAAAGTTTTGGCAGCGCTGACGCGGCATCAACGTTTTTCCACACATATCTTGGAGATCACTGATGGAGAGGGCAGGACCTACCGGGATACTAAAGGGATACAGGACACCTTCCTGCAGCATTACCAACGTTTATATTCAACACAACAGTCAGGTGAGGTGGAGTTTGGCAATTTCCTAGAGGATATCGCACTCTGCTGGTTAAGTGATAGCGATAGGGCTTTCTTGGGATGCCCCTTCGAGCTGGACGAAATTCGGGAGGCAATCATGTCGCTCAGTAATGGCAAGGCTGCGGGGCTTGACGGCCTTCCGGCTGAGTTTTATAAGTGTTATATCGACATCATGGCACCGGTGCTGAGGGAGGTGTTCGAAGAATCGCTAGAGGAGGGAATATTGCCAGGTTCCATGAGGGAGGTGGCGATCACATCGCTTCTGAAACCGGGAAAAAACCCAGCGGACACTGATGCATATAGGCCCCTGTCCTTGCTGAACTGTGATGCAAAGATTTTAGCAAAAGTACTTGCGACTAGGTTATCCCTCCTTATGAGTACCCTGGTCCTGCCGGATCAATCTGGATTCATCCCGGGGAGAGCTACATCCCACAACCTCCGCACATTATTCTCTCTCATACCCACCATATCACCTGAGCTACCGGTCGCTGCTGTCTTTTTAGACGCCACCAAGGCGTTTGACTCGGTGGAATGGGGATATCTCTTGTCCATATTGGGCAGAATGGGGTTCCCCCGTATATTCATCGCCTGGGTTACACTGCTGTACACTTCCCCAGTTGCCAGGGTCATCGTTAACGGTGCGTTGTCGGCACAGATGCCACTCACGAGGGGAACTAGGCAGGGATGCCCTTTATCACCCCTGCTCTTCGCCCTGTCCATCGAACCACTGGCCTGCAGGATCCGACAACTACATAAGGCCAGCGCCTTTAAGTTCAACCAAAGGCAGTTAGGCATATCCCTCTACGCGGATGACGTCACTTTATATGTGCGGCACCCACAGGACAACCTCAATCCACTGCTGAGGGAATTTGTTTTATTTGGAGGCATTTCTGGTGTGCACATCAATTGGAACAAGTCACAATTCTTTCCCCTCACGGCGTCAGTGACCCGCTTTGCGCTGGAGTACCCCTTGGAGTGGTGCGACTCTGACTTAAAATACCTGGGAATCGAGGTGTCGCTCAGCAGGGAGGACACGATTAGACTGAACTATGGGGTGGCAATCTCACAGTTGACTGACAATGTGACTCGCTGGATGGCCCTGCCGCTGTCGATGGCAGGCAGAGCCTCCCTGATAAAAATGGTCATTCTCCCACGGTTCTTATATCTATTCCAGAATGTACCTTATTACCCGGGGGCCTATTTCTTTAAAAGACTTCGCACTGAACTGCTACGCTTGTTCTGGGGAGGCAAGCAAGCGCGCCTAAGTTGGAATGTCCTCACACAGCCGTATGACAGAGGAGGTTTTGACGTTCCTGACCTGGAGGTGTACTACCTCAGCGCTCAAGCTCAGCATGCTTACCATTGGGTTCATCCTACTCCCTTTATGCCCCAGGTGGCTGCTGAGGACTGGATCGTTCATCCACTGCCGCTCAGGGGCATGCTGATGGGGCTGGTGGGAGATGTTGAGACGCCAGCTACCACTGTCACCTGCACCATAGACTCGTGGCGTAGGGTGACGAAACTACTGGGTGCTTCGATGCTCTACTCACCGGCAATGCCCCTTGCATATCACCCGAAACTGTCACTTCTGACGGAAGGTGGATTCCGATCCATGTGCACCCGATTACGCCTTCTTACCTGGGGTGATCTGTTTCAGGATGGACGGTTCCGCACCAAGGAGCAGATATTCCAGACCGCCCAACCGACGCCTATGGAGCTGTTTTATTATATACGACTACGACAGGGCATGAGGGATATACTCCCCAGCTTTCCAGAAGAACCGAGCACGATCCTACCTATGCACATTTTGCTGGTGTCAGATGGCAGACATTTGGTGTCGAAATTGTATACCGCCATTCGTGAACAGCGTCCCCCTGTATTGGCCAAGGCGCGGGCCGCGTGGGACTCCGAGCTTCCGTCTGCACTCACCGATGAACAATGGAAATGTTGCTGCTCAGTCACGGCCAAAATCTCCTCCAGCTGTAGACTAAAAATTATTCACTACAAATTCGTACAAAGATATTACTATACCCCTGTGCGTAAGCTACGATTTCACCTTTCGGAGGACGATAGATGTGCGAGATGTCGCGCGGAGGGCGCGGATTTCCTTCACTTGGCCTGGGAGTGTGGAGCGATTCAGGCATACTGGGAACAGGTTCACGCTGCGCTCCAAGTTATGATAGCTGGCCCTCTGCCCATGGACCCGGTGGTGATGCTGCTGGGTTACACCAGACATATTCCCAAGGCCGACCGTCGGTATGTTGATGTGGCATTGCTACTCGCGAAGAGAAGAATCGCGTGTAGGTGGGGGAGGGGGAGGGCGCCAAAATTTAAGGAATGGCTGGACGATCTCAAGTACTGCCAGGAACAGCATGGCGTTTATGCAGAACTAATGCCGGCCTGTTGTAAACCCAGCGATTTTTGGTCCCCACTGCAGGTGTACTGGCTGGCTCAGGCGAATCACGGCGACTCCTCTGGGGATGACGAGTCGATGCCGGACCCTTGAGCGTGCACGATTTCCTCACACCACGCCCACCACACTATGGATCACACGATGGGGAGGGCCAATTCCGTCCTGACTGGGGTGAGATAACACGGCTACTGACGAGGTCCCGCTAGGTAGCCTGTAATGAGCATGATCCACTTATCATGGGGTACACGACTGGTTGCTATCCACTTTCAGAAACCTGGGAAATATTGGGCCTCTGGGAGCGACCCAACGTGCTGGTTCCTACAGCCGCCAGTATTTTCAGTTAGCCTCGGTGCTACGGTGCGCTGAGCCCTGCACGTTGGGGCGCCCTGTTCAAAATTAACCTCCCGTGGTCTACCACCAGAACACCCGACGGAATTGCGCTTGCTTGCTACACATGCGACACGATACTTTATGGTGGGACGGGAAAAGTTGACTGGTAGATGCCGCTTCGACCGGGGAGGTGTGGTGACTAGTGGCGATTCCTGCCTGACCTACTAGACTGCCTGTGTATGACAGGTTGGGTCTAAAGTCCCTGCGACCTACGCCCCTGCTCGAATGGGGGGGCAAGATTCAGAAGGTTCTGTTCTTTTTAATTTTTTTTGTATTCCAGGAACCACTGTGAAATGCATGCATTGTACCAGCCCTCGTACAGATGACCTCTGCCCTGTGTATGTACCATGTCCAGTAATGTATTGTCTTGTAACTGCATTGTCCTACATGCCTCTAAGTTGTATGCCACTATTGAAAATAAAAGGTTTAAAAAAAAAAAAAAAAAAAAAAAAAGTTAGAAGGTAGTAGGTTTGACATTTTCAATGTCTATGCTAGAGGGACACCTGGGGACTCTGCCTCTCTGACTTTAACAGCCCTGGACTCTGCCTTAGCTAATTGCCCTTCATCAGCAAAAATTATTGTGGGGGGTGATTTTAATTGTACGTTCGAACCCCTCCTCGGAGATGACCCCTTGGGTATTGAAGAGGAGGATTCAAAATGGTCCATCCCAAGTCTATCTTTGCCCCCCATCAGGAGGTGGTCGGCTAGGGCAATTCAAATCAATACATTGACCAGGGTTTATAAGTTAAGAGCCCTCAATGGTAGGACTAAATCCGATCAGGCAGGGGCATTGACCTTTAATAGGCTTACTGGGCCGTCTCGTATTGACTATATCCTAATTGATATTAGTTTCTGGGCAGAGCTTATTGATATGGAAGTCCTCCCAAGCCAGGATAGTGATCACAATCCCTTGTGCTGCAAGTTTTATTGGGGCACCCTTAAAGATAGGAGGACGAATGTTACCTTAAAAACATCTAAAGAGATTATCCCCTATAATAACAACCGTAGATTAAAATGGGATAAGGCTAAACTCAAGGAGGAAGACCTAGGGGCGATAAAGTTGTTGGTGGAGGGCCTGTCTTCTGATTTGGAAGATTGGGTGGGAGAAAATAAGACCAGAAGGGGCCCATACCCCTCCCTTGACTCAGCCTATAAAGTTACAATTGATCATGTTGGCAATTTCTTTATCTCGAAAGGGAAAAGTAATAGGGATACTGTCAATCCTCCCTCTTCTAATAAACCTTGGTATACACCCTTGTGCAAGGGCAAAAGGAAACAGCTGACAAAAGCCCTGATTTCTGGGGATCCTTTGCTGGTTAGAGCGGCCAGGAAGGAATACCTCAATGTACTATTATTGGCCAAACGTGAGTGGGAGGAACAGCATTGGCAGGATTTATCCAATGCTGTAAGCAGTAGGAACCCGAACCTCTTTTGGGACCTGATCAATAGATCTAGACACAGGAAATCGCAACCATTGGCTGCACATATAACCAGCCAGCAATGGTTTGACCACTTCTCATCCCTTTATGGCGGAAATGAGGAAACAACCAGCCCTAGGGTAGATAGTTTGAGGGATGGAGATTCCTCTGGGGTGGACGATTCCCCATTTACGACCACAGAAGTAGCGATGGCAATTAGGCACCTAACCCCAAAGAAAGCAGCAGGACAGGACGGGATTCCGGGAGACCTGTTGATAGCAGAGCCGCAGGCTTGGGCTAAATTAATTGCCATAATAATGAATTTGATCACCAGGGGTCACCAGGTTCCTGACTCTTGGAAAGGGGCAGAGGTAGTAACCGTGTACAAGAAGGGGGCAAGAGACGACCCTGCGAATTACAGACCTATTAGTCTGATAGACATAATCCAGAAAGTGGTCGGCAGGGTCATCATCTCAAGAGTAGGAGACTGGATGGAGGAGGCCAGTATTCTCTCTCACCTACAGGCGGGGTTCAGAAGAAAGGTAGGCACGATGGACCAGGTCTTTCGCTTTTTTGCTATCTATTGGAAGGAAGTTACCATCAAGAAAGGCAGTTTATATATGGCCTTCATAGATCTCAAGACGGCATTTGACCTGGTCCCCCGGGCAAAATTATGGGAGATTCTAGGAGAGATGGGTTTCCCAAGTGGTCTCCTGAACTTTATCATAAAGCTCCACGAGGGGAATTATGCGAGGGTTAGATGGGGATCCCAGGGACAATTGACAGAGAAGATCCCTGTGCGGAGAGGAGTACGACAGGGATGTGTTATGGCGCCGACTCTCTTCTCCCTATTCGTGAATGGAGTGGTGGACCATCTGAAGGGGGAGGAGACGGATGCCCCATCCCTGGCCGGGGAAAGAATCCCCACTCTACTCTTCGCCGACGACACCATATTAATCTCCAAATCCCCGGTGGGCCTACAAAAACTCTTGAATCTGTTTAGCTCCTTTTGTACCGCCCGAGGCTTAACCATCAATACCTCTAAAACCAAACTGATGGCACTCTCCCCCTCTAAAAGATTCAAAAATAACTTCCTGCTTAATGGTGTTCCCTTGGAGCTGGTTGAGTCTTTTGATTATCTTGGTGTCCGGATAAACAGCCGAATGACCTGGAAGGATCACTTGGCCAAAATGCTACTCAGTCACCAAAGAGTATCGGGGGTGATTCTGAGAGAAATCAGTGAATCAAGTAGTAAACCTGTCTCCCCGGCTATGGCCATATACGAGGGGCAGATTCTCCCAGCTGCATTATATGGTTCTGAACTTTGGGGGTTCGAGAATGTATCAGATCTATCGACAGCGGAAAATAATTTCCTAAGGAAGGTGGTGGCTCTTCCTGCTTCCACCCCACTAATTCCCCTGAGATTAGATCTGGGCAGAAGAGCACTAAAGGACCTGGTAAGGCTACGCCCGTTGCTCTTTTGGACCCGTTTAAGAAGAACGGAAGAGCTCGCAAAATATGCTGAGGGGTTGGACGATCCTCTTCTACTGGGTACGGGAAAAAAAAATTGGATGGTTGAACAAATTGAAAGACCTGGTTCTTAAGTTAGGGCTAAGAGATGCTTGGGAGTCACAATCGCCGCCACCAAAGGATGTGATCAAAAAGTTATACTGGGTTCAGAGTAATGTGTTGAGGGTCATGGATGGGGGCTCACTCACGGACCAATTTTTGCTATTTAAATGTGTGAGGAAATTGGAGCCCTTCCTCGACCTGATAACTAAACCCTTTGATCGCGCACTATACTTAAAATTGCGATACGGGACGCTCCCGGTGCATGACTTTACGGTGAGATGGTAAAACTCTGGTGCCCTCCCGCGTCTATGCCCTGGCTGTGCAGCACCAACAGAGTCTGTGGCCCATCTATTTTTTGCCTGCCCAGCTTACAAAGGGGCGCGTAAATATTGGCTGAAACCTGTGTGCGGGGAACTGGGATTGAGGTGCCATAGTCAGGCTCTTCGCGTACTCTCTACGGACTCTTCATCTTCCTTTATGATTTGTGGGGTAGCAAAGTTCTTGGGAAGTGCATGGATGACGCGATCACGCTTACTGAAGTTGCAGTCGGGGGGCTTAACGATCTGATGCCATATATGCTAGTAGTATATTAGTGATTGTGTTGCACCTTATCTTTTATTCGTATTTTAAATATTTTATTGTGTATTGGAAATGTATTTTATATGTCTCTTTTATGGTGATTAAGTTGCCGAATAAAGATATTCAAATAAAAAAATAAAAAGATTACCTGCCTTGTGGCACGATCCGGAAAGGGGCTATCATGAGATTTCGCGTAAGTCCCTCACTAGGATTTATAGGGACAAAAAACGTAACTCTGTTTTGCACGACTCCCATGCTGGTACTTTGACTAATTCTTTTTTATCACTAAAAGCTTCCTACTCTTTTGAGAATTTTATGGATGTTGTTTACCCAGTTTTAGCTAGGAAACTTTTTATACAATGGAGATATGGTACTTTACCCCTACGAGCTTTTACAAGCAAATGGTCAGCCTGCACAAATAAGTCCTGCCAAGGGTGCAGCTGTGATGTGGAGGATGAAGTACATGTCCTTTTTTTTTTGTCCAGCGTACAGTAAATCCAGGAAACATTGGTTAGTACCTCTATGTAAAAATTTGGGTTTTTTACACTGCATTAATGCTTTTCGAATTCTAAAATTTGATAGTTCTGGACACATCGTATTTGCACTTTCTAAGTATCTGTTAGCCATGTGGTTTAAGGGACAGCATTTAACCGCAAATTAATGTTAAGGACTAAATACTTATAAGATTGTTTTATTGTTAATACGTGTTCTATACGTTGTATGAATTTTATTATTATTTATTGTGTCCACCCAAATGAATTCTATCCATAATCTCCTTTCAAATCATCTTTTATTCTGTACTCTTTTATGGCGAAAATAGCCAAAATAAAGAATTTATGAATGAATGAATGATTAGGAGGCTTTGGAGGAGTTCCAAATGGGATAATGACAGACTACCATTGTATGCAGATGATATCCTGCTATATTTAGATACATTTAGTCTTTAGAGAGACAATTGAAGGATCAGGATAACTTGTTGCTGTTGGGTTAAAAATTTGGCTAGGATTCTCTAAGAGTGAGGCTGACATTGTTTTAAATAGCACTTTCTCAAAATTAATAGAGCATTAGTATTGCTGTATAAAAGTGTTTACTGACCCAGACAATTTAAGCCAAAAAGAATCTGCTACAATGGCAAAGAACTTACTAATTAGTTATGTGTAGGCACATTTTTATTGCAGGGGTCAAAGCAGTAACAAAAAAATTAAATGCCCCACTTTGAAACATATCACACGGATATAGAGTAGGAAGTATGCAATTTCGACTATTCGTCAGAAGGGCTCCTGTAACGGTTTGCCCACATACATTTTCTATCATTCCTACTTCCCTCTGATATTCGATCTAGCCCTAACCTGCTCCATTTCTGGAAGGCACTGAAAACTTTGCTTTTAACTTAGTAATTCCTTTCTGGCTCATGTTTTTTGTCCCAAAGTGCTAGCGTCTTGACCCCTTCCGGTATTTGTTCTCGCTTTACAAATCACTGTAACATTAACATTAACAATCCTTCTCTTTTCTCTTCGTCATCCTTCTTTCTGTCGTTCTATTCTTTTTATGTTCCTTTCAGTCTTTTCCCCACCTTTTTCCCCTGTTTGCTTTCTCCTTCCATTCCCTCTTTCACACTGCCATTCCATATGCCTCTCATTTTTTCTTCTCATCATGGTTTATCATTTCTCTTTGTCATCCCTTGGGCTCACTCCAAAACATTGCTATGTTATCTTTCTTCTTGTAGTGTTTTGTATTAGCTTCACGACTCGCAGATCAAAGTCAAGAAGGGCATTAAAAGTATGTAATCGTCCACTGCCATCTACGCTGAAGCTGGTGTAGCAGGTGCTTAATAACACACTTGGTGGGGGCGTGGCTTACGCGCCGGCGAGTGATGGCGCTGCCTCCTTGAGCTCCGAGGCGACGCGGGACTCTTCAAAGCTTTCCCGATACTTTCCCCGGTCCCGGAGACCAGATACACGCATCCCCGCACGGCGGAACATGGTCCCCGTGTGTTGCGAGATGCGGCGGCTATTTTAATTGCCGCTTTTGTCACTTTTTACCGCTTTATCCTCCTCAGCTGTTACGGGGCGCGAGCGGCCGCCATTTTGTGCCGCTGAGCTCGCGTCCCGTTTTTCTATCGTCTCTGCCTCCTCAGCAGCCTGAATTCCTCCTGTTTCATCGTGTGGGCACATTTCTACAAGGTATGTTGTAGGGCAAACACAGCATGCTACTCTGCTCTACTTTCTTGACTTTTTGCGCCTCAACTCCCTTCCTAGCTTGTGACTTCATCGCTACTTCATAACGGCGGCCATTTTGTGGTGTTTTTCCTGCGCAATGCTCAACATCTTCCTCTCAACTGCCTACAACCCTCTGTGGAATATCAATTGACCCCCCTGGGTCTCACATATTATGGACGATTTGCTGTTTCTCTAATGCCCTTTTACTGGTTGGTCTTTTGCCTGCGTATTGCACTGATTTTCACTCAATTTCGACGCCTACCCTTTGGGTTTGAGGTATTGCTTCTCCATTGCTCCTTTTTACCTCATATGTGACCTCTTCCTTCTATTGCCTCTCCTAGCTCTACATATAGGGTCTCAGCTTTTTGGTCCTTGTGGTGTGGCTTCCATCCCTGCGGTCCACCTAGTGTGCCCCTCTGTTGGCATAATGTCTCAGGACGTGGGCCATGCGAGATCTTCCGTCACTGGTACCAAACAGAAACGCCCTAAGAATGACCCTCCATCTCCAATTCGCACCTCTCCGAACCCTGTGTTGGATTCCATCCTAGAAGAGGTTCGTGGCTTACAACCTTTTATGTCTGCAACCAACGAGAAGCTCAAGTAGATAGAAGATAGATGGGTCGTCATGGAGGGCAAGGTTTTGGAACTAGAACAACGCATCAGTGACATCCAGGATGTGTCTACAAAAATTCCTATTCTTGAAAAGGAGATTCAGCAGTTGAAATTACACACAGAGGACCTTGAAAATCGTAACAGGAGGAATAACCTACGTATTTATGGTGTTCCGGAGTCCCTTGAGGCGGCTGACATGGTGTCCTTCATCCGCAAATTCCTCTATGAGCTTTTGGATCTCCGACCAGAATCTAATCCTCTAAACATACAGCGTGCTCACCGTCTGGGCCGTCTCACGTCCAACCCGACCAAACCTAGAGGTATTATCCTACTATTTCTTGAGTTCACCGAATTGATGACTGTTCTTAAAGCTGCAAGACTAAAACGTCGCCTCATTTGGTCGGGCCATACCATCTTTATTGCCCAGGACTTATCAAACGCTACGAATGCACGTCGCAAGGAGTTCCTCAATCTAAGACCACACATGAGGGACTTGAACATTCAATATGGAATCCTACATCCTTGTCTCTGCAAAATAACCCACAACGGTCGTTCCCATACATTTGATGACCCTCTGAAGCTTCGGGAGTATCTCCAAACTGTCTCTGCTTCATCTATGGACACTAATGGCTGAAACTAAGTATTTTCTATTCCCTGCACTCACGTATCTTATGTCTTGACGACTGTTGTGGCCTTGTCCTGGTCTCTTCCATGTAATTCTTTCCTACGACTTCTCTTATTTTTTTTATCTCCTATCTATATTCCCGCGTTTCCCTCGCTCTGTGGGGTTGGCGCCTTCGCCGGCGTCTCCATGCTCCTAATGTCTTGGTATTCTCTTTTCTCTCAGATCTGGCTTCTTTGCCCTGATCTGTTTGTTATCTTTTTCCTTCTTTATCTTTCCTCTCTTCTTCTTCTTTTCACAGGCCGTGCATGTTTTCCCCTTGTCCATTTATGTTTCGTTTTCTTCTCTGTTTACCTCTACTCCTTGCCTATTGTTTCTTCCCGTACTTTTCATTGCTCCCCTTCTCTTTTCCTTATGCTTGAAATGCTCATTCGTTTACTGTTTCTCTCTATTTACCCGATTTTCCTTGCCTTTCTTCATATTTTGTATTTGATTCTCATTTGTAACATGTTTGTCTCCATTGTCTTTCCTTGTAGTTGTTTACCCGCAGTGTATTGGACCCAGATATTACCCTTCTCTCTTGCCTTCCATCAGGTGTAATTTTGTAACGTGGAATGTTCGTGGTCTTGGTAATCCTGTTAAACGTCAAAAGGTACTGTCTCATTTATCCAAGTTAAATGCTCAGATTGCTTTTCTTCAAGAGACTCATTGTACAGATGTTGAATCGTTGAAAATTAAGAGGGCTTGGGTGGGTCAAGTTGTATTTTCTCCTGCTGTTGATAAAAAAGGTGGTGTTGCTATACTATTTCGTAAAGGTTTGAATGTTCAAATTCTCTCTTCTCAAGCGGATGATGGAGGTCGCTGGGTTATGTCCAAGGTGATCATACAAAACAAAACTATGGTGCTCCTGAATATTTATGGTCCTGTCCGACCAGACCCTAAATTTTGGTCTGACATCAAAATCCTCATCTCCTCCATTGACTGCCCTAACATTATCATAGCTGGCGACCTTAACCAATGGTTAGATCCCTTTTCAGATAGATTATCTTCCTCCAAATTCCAGCCTGATAAGACACACAAATCCTTTCAATCAGCCATTGCCTCACGTCCCCTTTTCGATGTATGGAAAACATGTAATCCGAACTCACTGGAATATACATTTTACTCGAATGTTCACCACACCCGGTCCAGAATCGACTATATCCTAGTCAGCAAATCCCTTCTCCCTGCGATTCAGAAGTCCGAAATTGGTTCTATTTTTTTGTCGGACCATGCACCTGTCTATGCCATTTTTGACCTAACCCAAACCTCCTCATCTTTTAACCGACGGAAATTTAACACTTTCCTCCTCTCTGATTCTGTTTTTATGTCTAAAGTTAAGGATTTTATCTCTGAATACTTTTCCCTCAACTTACCTCATGACACTTCAGTTTCGAATAATTGGGATGCCTTTAAAGCTGCCTTACGCGGCTTCACAATTTCGTATGTATCTAAAAAAAAGAAACTCAACCGTGCTAAATATACCGCCCAACTCTCCAACATCAAGACCCTAGAACACTCTTACTTTTCCTCCAAGAATCCTGACGTTCTCCTCCAACTTATCAAAGCCAAATCTGACCTCAATCAACTTGCCACAGTTGAAGCCTGCAATACCCTTTTGAAGATTAAATCTAAATTTCACGGGGGTCAGAATAAAGCTGGCAAAATGCTAGCAAATTATCTCAAAATTAAATCTGAACGAAAATCCATTGGCCCTATTCTTAATGAAGCAACCAACTCACTAGTTTCCTCTGACGAGGATATTGCACAAGTCTTCCATAACTACTACAAACTCCTATATACTGATGATACTCATCCTGATGATGATGACCTCTCCCGATTTTTCAAAGATCTCCCCCCTCCCCCATCTCTCCCTTCCGAATTCCATCAATTAGAGACTGACATTACACCTCAGGAAATTCTCAAGGCAATTACTTTCCCTTAAAGAAATCGAAAGCTCCTGGCCCAGATGGTCTACCAATTGAATTTTATTCCACCATGCATTCTATTTTTGTCCCCCATCTTTTACAACTTTTCAACTCCTTCGTTGCAAACGCCAAGGCCTCTGGCTCCTTTTTGGATGCCCTGATAATCATAATCCCCAAGCCTGACAAAGACCATTCTCTGTGTAAAAACTTTCGCCCCATCTCCCTGATTAATTACGATTGTAAGATTTTTGCCAAAATTTTAGCTGCCCGTCTCGAATCCCTTATCCCTCTGTTAATTAGCACAGATCAAGTCGGTTTTGTGAAAGGTAGACTTGCTGCTGATAATGCCCGTGTTTTTGCCAATATTATTTCACACAGTAAACGTTTTAAAGCCCCCCTAGCTGCCCTTTCCATAGATGCTGAGAAAGCTTTTGACCGTATTAATTGGAATTTTATGTTTAAATCATTACAATGGTTTGGTTTTGGCCCCTCTTTTATCTCTTTAGTTAAACTCCTTTATTCAGCTCCTCGCGCCAGCGTTTTTGTCAATAATCAATTCTCCAAATTTTTTCCTCTATCAAGAGGAACTAGACAAGGATGCCCTCTTTCCCCTTTATTATTTATTCTCTGCCTTGAACCTTTCCTCATTAAAATCCGCTCAAACCCCCTAATTAATGGGTTCAAATTGTCGTCGATTGAGACGAAAATTTCGGCCTATGCCGATGACGTCTTGGTTTATATGGCTAATCCTGTATCTTTCCTTCCTCCATTTTTAGAAGAAGTCCGCTTATACTCTTCTGTCTCTGGCTATAAGCCTAATCTCTCCAAAACGGAGGTTCTTCCCCTAAATTCGACATGTTACCAATATATGTTTGCATCAACTGATTTTGCCTGGTGTCCTTCCAAGATCAAATACCTGGGTATTTGGTTCTCCTCTTCCTTAGGTGTAACCCTTAAATTGACCTTTACCTCTCTTACTCAAAAAATTCAATCACTTCTTCAATCATGGTCTCCCCTTTTCCTGTCATGGTGGGGTCGGTTAGACACCATTAAAATGATGATTTCCCCACATATTTTGTACACTGTTTCCATGCTTCCCGTGAAAATCCCTAAAATATATTTTAACCGGCTGAACTCCATCTGCTCCAAATTTTTGTGGAATAATAAAAGACCCCGTATTGCTTTACATAAGCTTATTCGCCCGAAATCTGAAGGTGGAGTTCGCTTTCCTGACTTTCAATCATACCACTCTGCCTTTTTAATAAAGCAAGCTTTTTCATTGGCTTTCAATTTCAATGACACTCCTCTGCCCAGATGGATTGAAATTGAACGGTCCTTGTTAAAAGATTTTACTTTTCAACAATCTCTTTTTATGTCAAATTCTTCATTTCTGACTAACCACCCTGTACTGAAATATTTGCATACTCTGCTGCACACTGTATTCTCGAAAGATTCATCCCCCATGGAATGTTTTCTCTCATCTAGTGTGTGGTACAACAAATATCTTAAGTACAAGGGTAAATCTTTTTATTTCAAGTATTGGAAAGAAAAGGATATTATATTTGTATACCAATTTTTCTCTGATTCCTCTATTATTTCATTTTCTGTAATGCAAACCATGTTTGATTTACCTGTCCATTTTCGCAAAGAATATGACATTATTACTTCCGCCATTTTATCTCATTTATCTACCCTTCCTACTTTTGATTTCCTTCCTTCCCTTACTCCTTCCACTCCTCTATATCCCCTGTTTACCCAACAAGTCCCCAAAGCTGCTCTAATTTATAAATTGTTGTTAGATAATATTGTTCTTAGACCTAAAACCATTACTGAAACTGTTTGGGAAACTGATCTTTCTTTCTCGTTATCTGTTGATGTTTGGGATCACTTATGGTGTAAACTGTTTAAGACATCGATTTCAGCCCGACTTACTCAATCACTTTTTTTTATATACCATAGAGCTCTTATCACCCCTGTTAGCATAACAAAATTCTCCTCCTCTTCCTCCCCCCTTTGTTGGTCCTGTTCCTCTCACCCCGGCACACTCAAACACCTCTTGTTTGATTGCCCCTCTGTTCTTGCTTTTTGGAGCTCAGTTTGGGATTTTTGCATGCGTATTTTTCATTTTTCTGTACCATTCTCATTGCTGCATGTTTTTTTAGGTTCCCTATCTGATGTTTTAGATTTACATTCATATAATGCTAAATTTTTTGATCTTTTCATTGCAACTGCTTTCAAAGTAATTTTGTCATGTTGGAAGGATAATACTAAATTGTCTGTACATACATGGTGGAATTTCATATGTGATGAGCATAGAATTGCAATTGCTTCTTCTTCTTCTGTCACTTTAAAAATTAAATCCGATCTCACCTGGCTGCCGTTCTCTACCTTCTTATCTTCTCATCCTCCTCCCTAACCTTTCCTTCTTCTTTCTCTCCCCTCCTCTTTTCTCTTTTCTTTTCTTTTCTTACTTTCTTTCTTCCATTTTCTTCTTTTTCACACTTATCTGAACCATTTTTCCTCTTCATCTCTCTCTCATTGTTCTTTCATATTGGTTCTGATTTTTTATATACTGTTATACTATGATGTACTCTTTCTTAAACAAAATAAAACTTTACTAAACTGGAATAACACACTTGGCGGGGTTAGCGTTCATTTTTGCCTACAGTCAACATGCATTCATATTTAATTAATTTTGCTTTCAATATTTTCTTAGAAAGAAAGATTTGATAGTTTGTGCTAACCTCTCAATCAAGTTTTTTAGAGAGTCAGCTTTAAATTTGAGCCAAAAACGTTGTTCTGTACTTCTAAGCCATTACATGCAGAAGCAAATTCTTCTAATTCGTTACAAGATATTACCCAGCTATGCCCCTCCCACCAAACCTGATTACAGTCAATGACAACCTCTAAATGGGTGCTACTTAAGGTGCCTCGTTTACATAAGATTTATGGTAACAGTCCTTTCTAGTCCAGGAAATAGTTTGTGTGATGTAGCAGCTGCACATTAAAATCAAGGGACTTAAAAGACGACTGGATTTCAGGTAATACAGCGGAAAGTAGGAAAATGGTTCATCTAAAATGTGGACTGAGTGATTATACCTTCCACTGCTAGGAATGCAAAAAAAATCCAATGCAGATAATTTTCGACCCAAGTCAAAGTATTTTGGGGGGTTAGACTCTGCAGTCTAGTTCGTTGTACAATACATTATTTATAATATAAGATCGTGTTACTTTTCACTACCACAAAACACTGTGCTTCACCAGAGGGCGCTACTGAAAGCATCTGGCTAGCTCGGATTTATGGTTGCTTAGATAACAGGCAACCATTTAAGAAAAAGTATGTTCATACGTTTGCTGCATGACCGTGTAACACCACTCAAAAGTATAAGATTTGCAATAACTCTTCGCTGACTCCATCAGATATGAAAGCAGCTGCGCTTGTAAATCGAATAGTTGTTCTGTGTCTCAAGTGATTAATTATTTCACCTAGATGATGTAATATTGGCTTTGGCTGTATAGGGTTACAAGTAACGAGTGCAAACACTTCCTGCTGCAGCAAATCAACCTCCTTGGGCCTTGATAGCTTAAGTGAGTGCAGGCGAGACACAGGGGGAGGAATCTCTGAACACTTGTTCATCTGAAACAGATAACCGCAGTAGGTAGCCGTGGAATAACCTCTGACTCCTGCAGCTTGACTGAGTTTTCTAGCAGCAATAGGTGGTTATCTACCGGCGTGACATACAGGCGTGCGACACAGTTCAGCCTCTCCTGTGATAGCACACGGCAGTCCTGTCAACATGGAAAGCTCTGATAAAGGACTGTAATGCCTCTTACTTCTATTTTAAGCTCTGGCTAGATTCGTTTTCGGAAAGAGGAATGCATACAAACACCACGCATTCCTTCAACTGAAAACGCAGGACTATCCATCTTGGAACAGGCAGGTAGCCCTCTTTTGATGTGCTCTTGCTAGTAATAATGCAACACTTCTGACCTTTTTGTTCTTTGAAGGGTGTCTTGGGAGTGGCAACAAGTATTCTAAATCACAGTAGATCACTGAACTAAAAAAATGTTTTTTGGTTAGGCGATCGTTAACACTAGGCTGCCCTATTAATGAGTTTTCCTCTCAGTCCACTTTTTCAGTTATTTCTACCGTATTTTCCGGCGTATAAGACGACTTTTTAACCCCTTAAAATTTTTTCAAAAGTCGGGGGTCGTCTTATACGCCGGATACCAAATTTTCAGAGTGTAAGCAACGCTCTACCGACTATGAATTTGCCCCCACGAACCCTCCAATATGACCTGGGCTCTTACTCGCGCGTTCACACTCCCTGTGCCGTATGAGGACTTTATCCGAAGGCGTCTGCCCGCTTCACAATAGGACCGGCAATGACACGTACATGAAGAGAAGTACACGTTTACCGCTACATTACGTACCCTAATCAAAAATTGCACATGATTTTCAAAATAGCGCACAGTTACTTACAGTCCCGTAGTGCTGGGAGAGGGTCTCACGAGGCATTTTGTTATTTTCTTCCTGCGTCTTGAGCCTAGAGACACAGCGGTATATGCGCTGATCTGGCGCCATAATCCTCACGTTCATCGGAAGTAGAGGAGCGTCACTAGCGCACGTCATCTACTGAGTTCATGAACATGGAAAGGGGACTGCAGAAGGTTCCAGCCGGCTTGGAAGTGGGGGTCGTCTTATACGGCGAGTATAGGACGAAACCTACATTTCATCATGAAAAGTAGGGGGTCGTCTTATACGCCGGGTCGTCCTATACGCCGGAAAATACGGTAACTGAGATTGCGGAAATTTGCATTACAACATGGAGTTAGTTACTGCACCCACAACCCTTTGATATAATAACTTTACTGTTACATTCTATAAAGCATTTAACCAATTCACAAAAGTGAGCTTTGAAAAATATCAGGGAATGAGAGAGG
Source organism: Lissotriton vulgaris (assembly GCF_964263255.1). NCBI lineage: Eukaryota > Metazoa > Chordata > Amphibia > Caudata > Salamandridae > Lissotriton > Lissotriton vulgaris. The sequence goes on along the minus strand of NW_028254719.1, from coordinate 111,682 downwards.
TGATGATTTTGGGGTCCCCTCTAATCTGGGGGGAGGACCAAGCAGATGCCTTGGACACAAAGAGCATATCACGCTGAACGATTCGGTGGTGGTCTCATTCTCCTAGGACCACTCCAAGCAAAGTTATGGGCAAATATACAACGCCAACCACAGGCCCAGCAAAGCATTATGGGGCGAGATTCTAGAGTGCAGTCAATATTATAGTATTAGCTCTCACGATGGCGCCGAAGCCACGGTTCCGTACAATGTCACAATGTCGATGGATTCTTGACCACCCACGTCGACGATCAGCTCCATGATGATGTCGGCTTTGGAGTCGATGCGGCACAGCAGCAGTCGTCGGGCCGGCTTAGCAAGTCAGAGCAGCGTTTACAGCTATGGCAGGCTTAAGAAGTCATCGCTGGCGTCGATGTGGCACGGCGGCCAGTGTTGGGTCCACGACACAGCAGTGCGCATTGCTTTGTTGCAGATTCCGGCGTCGCTTGCCGGCGTCGATGTTGCAGATTCCCTCTGTAGCACTAGAACAGCAAGTTCCAGATGCAGGCAAACAGAAAGGGGTGAAGTCTGGTATCCCTGAGACATCGATCAGGAGGCAAGCTCAAATCAAGCCCTTGGAGTAATATTCTGCTGGATGACGAAAGTCCTTAAAAAGTTCCTTCTCCTTTCCTTGGCAATGAAGAGACCACTGCAGGCCAACCCAGAAAGAGCACACTGGCAGAAGGGCAGTCTAAACTCCTACAGCTTCCTTGGTTCTCCTCCTTGGCAAAAGGTGTGTCTTGTTCCCCAAAGTGATCTAAAGTCTTGGGGTCTGGGTCCTCATATTTATACTACATTTCTCTTTGTTCTCTGAAGGCACAGAGGCCTCTGCCTAGTCCAAACCAGTTCTGGTCAGCCTGGAGCCCTTTGTTGACAAGACTGCTTCTTTCTTTTCACAGTGTAGGCCAGGGATATCAGACACACCACACCACACCAGCATTGTAAAGGTAAGGCCCAGCCCTATTCAGGTCCCAGATGCAACTCCTCCCTAGCAGAGGCAGGCTTGGATAGTTAGGCAAGAAAAGACCTACTTTCTAAAAGTGGTATTTTCAAACAGAGAATGTTAAAACCAACTTCACTAAAAGATATATTTTATCCTTTCTGAGTTCAGGCACACTAAATTCCAATTTCTACCATGTTTCCTGAGTCAGTTAGGATTTTAAGATGTAATAATCTAACTGCCTATTCTGGCCTATGGAGAACAGATACGCGTGCAATAGTGAAAAACGAAAATGGCTGTAGTTCACTATTAGCACATGCCACACACACCAGGGCATGTCCTAACTTATACTTACAATGCACCCTGCTCGTGGGCCTAACATAGGGGTGTCTGATATGAAGAAAAGGGAAGATATAGGGACTGGCAAGTGGGTGCACTTGCCAAGTCGACATGGCAGTCACAGACTGCACACAGGCTCTGCAATGGCAGGCCTGTGACACACTTAACCAGCTGCTTCTGTGGGTGGCACAACCAGTGCTGCAAGCCCAACAGCAGCATTTGATTTACAAGCCCTGGGCACACAGGGTGCACTGTACTAGGGTCTGACAAGTAAATCAAATAACCAAATCATGGAGTCACTAATTAGTACAATAATTTAACATTGGAAGAACTCGCACTGTGGCACTGAATAGCAGTGGCACAGTGCCCAAAGCATATAACCAGAAAAACATATCAAAAACAGAGGAGGCAATCAGTAAAAATGGAAGGGAGACTCACCCCAATGATACCAGGTCTAACAATGAGGATGTAATGATAATAAGAACATACAGTTGAAGAAAACGTAATGAAACAAGAAGAATAAAAGACTTGATTGTGAATATCTTATGAATACTGAGTTTACCTGATTACATTGGAATACTGAGTGCAAGTGGGAGACGCCCCTCTAGTTTTGAGGATCGCGCTATTGGACACGACCGGCTTGTACCATCATCATCATCGGCTGCAACAAAAAGGTACTGTTCACGAGTCTGGGAGACCCTGACAGACGCAGTCAAACGTAACTGTTGAATTCTGTTGTTCTCAGCACCACGGTAGCAGCAGACTGAGCTACCAACTTCAAGGAACTGCATTTTTAAGGTTATTCTTGCAAAGTGCATATTTGTAAATACTGTATGTTGGATTTTCATTGTTTTGGTCTTGTTTTGAATATATAAAGTATTAGATATTTTTCTACACTGGTGTGGTGTCCTTTTGTAGTGTTTCACGGTATTACTGTTGGGCATGTACACATCCTTTACACACTGCCTCTGAAATAAGCCTGGCTGCTTGTGCTAATCTACCAAAGAGGTGAGCAGGGGTTATTTTAGTAGCGTATCCCTCTTACCCTGACTAGAAGGAAGGGTCCCTACTTGGACAAAGGTGCAAATCATTGCCAACTAGAGACCCCCATTTCTAACAGCCCCCAATTACCACAGCAAATAATTTTTACTGTGGGTAAATATTAAGTTGTGTTTAGCAAACCAAAGGTCATTGAGCATAGGGATGTAGCAAAAGGTGTAGCTAAAAACAAAGGGCCTCTTTTATGAGGAATTAGCATAGGGCAGCGCTGCAAGTCTTGTGGCGCTGCCCTATGCCAATGTGAAAGGGCAGGAATACACTGTATATATGAAATACAGTGCATTCCAGTCCATTTCTCTTGCGTTGGCACACAAATTGCTGCCTAGCACCAGCATAGGCAGGATTGTTTTTGTACGGAACGGGGCACCTTCCTTTACCAAAACAATTCTGGGGGGCGTTTTCCTATTTCTGTGTGAGCTGCAGAATGCAGCACACATGGAAAGAGGGAAGAACAAGGAGAAATTAAAACAGTTCTCCTCGTTGCGCCTCTACTGAGAAGGTGTCAATTTTTAGAGGTATCTGGACCAACGAATATTTTCGGCAGCCCATGCAGCAACCCCGTGCACACGCCTAATCCCTGCTGATGAGCGTTAATGAACGCGAAACACGTGTCCAGGGATGGCAAGCACACCAAGTGAATACCCAGAAGACTCAAGACCCGGGTAGAAGCGCACCCGCTGACACCGACTACATCGACCATCATCTCCGGGGTCACACGCTGATGGGACGACCATTGTGCGACCTCATTCGGACATACTATTTATACAGGCTCCCTTGAGGCGGTGGAGGTGACGAACTCGAGATAACGCACCTGCGCGCCTTAAGAGGTATCTGGACCTAGGAATATTTTCGGCAGCCCATGCAGCAACCCCGTGCACACGCCTAATCCATGCTGATGAGCGTAAATGAACGCGAAACATGTGTCCAGGGATGGCTAGCACACCAAGTGAATACCCAGAAGACTCAAGACCCGGGTAGAAGCGCACTCGCTGATACCGACTACATCGACCATCATGCTCCGGGGTCACAGGCTGATGGGACGAGCGGTGTGCGACCTCATTCGGACATACTATTTATACAGGCTCCCTTGAGCCGGTGGAGGTGACGACCGCGAGATAACGCACCTGCGCGCCTTAAGAGGTATCTGGACCTACGAATATTTTCGGCAGCCCATGCAGCAACCCCGTGCGCACGCCTAATCCCTGCTGATGAGCGTTAATGAACGCGAAACACGTGTCCAGGGATGGCAAGCACACCAAGTGAATACCCAGAAGACTCAAGACCCGGGTAGAAGCGCACCCGCTGATACCGACTACATCGACCATCATGCTCCGGGGTCACAGGCTGATGGGACGAGCAGTGTGCGACCTCATTCGGACATACTATTTATACAGGCTCCCTTGAGCCGGTGGAGGTGACGACCTCGAGATAACGCACCTGCGCGCCTTAAGAAGTATCTGGACCTACGAATATTTTCGGCAGCCCATGCAGCAACCCCGTGCACACGCCTAATCCCTGCTGATGAGCGTTAATGAACGCGAAACACGTGTCCAGGGATGGCAAGCACACCAAGTGAATACCCAGAAGACTCAAGACCCGGGTAGAAGCGCACCCGCTGATACCGACTACATCGACCATCATGCTCCGGGGTCACACGCTGATGGGACGAGCATTGTGCGACCTCATTCGGACATACTATTTATACAGGCTCCCTTGAGGCGGTGGAGGTGACGACCTCGAGATAACGCACCTGCGCGCCTTAAGAGGTATCTGGACCTACGAATATTTTCGGCAGCCCATGCAGCAACCCCGTGCACACGCCTAATCCCTGCTGATGAGCGTTAATAAACGCGAAACACGTGTCCAGGGATGGCAAGCACACCAAGTGAATACCCAGAAGACTCAAGACCCCGGTAGAAGCGCACCCGCTGATACCGACTACATCGACCATCATGCTCCGGGGTCACACGCTGATGGGACGAGCATTGTGCGACCTCATTCGGACATACTATCGTTTTTAATATTGAAGTAAGGAATATTGAAGCAAGTAATGTCGTAAGCAAACATATCGTTGTCAATAATATCGAGAAAAAGATTAGTGTTATGTATTTTAGAATGTATTTTATATGTATGATCAACATTTTTTTAATGTATTTACATACATTTTAAAAAAAATGTTTAGAAATTAGTAATTTTGTTAAAGTTAATGTTGCGTTTTAGTATTAAACGGGTTGTGGGTTTATAGGGGAATAGGGTGGGAAGTAATTTAATCATAATTAATTAATGAATGTTTTTATATTTTTTGTTATTGATCATTAATTAATTGGTAATTAATTTGTATTAATTGTTTAATTTGTAATTATATTAATTAAAATGAATTATTATTCCTTTTTATTTATTGCTATTGTTAATCCATTTATTGTTAATTCATTATTAATTGGTAATTACTTTTTATGAATCGTTTAATTTATACTTATATTAATTATAATTCATTGATTATTCATTTTCATTTATTTTATTGGTAAATAATTTACTGTTAATTAATTATTAATTGGTCATTCATTTTTATTAAGTAAATAATTGATAATTAAACTAATTATGTGATTTTATATGTGTAGTGGGTTGTGGGTTTATAGGGAAATAGGGTGGGAAGTAATTAAATTACATTAATTAATGAATATGTTTTTATTTATTGTTATTGATTAATAATGTATTGTTAAACAATTATTAATTTATAACTAATCTTAATTAATTGGTTAATTTATAATTATATTAGTTATAATTACTGTATTAATAATTGTTATTAATTGATTAATTGATAATTAAATTGTGTTTTTTATGTGTAGTGTGTTGTGTGTTAAAGGGGAAAAAGTGTGGGAAGTGATTTAATGTTATTTAAGTAAATAATAATTTACATTTATTGGTATTTATTTATATTTTTCTTGTTAATTAATTATTAATGTTATTTTTTTTTAACTATTTAATTGATAAGCATGTTGATTTAACCCCTACGCTATCCAGCGCTTTCCGTACTGTTGACTCACTGGAGTGGGAATAGTATTTTTTACCACTACGCTATCCTGCGCTTTCCCTACTGTTACACTCTCTGGATTGGGAATAATAATTTTTACCCCTACGGTATCTAACGCTTTGCCTACTGTTGCATCCATTGGAGTGGGGATAATAATTTTTGCCCCTACGCTATCCAGCTCTTTCCCTACTGTTGCATTTACTGGAGTCGAAATATACATTTTTATCCCTAGGCTATGCTGCGCCAGGGCTGGACTGGACATAGCCGGCACCGGGCGTTTCCCCGGTGGGCCGCTAAGGTGGGGTCCGATTTTGGGTCCCTGGGGGCCGTTTTTGTTACAGGGCCGGTTTTGAAACAAAAACGGGCGAAACAGGCCCTGGCAAACAGCTCGGCTGCTCCCAGGGGGGCCGGTCGAGCTCTTTTCCAGGACCAGTTTTGGTTCCCAGTCCAGCCCTGTGCTGCGCTTTCCCTACTGCTGCACTCACTGGAGTGGGAATAGTAATTTATACCCCTATGCTATCCAATGCTTTCCGTACTGTTGCACTCACTGGAGTGGGAATAGTCATTTTTACCCTGATGCTATCCAACGCTTTTCCTAATGTTGCAATATGTGGTGTAAGCATATATATTAATATGTATATGTTTAAATAATTTTAACATTATATGTATTAGTTATTATTTTTAAATGCTTTAATATTTTTTACTATATTTCTTTTAATTATATGTATTATTTACATTATTAAAACATTAAAAAAACTGTATTTTTTAACATTGACATTTTTTACGCTATTTCTTCTCTCGATATTTTTGTACTTACCTTTATGTAGATAGGAGTTCGATATTCTTGACTTCGATATTTCTGTGTCGATATTTTTGTAGGTCGATTTTCTGTCCGTCGATATTTTGTCAGACATTCGACTTGCACTGCTATGTCTTACTCCATATCAATGAGGCCATGCAAAGCCATGCAGGGTGACTTTGCACTGCCTCATACGTGTGGTTGAGATACTTGAGCCACCGGAGCATCAAAAAAAGTGCTGATCTGACGATGCAAGCCTCTCATAAATAAGCCCATAATATTCAATACGTTTTTTAGGTCTATAACCATCAGGTATCTACATATGAATGAATGAATGAATGAATGAATGAATGAATGAATGAATGAAATAAACATTCATAGAGCGCATAGCTACCCTGTGGCATCCCAGCGCTATTTGCGGACGCGAACTGAGACAACTCCTCTACTGAACAGTGATTTGAAACAGCCAAGTTTTAAGTAATTTCCTGAAAGACAGGTGGTTGGTTTCCTGTCGTGTATGGGGGGGGCATTCCACAGTCTAGCCGCATTATAGGTGAAGGAGCGGCTGCCACTTCTTGCTCTCTTTATTTGTGGCCCAGTTACAGACTACATGTTCGCAGAGCGGAGGCTTCGATTTGGGTTAGGGGGTGATCATAGATTGATTGATCATCAGTCCCTTCCTCTGAAAGACTTATGGGTAATACAGAGTGCTTTGAATTTGATCCTTTCTGATATTGGCAGCCAGTGTAGAGTTTACAGAACAGGTTTAGCTGATTGCCGATAAGGGAAACCCAGGAGCAAACGTCCTGCACAATTCTGAATAATCTGTAGTCTGGTTATCGTGGCCTTAGGAGCTCCTAGATAAAGTGCATTTCCATAGTCCATTCGTGAGAGAATGAGAGCCTGGACCATTATCCTTCTTGCCAGGAATAGAAGGAGGGGAAGCACTTTCCAAAGCATCATCATGATTCCATAGCATGTCGCAGACCGTTAGGCTGTTTGGTATCCAAAAGTCAATGAGCGGTCCAACCACATACCCAGACTTTTGATCTGATTTTTTTTGTGGTGGCGGAGGGCCAAAACAATTTGGCCACAGTAACCCGGTGTTAGAAGTGTGGGAGTTGCCTAGGAGCATAAGCTCCGTCTTGTCTCCGTTCAATTTTAGACATGAGAGCTCCATCCATTGTACGACCTCCTCTAAGCAATACTTGCAGATGTGTTTTCTGGGTGGTTTAAAGCTATGACAAGATGTGTGTCATCGGCGTATGGGACAATTTTTATACCAAATGTTTGGAATATCTCAGCCAGCGGTCTCATGTATATATTGAATAACATAGGGCTCAGGGAAGATCCCTGAGACACTCCGCAGCTGAGGACATACGCTTAGACACCACTTCTGCTTCGAAGACCGGAAAGGATCTCTCTTCTAAGAAGGATTGTAGCCATGTAGCAACACCTCCTGACACTCCCAATCTCCTGAGCCTGCGCATTAGGATATCATGATTAACAGTGTCAAATGTGGCGCTGAGATCTAGGAGAATGATGGACACTACGCCACCCTGATCCAGGATCCTCCTGGACTCTTCATCCACCGCTAGGAGTGCCGTCTCTGTGCCATGAAGGGGCCGGAACCCTGTTTGTGTCGGGTGAAGCAAGTTATTTGATTCTAGAAACTCAGACAATACTGAGTTTATTTATTTGAAAAGTTTCATATAGCGCTGGCTAGACCCGGAGGTATCAGAGCGCTTTACATGACGTAGGACATTGTTTCAGAACATTGTTACATAGTTACATCAGTTGCTGGAGCGTCGCATAACATAGAAAGGGAAACAGTATAACATAGTTAAATGAGTTACTAAAGAATAGCATAACATAGAAAAAAACGGCAAGGGGAAAGAACTTCAGGGAACAAAGAAAAGTCAGGCTGGAAAAGGGGAGGCAGTCAAAGAATCACGGAGGGAGGAGTCGGGGAAGGGAAAAGAAACACAACGGGGAGACGAGGAAAACAAGACAAGGAAAGCAATGTCCGATGTCCGGCTTGTGGTAAATATATTTTACCGTATACTAGTTTTTCCATATAATTACTGACAAGTAAATGAATAGCTCAATCAATGAGAGTCTGAGTCCGTGGTGTCTGAGTCATACGGGCTTTAATCGGGATGGCTCGAGCCATGGAAATCAATTCCATCAATACAAGGGTCCGGGGGTATATGCAATGATGGCAAAAAGATGTCAACGATTTATTAACAGTACATGACATATATAGTAAAACTGTGCAATAGCAATGAATACAGTAGGCGTGACAAGTGAAAAGAATATGATAAGAACACATGTGCGTAGCAAAAAGGCGTGTACAAAGGCGTGCACGGAGGTGTGTGCTGGAAACGTCACAGAAACGTGTCATAAGTGGGTGGATGCATAGAAGATTCTGCAAAGTCAGCTGAAACCTATGACCTGGGTGCGCGCGCAGCTGGTATGACGTGTGATTGACGTGTATCTGGGGAAAACTGAGGGCTTGACTTTAGCACTAGTAGGGGAGACAAAAGTCTGGCATGTCAGATCGACCTGTTCCTGTAACATGACTGATATCTTGTGTTTGGGGGAATGTTTAATCTGGAGTAAAAAGGTCTCTCGGGCAGAGGCAATTCTATACTAAATGCATATGTGTCTAAGTGCAATGCGCATGGGCATACCATGGTAACGGGAGCAATGAATTACATGAAGGAGACAGGAAGGCTTGGCCCTTTGCTCTGCAGCCGGGAAGCTGTTTACCTGTTTCACTAGACTGGAATGTGTTTTCGAGGAGGCTGGCTGATAACTTGAAGGCAAAATACTGTTTTGGCAGGCAGGCCAGGCCGAGCCAGGCACCGCTTCGCTTGGCAGGAAGTAAGGCAGAGGTCAGGGATGCATCTCCAAGCTGCAGCTTTCAGAGGCAGAGACAGAAGTGGTTCGAAGGCAGAAATCAGGGCCTAGCTCTGCAGAGCCAGGAAAAACGTGAAAGTGCACCATGTAAAGACGTTGGCAAGGCATGGTTAGGAATTGAATTATCAATCCATTCATCGTGGATCTGATAGAGGACATGTTAACGTTGGACGCAAATGTATTTGCGTCTTTAGATTCGGTTGCGGAGGGAAGTTACATGCACTTTAAACTCGTACATGGAGACGTTGGGGTACACGTTAGGGGACATACCTGACCATAAAATTTTCAATTACCTCATTCCCTCCTTGTCCCCTACGGACCCATCATGATATATCTATTTTCATGAGACCATCTATCTGTTCATATAACATCATCTGTTCTTCTTTCTTTAGTCGGGAATGGGAAGGTGAACTCGAGCGGGGAACACAAGCTGTGGCGCACAAGCCGCAAATCGCTGGCCCACATTGAAGACATAAACAACAACTGAATACTATGGCCAATATAATCCCTAGGAATGACAATAGCTTCCATCCCCAGGCTGTTATTACACTCCAGAGCCAACCGGACCAAGTCCAGGAGCCTGGGTTCTGATGTATCTGATGAGCAATTTCGTGAAGTCTGGTGATGGCCTTATAGACTGATGGCGCGTTATTAGGAATAAACACGCAACAACTGGATCCGATGACTCTACAAGCTCCGCCCCTATCGGCCAGGATGACGTCAAGGACAAGGCGGTTCTAAAGAACAACAAGTCTCATAGCAGACTGCTCCTCTGTTAAGTTGCCCAAAGCGGAAGTAGTCTCATTCACTACTGCTTCGAGGATTCTGGTTAATTTGCGTATCAGTTTACTATTTGAGACAGTGCCTAAATAAGGAAAGAATCCTTTATTGAAATCTGTATATTGTTCCCATGTAGTTTCAGTCTGATCAACGATTGGGAGATCTCTCTTGTGTCTAACGAGATTGAGGCGGGAATTCCTGTGATAATCAGATGGGGCTAGGAAAACTGGTGGCAATAGGAATGCAATGAAACAAGTACCATCCCAATATAGAGGTAAACGTACATAAGCTGTATGACCACAGATGAATTAGGAATGTCGGGAAGCTTTGAATGTAGACTTGCCTTCATCACTGAATTCGACCACAGTAGTACAGTCACTATGGCCTAGATGTACTGAACCATTCTTTCTGACGCATAATACACCTTTTGCTGGTAAGACTGATATAGATGGCAAGTCTGGACTAGTTTCTGACTGAACATTTAGAATCATGAGGTTAAGTGTAAAATTACCTAATCCATACACTTCATTTTCTAGATCGGTCCCAGTCATTTGTGGAAGACCTTCTTCGTCTGGGAAACATGCTTTGTTCATGACTGTGTTCAGGTTTCCCCATATCCATTTGCCTTGGGAAACTCCGGATTCAGTGTCTAAAGAGGATATTAAACTAAACCATGCACCACAGGAACCATTATGTGTAAACGGGTAAGGAAAGAGGGGCAGAGCTCCCTTGTAATTCTGATAGGGAGGGAGTCGGCCACATATCCAACAATTAGTAGCATTGTTGATCTGGTGAGAATGGTGTAACATACGGATGAATGTATTGTTGCGCAGCGCAAGTCGATAAGACAATTCATGTGGGGGTAGTTCACTAAACGTGTGCTCTGCAGTGTCATTAGAAAAAGAATGTGCAATGGGAAAGTACATATATAACATCCAACTGATGCAAATTAACGTAAGACTCAGAAAAAACATAATAAGTAACGTGCAGATACAACGGCTTCGGAGATTTTTACAATAATTTCTTTTCTTGATCTCCTGTCTATCTCTCTCTCTATTGGGGTCTAACTTGTACATGTCAAGAAACTGTCTAACCGCTTCACCCGAGGGGGACTTAAACAATTAAACTGTCTGACTTACTACACCTCAATTTAATTTGGTACTCCTGTTGAGGAGTTTTATCTACCAGGGGGAGTTTAGTATCAGTGTCTGGAATGCGGCAGGGCTGGGATTCAGTCTTTGGCGGAAGTCCATGAAATTTTTTCACATGGCTCGAGTGGAGCCAGCCTTTTCTTCCTTCTAGTTTCACCGCAGTCCTTGTGGTCAACAAGACGATCTTCGGCTCTTTCCAGCGGGGCTCCAGAGGACTTGACCTATCAAAATTGCGAACTACGACTACATCTCCTGGGACCAGCTCATGCGGTTTCACCTCGGTGTTGTCTGGAAAGGCTGCTGCAACCTGTGAAAGACATGATAGTAGTGCAGACATCAAGGAAGCAAGGTAATCTGTCAGCATAGTACTGTCAACATCAGTTATTTTTCGTGGCATAGGCGTCCCCCACATATTAGGAGGCCTACTAAAGACCACCTCATACTGGGATAGCCCTGTCCTAGAATGGGCTACCATTCGCATATAAAAGAGGGCAACTGGCAAAGCTACTATCCAATCAACGCCTTTTTCTTTACACACTTTGGCGAGACGAGTTTTCAGAGTGTGATTGTGTCTCTCCACGAGGCCTGCTGCCTCGGGATGTCGGACACAGTGAAACTTCCATTGATAGCCTAACAGAAGTGAAACCTGCTTCATGAGTTCGGACGAGAATGGCTGACCGTTATCTGAATATACGACACGGGGCAAACCGTATCGTGGGAAGAATTCACTAACCAACTGCTTGGCAGTGGTCGGAGCAGTGTAATCTGGGACGGGATATGCTTCTGTCCATCTGGATAGGGCACATACAACTACGAGGACATACTTGAATCCTCGGCATCTGTCCATCTGGATATAATCCATCTGGAGGACTTCAAAAGGATGGTCTGGAGGATGAAATCCACCTCGTTCCACGGGAATACCTTTTCCTGGATTGAACTGACAACAGATCAGGCAGGTACGCACTTTCTGTTTTGCTGCTGCTCGTAAATGTTTGTTAAACCAGAGGTTCTGTAAACTGTCTAACATGGCTTTCTCTCCTAAATGTGCTGGACTGTGTGCAGTGTTGATAATAACTTGAACCATAGAGTCGGGGAGAAACCAAGTGGTCTTTCCCTTCGTCATCCATCCCTGTTCAGTCTGGACCCCTCCTTGTTCAGTCCATTTCTTTATTTCATCTGGAGTAGCATGTGTCTGTATGTCAATGACATCTTGTGTGGGGTCCCTAACTGTCATGCAATGTGTCAGTGAAGATACGTCAGTCTTTTTCATATCAGTCGTATGAGTATGAGTCTGTGCTGTATGTTTAGCTGTTCGATCTGCCAGGTCGTTACCCTGGGAAATAGTGTCAGTGACTTTTGTATGTGCTTTGCACTTCATGATGGCTATAGCTGTAGGCAAATGTATTGCTTCCAACAGAGCTTGGATGAGGGGACAATGCTGGATTTTGGCTCCGTGAGAGGTCAGGAAACCTCTCTCTTGCCAGAGAACACCGAAGTCGTGTACGACTCCAAATGCATAACGTGAATCTGTGTATATATTTACTTTAAGGTTCTTGGCTCGTATACAGGCTTGGGTCAGAGCAATGAGCTCTGCTGCTTGGGCTGACAGGGTGTCAATGCGATGTGTTTCTAAGACTTCGGTTTCAGTGGTCACTGCATATGCGGCCACTAGCTCTCCTGTACTTGTTCTCATACATGAACCATCCACATAAAGTGTCAGGTCTGGATCGGGTAATGCAACATCTGTCAAGTCTTGTCTGGGTTTCGTGATTGTGTTAATGACCTCCACGCAGTCATGTGGAGTAGGATCTGTTGTGCTCGATGGTAAAAGTGTAGCAGGATTTAGTGTATTGCAGCGTCTGATTTCTATGTGTGGTTGGAATAATGTCAATTCATAACCTGTCAGTCGTGCTATGGTCAAGTGCTGAGTCTGTGTTCTGTTTAAGAGAACTTCCACAAAGTGTGGAACCTGTACTGTCAATTGATGTCCTAATACAATGGAATCACTTTGTCTGATCGCTAGAACTGTTGCTGCAACTGATTTCAAGCACGCAGGCAAGGCCTGGGCTACTGGATCCAATGTACTCGAAAAATAAGCACATGGTCTGTGTTTGTCTGCTTGAACCTGAGTGAGAACCGATAACGCTGTACCATCGCGTTCTGTAACAAAAAGTGTAAAAGGTTTGCTGTAACATGGTGTCGCTAAAACAGGTGCTTGACATAAGGCTTTCTTTAATTCATCAAAAGCTTGTGTATGTTCCTGAGTCCATGGGAGGACAGACGAAGACGCTGCCTCTTGTGTTGTCAACTGTATAAGTGGTTTAGCTAGAAATGCGTATTGGGGAATCCATTGTCTGCAATAGGAAGTAAGTCCAATAAAGGCTCCTACTTCCTTCTGTGTCTTAGGTTGCGGAAGATGTGCAATTAACTGGATACGATCTGGTGTCAACTGTCTCCCCTCCTTGGACAGCGAGTGCCCAAGGTACACCACTTGCTGGGCACAGAATTGTAACTTCGAAGGAGACACCTTGTGTCCCTTGTCTGCCAGAAAATACAAAACTGTCAGTGATGCTTGTTCACACTCTGGTTCACTTCGGGCGGTGATCAATAGATCATCGACATATTGGAGTAGGGCAGTGTTAGGAGGCATGTGTATACTGTCAAGTTGTCGTTTCAATGCTTGGCTGTAGATGCTGGGGCTTTCTGTGAATCCTTGAGGGGCACGTGCAAATTTGAAGCTACGGCCATTTAAACAGAATCCGAAAAGGTACTGGCTTTCCGGATCAATGGGGACACTACAGAAGGCGTTCTTGAGATCGATTACAGTAAAGAACGTCGCCTCTGAATCAATAGCTGTCAATAATGAAGAGATGTCTGGGACCACTGGATACTGTGGCACAATGCATTTATTCAATTCCCGTAAATCGATCACCAATCGATAAACTGGAGGTGCATTCGGATCAGTGCGTTTAAGAATCGGAATGATAGGGGAATTACAAACATTCGAGTCGGTTTCTACAACCACTCCTTGTGCAATGAGCTCGTCAATGATTTTCAGTAAAGCCACTACAGCATCAGGTGGTAACTTGTATTGTCGGATTCGGGGCAGTACAACTCCTGGCTTGAGTGTAACACGGTATGGTGTAATGTGCATACAACCTACATCAGTGGGGCCTTGTGCCCATAAATGTGCAGGAACATTCTGTAACCTGGGATCAAAATCTCTCAACACATAATGTCCCTTAAAATCACGAAGGAACAGCCTTACTCCTTCCGGAGAACAACAAATTACAGCTCCTAGAGCTTTCAGTGTCTTGATACCAAGCAAGTTTTCTGGACATGATTTCGTGAGCAATAAATCTGTAGTACGGGATAATGGACCAACTGCAAGGGGAACAGGTTTCGATACTTCATTAACAATAGGCTTTCCTGAAAATCCAAGGGAAACATTCTGTGAGCCTGAGAGGGGTGCCCCTGGAACCTCGTCATGACTAATGGTAGTTCTGCTTGCCCTTGTGTCAATCAAAAACTTTCTATCCTTTCCTAATACCTGACTATGTACATAAGGACCCTCTTGATCTACAGGAACCTCAATAAGAGGCAAGCCAACCTCCCTCTCTAGGCTATTTCATGTGTATTGCTGATAATCGGGGTAATCAGATTGTGCATACTGGTACATCTGCTGTGTGACATGCTGTGTCGCGGCAATAGGCTGGGGCTGTGGTACCGCTACGGTCTGCTGTGGAACCTGCATAGGCTGCACATTCTGCGGGATATGTTGTTGGACCTGGTCTTGTCTAGGTGGACGTGGTCTCTCTTTAGTTTTACCTGTGGCTATATTGTGTTTCAGGACTGCGCAATCGTTTACATAGTGACCTGGCTGTTTACAATAGTTGCATGTCCCTTTAACAGGAGCCGCCGAATTATTGGACTGTGTCGTACCCTTTTTCTGACCATCAGCTGGAACTGACTGAGCAACTAACATTTTCATTTTCGTGTCTTTCATACGTCTCTGTTCGTGATCATGTTCCTCCCTAATTCTGTTCTGGTGGTACTGTAACATTTGTAACATTTGGGAAGGCGTATTTGCTTGCCATGTGCTCTCGACTTTCAATACACGGTTCTTAACCTGGGGTAATGAATTCTCGACTAGTTTGGTCACAAATAGGTGTGGGTAAGACTCGCTACTTGTTTTCAGGCCACTGTTAATAATAAAACATTTCTCGAATCTAGAATAAAAATCACTAGTGTCTTCGTCGTGTTTCTGTTTGCAGGCCGAGATCGCATCCCAGTCCTCCTTTTTAGTTGTCAACAATCTTGGCAAAACCTGTACTAATAATCCTGGTAATGCTTTGGTCTTCTCCCTAAGACCTAAACCTGGGGTTCGACCAGTTTCTTCGTTTTCCAATTCAGTCCAATTAATCTTTTTATCTCCCACCTCCCATTCTTTTTCTTTGAGTTTCTCGTAAATACCGGCAGGCAATAACACTTTCAGTATTTTCATAATGTCGGGATATGTATAATCTCCCATGAGTAACATGTCCTTTATTTCACGGTGAAACCCTGCTGGATCTTTGTCATGACTAGGCACTATTTTCTTCATTTCTAATAATTCCATTTTGGTTATGGGCGTGTATACAAATACGCGTTCTAGTGTATCATCTGGTTTACGGATTGGATGTACACCTCGTAAAGGATTCTGTCTGTCTGGGTGAAAAGGATAGCTTACTGGGGGTGGAACAGGTACAAAATGTGGAGTCAAGAACGTTCTGTATTTATGGCGTTGTTCGAGAATTACATTAATCAAATCAGTACCTAGGCCTCTCCATCTATTCAGGAGTAAGTCTTGCAATAGATTATACAATGGACCTGGATCAGATTGTTGGTTTTCATACTGTACAATAAGATGTTGGGTCATGTATATACCAACTAGTCGCTGTTCTTCTGGAGTAAGACTTAAAAATCTTTGCACTACTAAATCATCTTTATATATACTGTCATCCCCGGCCCATTGGACTGCGGACCGGGCTAGTTCCTGATTACGTAAGGTATTGAGTTCATGATAACCTACTCTTTCCTTCAGGATTTTATCAGTAACTTGGAAAATATGCTCAAGGGAACATTGCTCTGGTATCGGGGAAAGGTAACGTTTCTTGCTTTCTGGACGAATGGGTCTGTCGAAAGGTCTATCAAGAGAATACTGTTTAGGGAGTTTCGCCCTACCTACGTATGCTATCGTTTCTTGAGTCGCTGCTGGATTCTCTGTTTCTTCCTTCTCCTCTGAGGATTCTTTTTCGTCTGACTCAAGGGTTTTATCAGTTTTGCGTCGGGCATGTATTGCCACTATTACCTTACGGATCTTTCTAGTCATGGCATCTATACATTTCTCTTTGTCATGTTTACAATCTGCAATATTCTGACTCCATTTTGTCAATCCTTCCATTTCTTTTTGACAATAACCTGGCTGATCTTGTTCCCTAATCAAACAATTAATCAAAAATCGCATTAATAACCCCTGAGTCTCGACTTTCTGATATGCCATGGCTTCACGAACACATTCTGGACCCTCCCCCGATCGAATGAAGTGATATATTTTGTCTAGATGTGCTGGCATTTCTGGTAATGTCATCAAGTAATCTGTAACACGTCTTAAACGTAATGATGCTAACAACAGGTCCCCTTGCTTGCCAGGGACAGGATCGTATCTACAATCTCCAATTCTTTTTTTGAGCTTTTCAGCTGGGGTTGCTTTAGGTGTACGCTGC
This sequence comes from Lissotriton vulgaris, assembly GCF_964263255.1. Lineage (NCBI taxonomy): Eukaryota > Metazoa > Chordata > Amphibia > Caudata > Salamandridae > Lissotriton > Lissotriton vulgaris. The sequence continues at coordinate 94,860 of NW_028254719.1, read as the reverse complement.
ATTGCTAATTCTCTCATTGTCAATCGATGTAATTGTGGCGGAGTGCGATAGGGACCTCCTGAGGCACCTCCTGAGGCAGAACCATGAGCATGACTTGTCGTCAATGGGAGCGGGAAAGGTACATTTAACGGGGACAACTGACTCTGAGTCGCATCTGTAGCAAAAGGATTAGTAGGGGGACCAGTAGGGGAAGTGACAACAGGTGCGGGAAGTTGATGACGTGGAGGGGTCGTGGCTTGATCAACAGGAATATGCTGTGGCAGATTATTATTAGGGGGTTGCACGGGTACATTGGTATATGCGGGAGCTACATCATCTAAATAGGAAGAAAGGAAAATATCTGCTGCGGTCTTTTTATGACGTATTTTAGTCGGAACCAATGGAGGTGGCAGATCATTTGGTATTTCCGGGGTCGCCTTGGGCAGGCCCTCGGCCAGAACTGGATAAAGTCCTGTTATAAGGGCATTACTCTGTCTATCATGTTGTTCCATTCTGACTCGCTGTCCTTCTTCTAGTAGTTCTTTTTCTCTTGCTTTTTCGGAATCCTCTATACTCTTTTCTGCTTTTCTGAGTGCTTTCTCTGTCCGTCTATGCGCTTCTTTGCGCCACAATTTTATGGCATCTTTCTGTGATTGTCTGGCTTTCTTTTTCCATAACGCTTCTTCTACTCTCATGATGCACTCGGCATCCCATGTCCCTGTAACGGGCCATCTCTGATTCTCTGCCAAGTCGTTCGTATAGTCCACCCACAAGTCTAAGTACAGTATGGCATCTAAGCCATGCTTATGGTACATAAAATGTCCTGGAGTGTCCCTAGGTGGGATGGGAACTGCTTCTTCAAGTATCCCTTTCCTAGTTCCTATCTGTCGTAATTTCGAAAACAAAGGCATTGCTACCTTACTCTGGACACAAACACGATAAACACAGTAATGAAATGCAAACAATCACTCATACCACGACATTAAACACATTGAAACATTTCGAACAGATACTGACTAAAACGTTCTTTAACAAAAATACTGAATCACTGCATAACTGAATTACTAGATGTACTGCTAAACAGTACAGATACACTGCTAAAACAGTGCAGACCGGATCTGTGTACCCAAACCCGTCTTGACCGGATACAAATTAATGCACCCGTCTTGATGCGTCCCCAGCAACGGTACTCACCGGGAAGCCCGGAACGGAAGGCCTCGGAAACTCGACTGGACTGGACTGCTACGACGTCACTGCTGCTGCGCACTACGCATGCGCCTCAACGCTTCGGACAGGTGGGCCTCTGGACACCTCGGACACTGTTCTCTCGGCTGGGCTCTGGTCGGGATCCTCCGCACTCCTCACCGCCTCGTCTGGATGTCGACCGCAGTCTCCGTCACCTCCGTAGGCCTGAGGGAGATACAGGAAAACCTGCAGATGCGCATAGGAGTCCGTCACGGCTGTGGTAGGGGGCAAGGCATGCGACGCATCGCCGGCGCGTGGGGTGGGGGAGGGGTCCCTATTCGGGCGCCAAATTATGTGGTAAATATATTTTACCGTATACTAGTTTTTCCATATAATTACTGACAAGTAAATGAATAGCTCAATCAATGAGAGTCAGAGTCCGTGGTGTCTGAGTCATACGGGCTTTAATCGGGATGGCTCGAGCCATGGAAATCAATTCCATCAATACAAGGGTTCGGGGGTATATGCAATGATGGCAAAAAGATGTCAACGATTTATTAACAGTACATGACATATATAGTAAAACTGTGCAATAGCAATGAATACAGTAGGCGTGACAAGTGAAAAGAATATGATAAGAACACATGTGCGTAGCAAAAAGGCGTGTACAAAGGCGTGCACGGAGGTGTGTGCTGGAAACGTCACAGAAACGTGTCATAAGTGGGTGGATGCATAGAAGATTCTGCAAAGTCAGCTGAAACCTATGACCTGGGTGCGCGCGCAACTGGTATGACGTGTGATTGACGTGTATCTGGGGAAAACTGAGGGCTTGACTTTAGCACTAGTAGGGGAGACAAAAGTCTGGCATGTCAGATCGACCTGTTCCTGTAACATGTCTGATATCTTGTGTTTGGGGGAATGTTTAATCTGGAGTAAAAAGGTCTCTCGGGCAGAGGCAATTCTATACTAAATGCATATGTGTCTAAGTGCAATGCGCGGGGCCATGGGCCTACCATGGTAACGGGAGCAATGAATTACATGAAGGAGACAGGAAGGCTTGGCCCTTTGCTCTGCAGCCGGGAAGCTGTTTACCTGTTTCACTAGACTGGAATGTGTTTTCGAGGAGGCTGGCTGATAACTTGAAGGCAAAATACTGTTTTGGCTAACAGGCCAGGCCGAGCCAGGCACCGCTTCGCTTGGCAGGAAGTAAGGCAGAGGTCAGGGATGCATCTCCAAGCTGCAGCTTTCAGAGGCAGAGACAGAAGTGGTTCGAAGGCAGAAATCAGGGCCTAGCTCTGCAGAGCCAGGAAAAACGTGAAAGTGCACCATGTAAAGACGTTGGCAAGGCATGGTTAGGAACTGAATTATCAATCCATTCATGGTGGATCTGATAGAGGACATGTTAACGTTGGACGCAAATGTATTTGCGTCTTTAGATTCGGTTGCGGAGGGAAGTTACATGCACTTTAAACTCGTACATGGAGACGTTGGGGTACACGTTAGGGGACATACCTGACCATAACATTTTCAATTACCTCAGGCTGGGTAGGTGACGGCCGAGGAGTGAACTAGAGCCAAACTCCTCTATAACTGCATAGAACAGCTCCACCGGGCATTGGCCAAGGTTGCTCGGGCACCGTGGTAAGTACAGACAGTTATGGTTTCCGCCCAGGGGGCATCGTCAAAAAGTTCCATTGAGAGCACCGGTCATAGTGTTACTGGGAGGTGACATTCTTCTCGGTTCTTATTATACAGCCTGGGATTTCAGGAGGAGTTCAGGAGGATTTCATGAGTCTAGCATGAGGCCTGGTTATCAGTGTCTCTATGTGTCACCATCTATTCTCCTTCTCTCCTATAGGAAGGTTCATTTGGTGTGTGTTTGGTTTTAGTATAAGGCTTTTCTAGGTTTGTCTGTATTTGTGAGGACAGTGTCAGATGCCTAGTTGATAGAGCCAGGTTAATAGAGCGAGCTGAGAAATGGTTTGGCTGGGTTACACTCATTGACCAATGCCATTTTATGGTTCGTAAATGGCCGTCATGTTAGGGCTCTTGTTAGAGTTAGATTTCTTGCTGTGCACACCACATTGTGTCAGCAGTCAACAGTTTAACAGCTCAACAGCCTACATCAGATCACCTCACATCCCTGTGAGGTCTAGACCGAGGTGCGCAGATCGTGGTGATCGTGAAGATGATTTGATGGAGCGATGGGTTTCCTCTGCAGGCACAAACAAGACTGCCACAAACACTGCATAACAGCATGATCAGTCTTATCCATTCAAGCCCATACGTTGTCCAAATGAAGGCGCGCAGACTGCAGTGTACTTTAGTAAAAGCAACGTGATATTCGTGATTGGCCGCCTTTCAAGACATCACAATTGGGTGCCATGTTAGGGTCAGGCAGGCAGTCAGGCAGGTATACATTGGCCGAAATCAGTGGTTAACACTTAAAAATCAGATCCAATTAAGCACATTTAAGAACAGATTGCAGTGATCCTTAGTTTTAACTGAAGCGACTGGCTTTCCATGTACGGCCACACTTCTAGGGATTACAATCAGCCACCATGTTAGGGTCTGTCAGGCAGACAGGCAGATACGCGCTGCCCATAATTAGAAAAGTCATCAGCCCGTATTTTCATGACTCGCAGGTAGCTTTACTTGTGTGATTATGTTGCCGTCTGCAGTCTAAAATCAGCAGGTCAGGTTTTGGGTTGATGGGTCCTGTTGAAGAAGTCCACAATTAGCATTAAATCGAGGGGGATTGAAAAATACAACAGGGAAAAGTTTATAGATTCCCAATGGAGAAAAAGGTCAAGGGGGGAAGAATCCCGGGTGAAAAAAACCTTTGTGCCGGCAGAGTCCTGGGGGCGCAGTGGGCTGCCGCCATCTTCAGGGCAGACATCGCTGTCCTCATCATGGCTGTTACTGTTCTCGGGGTACAAACCACAGTCCTCCTCCTCTGGCAGGGGAGAGCAGTCCGCCGGGCACAGCCCGTCATCCTCTTGGCTGGCACAGTTCAGCGCACGATGACCGCGGAGCTCCCACTCCCGGGACCATTCCGACAGCTGCAGCCTGCTGTCCTGAGTTGACATGTCCAAGGTTTTGCTAATTACTGGGAGTAGGGAAATCGGCCGATAGCTCCCCCATGTCCCTCGGTCCAGATTGGTTTTTTTAACAATGCTTTTACCATGGCACATTTCCATGGTAAGGGAACCACTCCCGAGAAGATGGAAGTGTTGATGAGTTCTTGAATCACTGGGAGAATTGTACCCGTCGCTAATTTCAGAACATTGCCCAGGGGGCTGGGTCCTAGGGTGATCCTGATTTGACCTGGACCAGAATGGACTCTAGAGCATTAGGATCCAGAAGAGGGATATGCTCCAGCTTTTATAAAATAATGGGCAGCATTAATGAAAAATACATTTTAAAAAGTTATTCCTAAGTGGGAAACGTGCTGTAGTACATTATGAAACCTCTATTAGTTAATGGAATGCAGAGGTCTGTGTGTAACCAGAGAACCACAGAATTAATAGTTGATTGGTGCAGTGGAGAATAGTGATGTGTATTTTTAGTGCTACGAAGTCACAGCCTGTAAAAGAAAGCACTGCAAATATGTAAGTCAATTTTTTTATACTTGCATTACACACAGGGTAAGATAGAATGCTGCAAAACGTGCAAATAGTTTTATGATAAAATGGTGCTTTCAAAATGTAGATTTTAATAATACCAGAGCGTATGTAATGCAATTTTTATTTACATAACTGTCCCTTCAACACCTCTTATGGGGCACTAAGGACTGTGTAAATGCAATTCAAAGCAAGAACATTCCAGCCCAGTTGTTAACTCTGTACTTCCACTTAAAAAAACAAATCTTTGTCATCATAAAGAGCCAGAACTGCTCCCAAGCATCCTTTACACTTGCAGATTAACTGATAAGGGACATTTGCCTTTCATTCAGGCAAGCAGCTGATAACGATCTAAATGAGCCGTTCCAGGATGGCTGTCTTTTTACAGGGACTAGTGAAGCTGGGGGATCTACGACCCCCTTCCAAGCCCTCCACAACCCCCCTGTGGGTCACGCCCCACAGATTGAAGAACTCTCTGTTTTTTCAGCGGAAAATCTATTGCACATCTCTCTAAAAGAGAAGAAAGACCTGGGCTCAGGCCAGATAACAGTGGATAGAAGCAGGCAGATAACCTTTAGAAATAGTTATTCACCTGAGCTGACACTTAGCTGAAGCAGACTAATAACCTCTTCAGAAGTCATATTTTAAATTTGGCGGAGCCTTCAGTTGTTCATGTGGTAATCCTAAAACACTTTCATGGTTGTGACTGCTGTTGTTGACATCAAAGGCTGCTTTGTGTGTCCCTGATCTGCCCTTTGTAGCATTGTCCTTATTTGATGCCGAGAGAAATAGCAAATGAGTTTATCACAGCACTAACCAGAAACAGGAGAGAGGCTTCTCAAGGCATGGTGCCAAAGATCCAAGGGAAAAGAATGGGAGAGCTGTAAGGAGACTTAAGCCTTTCCGTACCGAGAAAGGGACTCCTTTTTCCCTCCCTTTCTTACCTCAAAGACATAAACAGTTGTCTCTAAGGCGTTCAAGTGCATAGAACAAAGATAATCAAGGGGCTGTAAAACCTAGCATTGGCAAAGCCAATAGAGCGCACCTTTTTCAACTACTGGCTTTGCCAATGGGTTTAAGTTATGCGTGCAGCATTACTAAAGAGGAAATCAAAGAAAAGGATGCTATGACACAGCTGCAGCAGTTCTGTGTGACATCCAGCATCGTGAAAGGTTGGAGGGGCTTGGAAGTGTGGCATTCGAGGAATCTGTTGGGATCAAGCTGGGAGAGGCGGAATGGTGCAACAGCTTTCTCTTAGTATAAATAAACTACACTTACCCTTTCTTTCCTGCGAAGCCTCTTCCTTTTAAGGACGTTGTAGTGGCAACGAGCAGAGGTCCGAACATGATCTAAGAGGAAAGCATCGTCAGCATCGCGCCGGCGCATCTACAATGGATGGGTGAGTGAGACGACAAGCAACAACCAAGAATTGTCACTTGTTAGATATTGCTGGTATTGTTTTTGTTTGTAATATATTTAGCTGCCATTGAGAGTTTTTTTTCATATTAAAAAAAGGAGTCAACGCACGCTGGGCGGAGTCAGTGTGAGAGAAGTCGAGCGTACGCATCTGTCACCGCGCCCTTAGCAATGCATCTGTTGCCTAGAAGCTCCTGGCAGTCTCTATCGCAGGAGGACGGAACATATTTGCCCTTAGCAACGCGCCTGTGACTGGCAATGTCGTGTCTTGGTCAATGAAGCACGCCAGGAGCCTTCTGTTGCTCAATGTACCTTTATTGTTATTCTCGCTGCACAAGACCACACGTCCACACGCCTTTCCTGTCTAAGTGTTCGTCCCCCCACTCCTTGACGGGAAGTGGTGTCCGGTTCCTTGTCCCCTCTCACCAGTCAGGTCCAGGGTCCTAGTGCCCTGTGCCCAGGTCATGAAATCTCTCCCCGTGTTGCAGAAATGACATAGAGATGGTTGGTGCCAAATAGTTGGAGAGAGAGGGAGATAGAGAGAGAGAGAGAGAAAGAGAGAGAGAGAGAGAGAGAGAGAGAGAGAGAGAGAGAGAGAGATCATGTGTCCACATTATATCTCCTCAATCAGTCTCTTTGGTCTTTTGCACTCTCTTCTTTGACATGTATTTTCTTTGTCCGTCTGCACGTCCTCATCCGGTCTCATGCCTGTGTATCCTGTTGTTCCTTCTCTTCCGTCTTCGTCCATGATCTTGAGTTCCTTGAAGTGTGAACTGTTTCGTGTGATGTGGTAGCGTCCTGCTGATGCTGTTATCATGGGACCTGTTACCTCGGTCACCGTCAGTGGCTCCTTGGAGAATGGGCTGTCCGATTTGCTCAGCTGCCGCTGCCACAGCCGCACCACCACGATACCCCCTTGCTTGAGGTGCGCAGGAGTGGCATGTCTCCTCGCATCGGCATATGCTTTCATTTTTTCCTTGGCTGCTTGGTCTCTGATGGCGATGCTGCTCTGCTCCGGCATTGTTGTTGCTTCCATCTGCGGTAGCCTTGTTCTGCTTGATCTGCTAAGTACTAGCTCGGCAGGACACCGTCCTGTGGAGCAGTGATGAGTGTTCCGATAGTCCCTCAGTACCTGACACAGAGCCTGTCCTATTGATATCTACGCCAGTTTTGCTCTTTCCACTGCCTTCTTTATATTCCCCATAAATCTTTCCACCATGCCATTTGCTTGTGGCCACAGAGGCGTTATTTTCCTGTGATGGATCCCTAAATAGTCCATAAACTTTTGAAATTCTTCCCCTGAGAATGGCGGGCCATTGTCTGTCTTCAGTGTTTGCAGGCAGCCCCACGCCGCAAATACATCGTCCATAGTTGGCAATGTTACACTTGCTGATGTTGACGATACTTGTCGCACAATGGGAAACCTAGAGAATTCATCTATTATCACAAGCAGGTAGACTCCAGAGGTCCGTAGAAGTCTGCTGCTAGTTCGGTCCACACTGCCCGCGGGAGCTCTGACATTTGCAGCGGTTCTGGTTTTGCTGGCTGCCTCGTTGTTTGGCAGATTTGGCAGTTCGTGACTAGGCATGAGCGGAAAATCCGTTCCGCTCGCGGATTTCGCGGATTTTCGGTAAATCCGCGATCCGCGAACTCCCGCGAATTTACTGAAAATCTGCGAGATCCACGAGCGGCGGATTTCGGGGGGAAAAGTTCAAGCCTGTTGAACTTTTAACTATTTTAAATTCGCAGTGTGTGATCAGCTTGCGCAGTCTTGTCGCAATTTCCTCGAGAGACTCGTCTGTGTGCTGAAATGCAATTGCAAAGGTGTATCTCTCAAAGTCAATGTTTCTTTGTGGATCAAAATTGTCTGAGAGGCACTTGATTAGCCCTCTATATGTTGCCGTTTGGTCCTCAGGGAATGTCACTAGCAGGTCGTCCACTTCGTCCCCTACGAGGTTCGAAAAAAGATCCAGCTGCTTTGCGTCAGTTACATCTGTGGCGCGCATGTATCTATCAAACTTGCGAACCCACCGCTCCTATCTGATGCCTACTTGTGCTTCCGATAAGCTTAATGGAAGGGGTCTGCGGTATTGAGCTCTGTGTTTCTCGCTCACTTGTTCAGTGGGGTACTTTTTTATTGTTTACTGTTCCTTTCTTGGTTCTACTTTCTTTCTCTTTATTTCTCTTTGTTTCTGTCTTTTACTCTGTACTTTCTTGCGCAGCTTTGTCTACTATGAACTTTGTTTCTGCTGTTTTCTTGTATTAGTGTCTTTTCCGGCGTTTTACACCTTTATTTCTTCTTCTCTTTCTTTCTTATTGTCTCTTTATTCTATTGATTGTGCTTTTGCTTCTTTTATCTCCTTAATTTGCTCTTATTTGCACTTATTCTAACTATTTCTTTTGTTTCCTGTCCTTAAAATGGCCGCCGGGCCTTTCCAGCTCCCGATTGGCTGAAATCGCCTGACTTTAAGATGGCCGCCCAGATCTTGCAAGATCGCAGGACCTATCCAGTTCCGGCCTGACTTTAAGATGGCTGCCAGGTATTCCGCAACTCTGATTGGCCGCTTTGCCTGACTTCAAGATGGCCGCAATTGCTCTCGCGAGATCTCACGGGTGATTCCCTTAAAGTTCTTGAGCTCGCGCCTTTTTTTATCGGCACGTCGGGGGCTTCTTACCGGCTTTGTAGTGCAGCCAGACAACTTTTCCTTCACTTTACTAGCTGGTCCTGTTGCGGCCGGGGTGGGCTCCCGCGCCGTGACTCCTCTCGGTCACACAGACCAGGGTGGGCTCTCCTGGCTCCGTTTTTCTTCACTTTCAGGCGCCGGACACAAGCGCGATTCTTCCCCACAGTCCTCGTCGCCAGTTGTCGTGTCTTGGTCAATGAAGCACGCCAGGAGTCTTCTGTTGCTCAAGGTACCTTTATTGTTATTCTCGCTGCACAAGACCACACGGCCTGCCTGCTGCCCAGTTCCTGCCTAAGTGTCCGTCACCCCACTCCTTGACCGGAAGTGGTGTCCGGTTCCTTGCCCCCTCCCACCAGTCGGGTCCAGGGTCCTGGTGCCCTATGCCCAGGTCATGACAGGCAACACCAGCTATCGCTCGTTCACGTAAATTGATGCAGTTCTGCACTTAACTTGTTCAGCCTCCCCAGCAATTTGTTAGAACTGCTCTCCTTTTGTGTGATGTAACAAGCACCGCCTCTGGCAAAGAAAACAAGCCTTGATGAATACAAACCTAACATTACTGCCTAACATTGAACCAGCAGAACAATTTAAGAAATAATAAAACATCAGAAGTAGTAAAGAGTCATGGCAATGGAGGGATTAATCACTCCCAAAACATTCCAAAATGCACCAAGAGAGCCCACAATTCTATGGGAGGACGGCAAAGAGGGCTTTGAAGCCTATGTGATAGCAGTGGGCGGGAATATATTTACTGCAGCAGGTTAAACGGCTATGCTTAAACATTGAGGGCAGAAGGACGTCGAGTGTTAAAGCTCCTTCTCGAGTTGAACGAAGAGGAGGATGATGAGCTGGATGAACGAGAAAGTGTTATGTGGTGACTTGATATCAATTATGGGAAGAAGAGAAATGTGGTGGTGGAGAGATACAAGTTCTTGAAGAGAGTTTAGCGATCTAGCGAGACATTTGATAACTTCATAACCGATTTGCGCCAACAAGCTTCGACTTGCGACTACAGGAATTTCTTGGATGACATGTTGAGGGATCAGTAGGTTCAGAAAATTGGAGACAAGAAACTGCAAGAGAAATTTCTAAATACTGAGAATCTGACACTAGGCAACACAATAGAAATTGCAAAGAGGGCTAAGAACATGAGAAAAGGACAGAAAGAAATGGCGTCAGGTGATGTGAATAAGTTTGGGAGTACGAGTGCTTCTCATGAGGTCCGAAGAGACTAGAGTATAAAGAAACAAGATACACCAGGAAAATCTGCGGAAGCTTTTAACAAGGATGTAGTGTGCTACCAGTGTGGTTGGAAAGGACATGTTTCAACTAGCTCCGATTGTCCTGAGGTGGGACAGATATGCCGGAAATGCAGGTCACGTTGACATTTTGCCAGGATGTGCAAGGGAAAAGCTGGAACTTTATAACTCAAACCTAAAAACGTGATTGCAGCCGTGAATGGGGATGATGAGAATGCAATGCCGAAATAATTCTTGTTGCTAGTAAGTAAAGTGGGAGTTGGCCAGTCAGATAACCTATTTTGCACCTTCACTGTAGACGCCATGGAGGTGTGAATGATGGTGAACTCAGGAGGACACTTCACGCTGATTGGAGAGTAACGCATGAACAAATTTCCTGGAAAGGATGTGAAACCACTGGATGTCAGGTTGAGGGCATATGGAAATAAGCCAATTGATCTGCACCGCTGCCTCCCTTTCTCCAAGTCTGCTCCCTTTCACCCAGGCAGATTTCCCCTGATCCACGATGTGCTGATCAACAACCATGATGCCCTCGCGGTACTGTGCCTGTACAGGCAAACAGCCAACCTTCTACTGCCCTCCCTCGGTGCTGTGGCTGCGTCCCCCCTCAAACCCTACTTGATGGAACTCTGCTCTCTTATTTTTTGGGGGTCTTCACCTTGGTGTATCCTGCCATTTTGAGATAGTTTCCTTCGATGCCCGCAACCAGGTTCCGCCATCTTGTTGATCTTTGTCCTTTCCTTCCTTCCGCTGGACTCCATCCTGCCGACATTCAAACATTTCCCTTTTGCTGGACTGCCTTATCTCTAACTCCCCCCCAGGTCCCACTCTCTCCTCTCACCTATCTCAGCCTCAGACTCTTGTCCTCCCCTACCTCTCTCTACCCCTTTTGATGTTTTATTTCTCCGTTCACGCCACCTACTAATAATGCATTCTTGTGTCGTAATTCGTTTTCATCAGTTACCCTTATTTGCTATTCGCTAGTAACACTTTTCTTTTTTACTGTGTAATTATTGTGCAACTAATGTGTAAGTACTGTACCTTGCAACTTCGCTGTTCCATGTGTAAAGCGCTCTGATACCTTCAGGTCTAGCCAGCAGTATATAAAACTCATCAAATAAATAAAAATCAGGTGGGCACTTCAATGATACTTTGGAGTTCCAGGGTGTCTCAGTCATGCAGAAGGTGTACATCGCAAATTATGGATCTTTTTTATTGGGTTGGCCGCAACAGAGGGAGTTGCAGATAAAGCTGGATCCTAATCATCCGGAGCAAGTAATTGGGGTGGAATCCAATTTGAGACCGTTTGTCAAAGGAGTATCACGAACAGTCGAAAGAAAGATTTCCTAAAGATTTCAGTGACAGATTGGGATTATTAAAAGGTATCATGCATAGTATAAGATTGAAGGACAATGATACATCCAAAGTACACAAGGCACATCCTGTGTCATTCGTCATGAGAGATCCTTTGAGGAAGGAGTTACATAGGTTGTGGGAGGAGATTGTTATCAAGGAAATAGGAGCATCAGAGTGGCTGACTCCAGTTGTGTAGGCAAAGAAAGCCAATGTGGATCTGAGAATGTGTGTGGATCTCCGGGATCCCAATGCGGAGATATGGGTGAACAGGCATAATTTGCCCAACACTGGTGATATGCTGATGTTGGTCAAGGGAGCTAAGGTGTTTTCTACCTTAGACCTATTAGCCATATACCACCAGATTGTATTGCACATTGTGAGTCAAGACATCTAACTTCATTTGTCACACCAGAGGAGGCATGCAGGTTTGTGTGCATGCCCTTTGGATTGGCGTCTGGGATATTCCAAAGGGCAATGCACCACCTGTTTCAGGGAATGCCTAATATAATGTATTTCCATGATGACATTCTGATATTCAGCGAAAACAAGGAAATACATGACAAAAGCTTGGATGGTGCGTTCTCAAAATTGCGTGATAGTGGGTTAACGATCCAGCTGGACAAATGTAGGATTGAGAGGGATGGAGTAGAGTATCTGGAACATTTATTGGATAAACATGGTGTTTCGCCTAAGCTGAAGTTTGTAAAAGCCGTACAAGATGCCCCGGCTCCTAAAGACAAGGACCAATTATGTTCATTCTTGGAGCTGAATATTATTCAAGGTTTATGCCAAATGTTCAGGACAGGACAGTGAATATGAGGAAACTAATGACAAAGAATCCCAGGTTTGTGTTGTGTGAGCTTGTGAATGAGAATTTGTGCAGATAAAAGAGATCTGGACTGGGGTTAGTCCCTGTTCCTAAATCAAAGATAAAAAATCTTGGGGTCTGGTTTGATTCAGCACTGTCCTTCGACTACCAGATCATGTCTCTGGCAGGGTCCAGTTCTGGCATCTTGCAGATGCTTCACAAAATCTTAGAGCTGTTACCAGAGGCGACTAAGAAAACAATTATCCAGATGTTGGTAGTGGCTCGCCTGGACTACTGTAATGGTCTTAATCTTGGAGTCTCTAAGGGCAGAATAAGAATGATGCAGAGGTTGCAGAACACTGCGGCCCATATGCTCCTATATATTCCAAAGCGATACAAAAGGGGTTGATGGATGGAGCGTTTGACCAAATCAAACACTCACCCCCAGTCAATTGATCTGGGTTTAATCCATCACCATTCTTTAGCTCACTCAGCCACACCAGTTCAGACATGGCCATATGCAAATCAATCTGACCCTGTGCCTCATGGGAACAGTCCACCCCGAACTGCCAAGCCATGTCTTCCCTTGACCGGAAACAAGCATCCTGGGACTGGTTTCGGATTCATAATCCTCATTAACCAGGCTATCTTGAATCCAGTGGCCAAGTGAGCAAGGGACTCACGTCTGAGCATACCCTGCCAATTTAGGGCGAACAAAGCGATACAAAAGGGGATGATGGAAGGAGCGTTTGACCAAATCAAACACTCACCCCCAGTCAATTGATCTGGGTTTAATCCATCACCATTCTTTAGCTCACTCAGCCACCCCAGTTCAGACATGGCCATATGCAAATCAGTTTGACCCTGTGCCTCATGGGAACAGTCCAGCCCGAACTGCCAAGCCATGTCTTCTCTGGACCAGAAACATGCATCCTGGGACCGGTTTCGGATTCATAATCCTCATCAGCCAGGCTATCTTGAATCCACTGGCCAAGTGAGCAAGGGACTCACGTCTGAGCATACCCTGCCAACTTAGGGCGAACAAAGCGATACAAAAGGGGATGATGGACGGAGCGTTTGACCAAATCAAACACTCACCCCCAGTCAATTGATCTAGGTTTAATCCATCACCATTCTTTAGCTCACTCAGCCACCCCAGTTCAGACATGGCCTTATGCAAATCAGTCTGACCCTGTGCCTCATGGGAACAGTCCAGCCCGAACTGCCAAGCCATGTCTTTCCTGGACTGGAAACAAGCATCCTGGGACCGGTTTCGGATTCATAATCCTCATCAGCCAGGCTATCTTGAATCCAGTGGCCAAGTGAGCAAGGGACTCACGTCTGAGCATACCCTGCCAACTTAGGGCGAAAAAAGCGATACAAAAGGGGAGCTAAAGAATGAGCTAAGAATAAAGCTAGAGCTAAAGAATGGTGCTGGATTAAACCCAGATCAGTTGACTGGGGGTGAGTGTTTGATTTGCTCAAACGCTCCGTCCATTTTGTTTCGCTTTGTTCGCCCTAAGTTGGCAGGGTATGCTCATTGTCATTACCGCGATTTGTCTGTAAATAACTCAAAATCATTTGTAATGCAAGTTGGGTTTACGCCCTAAGACGCAGTATTCTGTTAGGGTGAACACAGAGAAGGTGCCTATAACCCCAACCTTCCCTTACTTGTTCTAATGGATGATCGTTTGGATTGAAGTGCCTTGGCTAGGAGAAGGAAGGGGGAGGGGTTCTGTTTGATTTGCCTTATTTAGTTATTGAATACATTTTGAAGTCCGGCTGGACTTCTTGTTCATTATAGTGCATATTGTGGCCTATAATTATTGAAATTGTTATTTCCTCCTTGTCAAGGACCGTTGTTTTTTACTTAATTGTACAATTCACTAGTGGCATTTAACTTACAAGCCCTGGATACAATTTGTACCATACACTAAGGACTTGTAGTTAAGTTAAATAAACCAAGTTGGATTGTGCCACGTTTAAATGGGGAGCACAGGCAATTACTACTGGTTAGCTGGGGTAAACTGCACATACTTAGGAAATCAGCAAAAACATATGGTCCAGCAAAACGTGTAAAACCTGTGATGACCGAGCTGAAAAGGCAAGTTTCCTACACTCGCCGCCACCAACCAATAGCTAGGGTAGACTAATCAATCCCTTGATGGGCTTCCCTGCTCAGGCGATAGAGCATAGACAATTTGGCACCTCTGCAGGGGTACTTGTCTATTTTATGCCCCTCTGAACCCACCTGTTCCACTCTGAACCTACATATACCCCTCTGTAGCCCTCTTTCCCAGCCACATACCTTGAAATCTGCCCATGCTAAAACCTTTCCCTCACCTGCAAAACCCATCTGTGAGTTGACTAACCATAGCTTGCTTCCAGGTGTATCCCAGTAGGCGAACAATTCCACCATGGTCAACAAGGTGATGTGGACCACTCTGCCCCCTAGGTCAGACTTCGGTCCCGGGTGAAGAACAGCTCTATTCATAAGGTAAGCAACAAATGGAGGCCTCTGATAGCAGTCAGTGTCAGAAACCAGGCCACTGCCCATCCACTGACAGGACAAGGCTTCAATCTGGGGCCTTGTTTAGACTTCACTTCCACGTGCAAGGATGGCAAGGAGTCACTTCCTTGTTCCTGAGGTCTCTCTGGCCTCTCAGGTTTCTAGGAGTGGGGGGGCCATACTCTCAGGTGGGAAACACTGTCGTTTCACTATTTTGTCCCCCATCTTGGGGTGACAACCTGTAGATGTACATTCAGTTCAGGAACTGTACCCTGAGACCAAACAGTTGGCTGGCAGTCCAGTTCTTCCACCTGGGTGCAGTCCCTTGCAAGGGTTACACACTCCGTCTATGTAATTTAAGGGTCTGCCTGGTGCAAGTCTCCAGTTCTCTGTCTCTGTGACAACTTCGCCAGCATTTCCAGGTTAGAAGTGGCTTCACCATGGTAGGTATTCGGGTCCTTTCATCTCAAATGAGCTAACCCCTAACTCGCTGGTCCACTGTGGATGACACCCACTTCCTACTGTTACTCTTCTTCAGGGCCACCGTACTCTCTTTTTAGGGACAGTTCCTTTAGAAATCTTTGTTTGGGTGCCTTGGGCTTCCCCCATGAATCCTCCCCCTTGTGCTCTGAAGGAGTATGGCAATCCTTTCCCTCTAAAGTCTTTTGCGGACATTTGGGGAACTTCTCTGTTTTATCCTGGCATTCCTCTTCTCTCTGTTGAGGTGAACCTAAACCACCCTTTCTGTAGTCACTCTCAGGCGTCTACTTTGACTTTCTGGCGGTGAGCCAGGGTCAGCTTCCTTTGCAAACTCTCTGGGCACAGTGAGCTTGGTATCAATCAGGTGGTGGTGCAACTCTGTAAAACAATTACTTAAAATGTGCTCCCTATCATCAAATTATAAAGCCTGCTATAATCATTTACTTTTTTGCCCTTCGCCCAACATTTTAGTGCATTACTGGAAAAATACATAAAATCATTACATGGCTAGCATGCCAGTTTCTGGCTAACCCCGAATTTCAGATTATACTTTTCTGGGATTAAACCAAACTTAGTATTTAGGGCTTTCTCCATGGTGTCATATGTCATCTGGTCAGCTACTTCAAGGACCAATAAGGTATTCTTCCAGCAATAGGCAAGTGGTTTCACACACAGGCCTCCAATCCCTCCCTTGGACTCAATGCATACTTGAGGGCATGGCATATGTTGCAAACCAATTATTTAGGTTATCCCTACCACAAAGCTAGGCACCAGGTCTGTTGGGATTTTACATCTCCTAAGCACTTTACTGTCGCAGCAAGGATCTTCCTGGACTCAGAGGTACTCTTGGCTCTCAGGTCCAGCTCTAGCTGGTTCCTCTCATGGGCCAGCATGACTTTTTTCTTCTCCAGGACCAGGGACAATTTCCTCTCTTCAACAGCCAGCTTTTTCTCTTCCAAAGCTAGGATAGCTCGTCGCAACGTCAGATTCCTCCCCATCTGACTGACCTCAAGCTCTGATGGGACAAACTGTGAGAGGACACAATGTTCCCTTTCATGGACAATGAAGGCGAGTCTGTTCCTTGGTCCTGGAGCCTCAAAACTGTCATTTACATTTTCCTCTTCCAACTCATCCTCCTTCTCCTGTGAGGTGGAGTGCAGCAGGCTTACTTTTTCCCAAATTGTGAAGGCAATCTTGTAGTCCTCCTTCTTGGGTTCCTTATACAGCCTTAAACCATTGCAGAGACACAATAATGTGTGAAACTGGATTATCATTTGGGGTGGGTGACTACCCACCTCAAGGATTAATTACAACCATTGTTAGGGTGAACCCTCAAAGTCACTAAATTAACCTGAGCTCAACCCACTGGTATCTATGACACAGAGGAGAAAGGCTTCACTTAAGGCAATGTGTAAAGTATGTATGCAGTATTAAAACAGTAATAAATCTGAGATGCAAAACAATAGAAATCTCAAACAGAATTAGAAAAATAAAGAAAATGTAATCAACAAAATGACAAAAATCCAATAAGGGGAAAAAAAGATATGAATTTTTAAGTTGGAATAGCACCAATAAGCATAAAATGCAAATGATAGTCAGTGGTTGTGGTAGACCAGGACCCCAGGCTCAATTTGACATAGACCACCAACCAGAATTGTCCGGATCAAAGATTTGTCCTTTTGACTTTGTCCTTTAAGTGCCAATACACCACATGAGTACACTTCTAAAGCCGCTGTGGACCTAAGGGTTGGCACTTGGAGACTCACATTATGTTAGACAGAGTCAAAACAGCAGAGTGCAGTCCGGGTGCCACTGGTCTCTGTGCCGTAACAATAACCACTGCAGGCCCTGCAGTTCAGGGGGCACAAGCTCCAGGGACACCCAGGCACTGTGCACAGGCAGCAGCTGAGAGCTCCTGAATGGATTTGGAGCGTGGGGGGCACCCTATATGTACTGTGCAGGGGGCTCCCTCAAGTTTCATTATGCCAGTGATTGGTCTGATGGGCAAATGCAGAAGAAGGATTCTTGTAGCTTGTTGTTTCCCTGTAGCTTTACCAGGCTGTTAACCTTATGACCCCTGGAGTCCACTTCTTTGTCCTGGCTAAAAGAACAAGCAATCACAGTCTCTTCTCAGGTCACACACAGCAGGTCCAGTCCTTTTCTGTTCTTCCTCAGGTCCAGAAGGGATCTTAAATGGGTGCTTGGAGGTACCATGCCAGCACTGCCAAACTGGCACCAACACAACTTTATCACACTCCTGCAAGTGTAACAATCTAGATTATTCCATGCTTTAAAAAAATATAGCAATGGCCTGGATGGACTAGTAATGTTAATTTTTAATATGTTTTGAAATGGTAAATACTCTGGTGCGATCACCACAGAAACTGACAAAAAGCACCACCATGTGGGGACTTTCACATGTGCAGATGTTGAGAATGAAAATTGTTCCTAACGGACGTGTAGGAAAGTTTAAATTCTATTAAGGACACAGAGGCAAGGATTATGCTTTACTTCCTTTTAATTCTTTATTATAGCACCCATTTCACCATTTTCAACAGTAAAAGTGAAAAACTACCAGTCCCATGAACCTCTGGGAATGGTTCAACAATAGCAGGCCAGGAGGAGGAGCTACGCCGCGAACCAAGATGGCCGCATAAGCTCCCGGCTCCGCCAACCTCCGGCGGCGGCTCGTATATCCTGCTGCCTATCCTTTTCTCTCACCGGATCCCCGTGCGTATGAAGTGCTTCAGACTCTTGCGGTGCAATCCCGGTCTTTCCAGCTTACCGGGTGGCGGAGTTATATCGAGAACTATTCTTGGCCTACTCCAGGGCTGAAGCCGGGACCTCGATTTCTAGCCCAGCCGGTTTGGAATTGAACAACATCAGCTGTGGGGTCGGGGCTGCATCCGGTCTCCCGAACTTGGACCATTCTTGGGAATTTCGAATGGCATCTCAGTGACCGATTTGAGCGGTGTATATGGTACAGTGCGATAATTGAAGACCGACAGCCGTGACCCGGGGTCCGACGCCCGGAGACCTATCTGGGCCGGGGTCGACGGGTTGGCCCCGCGGACGGCGAAGGTGTCAATTCTGTCAGTTTGGTGAGCGCCAGCTGTTATCATCGGCTTTGTGCGTGCCCAGTGCCTTGGAGTTTGTGTTCGGTGATCGTGTCCTGCTTCGTCTCTCTGGGGGAGGAGATGGAGGAGGCGGACGACACAATATCGCTGAGGTCCGTAATGGCCGCCATTGGGGCGCTCCACTCTCAAATTGCCGACATTTACGATCGGATGTCTGTACAGCTGACCAAGGCCTGTTTCAGACCGGTGCAAGATGCCCCGACATGCTATCAGCAACCTGTGGTTCCTGTGGAGTCCTTTATTTGTCATTCTGAAAGCCCTGAGCGGAAGCCTGCTTCAGCCCACTCGGATGATTCTGGCTTGGTGGATGGCGCACTTGAGATCATTGCTGGCTTTCCCTCCTCAATCCTCGTTCGACGGAACATCGGTGCTAAAAGTGCTGCTCGCCACGACCAGCTCTTCAGTGACTGTCTGAGAGGCTCGTCGCTTTTTCTCATCCTTCCCGGACGGAATTGTGGATGCCGCCATTTTGTATCCTGTTTTCGATCTGACTCCATTGTCTTGTACTGTGTTGAATGCTTCGAACTCCTCATGAAGACTCTGGACTGGGCGATGAGAACTCTCGGACAGACACGTACTGGTCAGGGTTGATTTTGGTTATGTCCTACTTTCGATTTGACCCCATTGTCTAGTACTGTATTGAACGCTTTGATTTCCTTATGAAGACTCCGGATCGGGCGGCAAGGACTACCGTAAAGACCGTACTGGTCAGGGTTGATTTTGGCTCCTGGGGTTTGCTGCGTCTTGTGCTTTGAGTCAGGATTGTACCTCATATTGTAACGGGGGCGGGTGGTTTGGTTGCTGTCCCCCCCAGGTTCGGGGGTAATACTTGCTTCGTACAGTGGGTGGGATGTCCTGGGGGGGTCGCCACTGGCGGGGGGCAAGGGAGACCGGGAGTGTGTTCTTCTCCTCCTCCGCTTTTCTTCCTTTCTTTAGGGTAGTTCCGGGGCGACAGGCACGCTGTTAGTGGGGTAGGCCGTAGCCATTACAGGGGTGCAGGGTGGCGGGTGTTAGGGGGGGTTTTGTTATTTTAGTTTGTTTTGTTCTATGGCCCTTTTCTTTCCTTTCTTCTTCTCAGTGGGTTGGCTGTTTCTCCTTTTGCCATGCTTTGATTCTTGGGGGGTCTACACCAGCTTCTATTTCATTGTCTCTTGAGAGTGGATGTACGGGAGGGTGCTCGCACTTGATCGCTTGCTAGTAGATGTATTTTTACTCCCAGTCTGTTGCGTGATCAATACTGTATTGGTTTGATGCCTGATTTTTGACTGCAGTGCGTAACACCCCCCTCGTCTCTGACTGCTTTTCAAGTATGGTGTGACGCCTTTCATAGTAATGCCACTACTGACTCTTCAAAAAGATAAAATGAAACCTTTAATATGTTTATTATATTGATGATGCATTTACTCGTCTGCTGCAAATCTTCGTAGAGATCTCCAGGATTGATTACAAATGCATGTACTTTGAATTGATTTGCCAATTTGCGGCCAGCCCCTGTGGTTGTAGGCCGACGCTTGTACTACTTTGATTGCATTAATAAAGGTTTAAAAAAAACAAAAAAACAATAGCAGGCCAATCACAAAACACATTAGTTGTATCAATATCCAATCAGGCTTGTCCTGGTCTGATATAGTCCCTTCTCCAGGAGTCAAGCCTCAGCATTGCCCTCATGGATCCTGTTTAGTACCCTCCGATCCTATGAACAAAGAGAGTCATCGGTATGGATCTTTCCAGTAGAATACGTCATATCGCAAAGCTTCAATTGAATGAATACCACGAACATAGTTTCTGAAAACCTCAAAACAATACTTTCACATAATCTGAAAATCTAAATACTTACTAGTGATAGGGTAGGTTACATAAAGAGGAAAGCCCTCACTGGGTGGGATAATCCCCGCCCCGTGTCTTTAATAGAAGTGACAACACATTATTTAGGTACAATTTTCATTCGATGTCAGGACCTGAAGCGAGGAGTATGCTGGTTCAAAGCTTGCTTCCCACCAAATGATCCATATCCAGCACTGGCTTAAAGTAGAAACTCTTAAAGGTAGAATCCAAGGACCAATCCGCTGCATTCATGATGTCCTCCAAGGGTTCTCAGAGTGTAAAAGCCTTAGAAGCCATATCCCCTCTAGCAGAGTGGGCTCCAAAAGCCAATAGGTCAATGCCAGCTTCCTGCACCACCAATTAACCCATTGGGCAATGGTGATAGAAGACACAGCTTTATGCGGTTTGCACAATGCAAAGAGTTGTCTACCCTTACAGGATAAGAACCTATTCGGTTGCTAGGACAAGAACAGATTGAGCACTTAGTTGACGTCCCAGAGCATCGAATAGTACTTAGTTGACGTCCCAGAGCACCGAATAGTGCAGTGCCTGAATAAGAGACAATCTAATCCCTCTATGAAGATGGCTCACAAAAGGGTGTTCCCCCATCTGGGATCCCTCCATTGGGACACGACCTGCCGAAATGGCATAACAAAAAGTGTTAATAGTTCAATAGGCCAAACCTTCAGGTGCCAGGCTCGGCAAACATTGAGGATGTGAGCTACATCAGCGAGTCATGGAACCACACCCCATCACATACACTAACGTGTCCATCTAGTCCAACCAGACTTGTACCTCTTGATGGTACTATCCGCCTATGGTCTGGATAAGAAAATCTCAACCTGTTTCGAAAGGCCCGGGAAAGACCAGGTTTCCCCTGTAATCCACCAAGCCATCAGACCCAGAGAACCCTACAATACCAGCCAGGTGTAGGAGTTGATCCAGACTGAGAAGAAGATGAGGAAACAGGGGGAGATGGGTTGGAGAATCCCAGAAAGGTTCAGGAAGAACCAGAAACCATACTAGAGACCTCCACGTTGATGTGATCATCACCACGTCTGCTTGCTGTCTCCAGATCTGTGCCTAAGCCCGAGGGATCATTGCGAACGAGGGAAACGACTAACTCTGCTCTGTGGCCCAATCCTGCATGAAGGCATAGTTTTTTTTTGTTGACGCTTGCGGATTGGACCTCTAACTAAAGAATCTGGGATGCTGGTGATCCAGCTGAGAGGCAAACAGGTCCACCGAAAAGGTACCCCGCCATTCCTGGAGGTTAGCAACACCTGTAACTGGAGCTTTAACAGACTGGAATCCCGTAAATGACGGGAGTGCCAGTCTGCCAGATGATTCGCCTGGCCTGGAAGGTATTCTGCTGTCACCGAGATCCAGGCAGTACCGCCAAAAGTTGGCTGTCATGTCAAAGGCGACCTTGGACAGCGTGCCACCCAGATGTTTGATGTATGGGACTGCTGAGGCATTGTTCACCTTGAGGAGAACACATGACTGAATTCGGTCCTTTGTCCAACATTGGACTGGGAATGAGCTTGCCAGGAGTTCCAGGCTACTGATATGCAGGGATTGCTCTAGAAAGGACCAAGAACGTCAGGTGAAAACTCGTCACATCGCATGCCCCAACTTTATCTATTGTAGTCGGATTTTATAATGAGATCCCAGCCTGACCCAAAATTTGCATCTTCCCTTCTTCCATGTGAGAAAGTCACCAGGAGATTTCTTGCTTTGCTTAGTCCGTGACGGATACCATCTGGATTATGTTAACCCCTTTGTGCAAATGGGAGGCTTTGAAACGCTGAATGGCCCGGTAGTGTAGAGGGCCCGAGAAGATGGCTTGGATGAAGGACGAAAGAAGCCCCACGAGGTGGGCAATCTGTTGCAACGAAGTGCAAGGTTTCGCCAGTGTGCTCCTCAGATCGTGTCTGATTTTTGTGATTTTCTGGGATGGGAGGTTCAGTGAGGATGTGGTCGAGTCGATAACAAACCCTAACCTAGTCACATTCTGGGAAGACAGTAGGAGGGACTTTGTTTCATAGACCATGCACCACAAACTTTCAAGAAGGTCTATCACCGTCTGCAACTGGAGTTACAGCTGTCGAGGGTACTGGACCATATTGAGCATGTCATCCAGGTATATAATGAGGTGCATCTCCTGACCCGAAGGTGTGCCACCACAGGTTTGAGAACCTTGGTAAAGCACCATGGGGCGGAGAAAAGGCCAAATGAAAGACTGGAAAACTCGAACACCTGTTGGTGCCAAATAAACTGGAGGAATCTCTGGTGAGGGAAAACCAGAACGGACATATGGGTGTCCTTAAGGTCCAAATAGTCCATCCAGTGGGCCGTCCGCAGCACGTCCCGCAGGAGGCGAGTGCCTTGCATTTTGAAATGGCAGTAAACCAGACATTCGTTGAACTCTCGCGAGTTGATCACGGGCGATGGCCTTCGTCAGCCTTGTCTACTAGAAAAAAGTTGCTGACAAACCATAGAGGTGGATGGTCATTGGCCGAAAAGCGTCTTTTTCTAAGAGCGATTGGATCTTCACTTCTTTAAGTGCAGCTTCCTTGAAATATGTGTTTTGTGATTAGACTGTTATTGTTGAAACATTCCCAGAGATTAATTGGACTGGTAGTTTTTTGCTTTTACTCTGGAAAATGATTTTAAAAAAACAATGAAACAGCTGCTATATTAAAGAAAGCAATCGGTATTGTCACAGAATTAAGAGCCAGTGTTGAGCAACAGCAAACACCAGCTCAAATTAAGCACTGAGTGTTTGACAGAAAAGAGACACTCTTCAAACAAACATTCTTGCCTTTAGAATGGTAACACTGGTGCTGAAATGTTTTCTGCAAGTTTTCAGGGACATGTTGGTGCTAGTGCAGACAATACAACAATGCATTTTCTGAGAAAGCAATGAAGGACTAATGCCCTCAAGATATGCTTGGATAAGTTTATTTTGGACTCTTTGATAAGATAAAATTTGGCAGAGAAGCACCTTCCATGAGTAAAAAATGTGCACTGAGCCTCTGGAGGCCCTAGGGACCCTATTACCGGGAACAGTACGAATATTAAGGGAGAGGGAGTTGTGCAGCCCCCTCCCTGAGCCTCTGGAGGCCCGGGGATGCTATACTCAGTGACTGGTATAATTAATAATGGGGGGATACTCAGCCGTTGGTATAATTATTAATGGGGAGGAAGGGTGGGGTCCCCATTCCTGAGTCTCTTTAAGACCCTGGGAACCCCTTCCCAAGGCCAAAATATTGGTTTCGCTGAGGAGGCAATACCACCCCTCTCAAGGGTCTATAAGTCCCGGGAACCCCATCGCCCTGGGCAAGTGCTTTTTTTGGGCAGCGTGGCACCAAGCCTCCCTCCTCAAGCAATACATTTTCTCCAGGCCCATACCCCCAGGTACCTGATCAAAGTAATGTCCCAGGGACTTCATCCCACAGGGGCACCCATTTTCATATAATGGCCTGCTCCCGCTTGCAACAACTGTGGGTGTTGGCTGGTGAGCCAGCAGGGGCCATGGGTAGCTTGGAGCTCCCCTTGCGCCCCTCCCCTCCCCAAAAAAAGCTGAGAGTGCCCCAGGCAACCATGGTTAAAACATATCACCGTATGGTTTTTAAAGCATTCCGAGTGCACGGCCCCTTTGTGGTTGAATCTTTTGCTGCACTTGGTGGCCTGAAAAATGTTCAAAAAAGATTCAAAGACCTGTTTAATTCTGTTCTAAACCATGCTTTATTTAAAATATTTTGTGACAATCACTATTATTAAACACTAGCAGCCCGTCCCGACGTTGTCCGGGTAGGATTTGCTGCCGGCCAGTAGTATATTGTTTTGTAGGATTTCGTTTTGATAGCATTTCTTATTTGTGACAGGCCAATGAAATGCTCCGATTCACAGTGCACTGCTGAGGCACTTAAGAGTGCGCGTTCAGTAGTGTGCGAACTCGTGTTTCCCTACTTTATTTTTCCTTGCAATATTATATAGCGCAAACTCGACAACATGGCATGAGCACAATTTACATTTCAGAAGAACACATTCATTTGTGGTAGCACGGGGAGAAAAAGTGATTTGGCTGTAATCACAGGATGTTGAGCTGATGCTGAGATTCGAAGGTAGCTCCCCAGCTCTGAAGTTCACAATTCTAGAACTTGTGGCGGGAGGTGTGTCTAAAAGTGTATGTCGGTGCTGGCCATCAATGAGAGAGACCTGTGCATTTTTCAAATCGGTGGTGAAAAATATGAGTATGTTACTGGAGATGTGGGCCGCCGTGCCAACAATGTACTTACCGGGGGAGGGTAAACACCCATTATTCTGCAACTTTCTTTCCCGCATACCATCACTCCGCATACTTTCATTATGAAAGTACCATGACTCCGCAATGCCATTATAACGAATGGCATTACATTTTATATGCTTTTACCACGCATACATTTACAACGAAATTCGTTGTAAATGCATGAATGGTAAAAGCATGTTTTTTTTAATGTATGGATAAGGTAAGTATCGGGATAGGGGTATATGTTTTGGGGTACTGAGGTATATGTTTTGGGGTGCTTGGGTATTTTAAGGGTTCAGATATGGTTATGGGGTACAGGGGTAGTTTTAGGGTTTAGGGATAGGTATGGGTTTTGGGGTACAGGGGTATTTTTAGGGTTCAGGGCTAGGTTTGGGTTTTGGGGTAAAGGGGTATTTTTAGGGTTATGGGATAGGTTTGGGTTTTGGGGTACAGTGGTATTTTAAGGGTTCAGGGCTAGGTTTGGGTTTTGGGGTATAGGGTTATTTTGATGGTTCAGGGCTAGGTTTGGGTTTTGGGGTACAGGGGTATTTTTAGGGTTCAGGGGTAGGTTTGGGTTTTGGGGTACAGGGGTGTTTAAAGGGTTCAGGGCTAGGTTTGGGTTTTGGGGTACAGGGGTATTTTAGGGTTCAGGGGTAGGTTTGGGTTTTGGGGTACAGGGGTATTTTTAGGGTTCAGGGCTAGGTTTGGGTTTTGGGGTACAGGGGTATTTTTAGTGTTATGGGGTAGGTTTGGGTTTTGAGGTAAAGGGGTATTTATAGGGTTCAGGGCTAGGTTTGGGTTTTGGGGTACAGGGGTATTTTTAGGGTTTAGGGATAGGTTTGGGTTTTGGGGTACAGGGTATATTTATAGGGTGAAGATGGGTTAGTTTTTAAGGGTGTTGGGGTATTTGAAGGAGTAAGGGTGGGTTATGATTATGGGGTGCAGGGGTATTTAAAGGGAGCAGGGTGGGATTAGCACATGATATGAGACATGGCATGAAGGGCCACTCCCCCAGGGTTTGTCACGACCACAGCACAACGCAGAAACGCCCACAAGGGACTACTTTGCTGGCACGGTTCTTTTACCTTTTAAATGTATATGGTGGGCGTCTGCATAGCCTATGTCCTTCTGCGGCAACTGCTCTTTCCAACGCTCTATCAGGTGTTGTGATTGGTGCTGTGGTTCCTGAGATTACCCGCCTCAAAGGTTTGGGCTCTCTCTTTATTATATTAGTATAGATTGCAATGTGTGATTTATGTTATATACATGGATTATAGTTATTCAGTACTTTTTTTTTTACAAAGTCAATAGGTCTGTTTTATATATGTTGTGCTGACCCATTGATAAATTCAATAGGCCCACCGCTTTTTATATTTGGATCCTCTGACATAGTCAGTACGTCTGCCTTACTTACAGCAATCCCCTTTATAAGGTTACATGACACAGCCAGCTGTGAGTTGAGGATGGCAGCGGGGGGTAGGCACCCAATGGGGTTTGGGTGCAAGGCCTGGCCACAGAAACTCACTGGAAAAAAAAGGTTAGAGTGACGTTACAGTTAAGAGTTGTAATATCTTACTTTACATTAAAAAATCTTAGAAATTCACTGAAAAAAACCTAAGTTAAAGAGACTTTACAGGGGGGGGGGCGTGGCTACGTAGCCACGCAAGATGGCTGCCTGAGAGTGTTTCTCCGCCGCACCATACCTATCTAAAGAATCTTTGCTGCATTCCCACGGCGTTTTCTTCAATCAATATACAGCTTATGAAAATCGGAATGTGAGCAGCATCGGGTGAGCAACTTGTTTCCATCCGCAGCACAGCACTTCGTCAATTATCGGCGCCGCTGCATCTGTGAACCTGCGGCGCCTGCCATTTTGTCTGAACGCGTTCTTCTCACCAAGCTGTGTGCTCCGCAAGACGCCTCGTTTCGGAACGCTGGCTCCCCTATGGCTAATATAACTCTTGTTTTACTCCCACAACACCTGTCACTATGTCACTCACCAGAAGTTCCAGAGTCTCCGATTGTGTTTTTCTTGGCGCTAAACGTTCCAAAATCCCCCCTGAATCAGTCAATCTAACAGAATCTTGGTTATTCCTGTCAGTTTAAATGATTGCTGTCAGTTTAAATGATCCCTGGGGGGAAAGGGGAAGTGGAGTGAGAAAAAAAAAAACACTAGACTGCGTCTTCTTGAAATAGTCCAGCGGTGATTTCTCACGGAAGTGACTCTGAGCTCTCCCTATCCTTGTAATCTATATAAGAAGATGAACAATATAAAAATACATATTCACAAATATGACATCTTTTATGGTTTCCAAATTCAGGTGCTGACCTACCTAGTAGTGAGAGAACTCATGCACACACTTCTAAGGAAATATCT
Organism: Lissotriton vulgaris; assembly: GCF_964263255.1. Taxonomy (NCBI): domain Eukaryota; kingdom Metazoa; phylum Chordata; class Amphibia; order Caudata; family Salamandridae; genus Lissotriton; species Lissotriton vulgaris. The sequence goes on along the minus strand of NW_028254719.1, from coordinate 67,929 downwards.
TTACGTCCCTTACAATGGCTGATCTATGTTAAGAGAACGAAATGATGATACATTAAACCTGATGAAGCATTAATCATAATGCATCTTGTTCTTTTGTTTTGGTTTGTAATGTTAATATAGAGTTTACTGGAAGTCAACCATACCTTATGTATCTGGGACTACTCGACCAAAAGGGATTCTGAAATTAAAAGTCAAAAAAGAAAAGAAATACAAGCAGGAAACTATTTTTTCTATCTGCTTTTATTAAACATCATTGTCTCATATTGGAAGATGCTGCTCCGTATTTAAAGTTGCCACAGAAGGGGGCGTGGCCAAGCCGGACTGCAAGATGGCCGCATAACCTAGCGGCTCTGCCGACAGAGCACATAAATCCGACATACATCCGCAGTGTGGTGTACAATCCGTAGAACATTTGAAGCCTACCTGCGTTGCCTGCCTTCAAAGACTTGTTCTGTGCCATCTGGAGCTGCGATTGAGGAGGGGACTCGCTGTGGCTGTGAGAAAACGGTGCAGCCCTTTACCGGCCGAGTGAGATCTAGCAGTGTTCCGGAGTGGGGGAAACATCAAGCAGAGATCCAACGTCGGCCCTCTCATACTGCACCTGTGCCCGCGGTCACCGGGATCTGTGACTGCCGTTTGCGGTGGCCCGGGAGCGTGGATTTCGCGGATCACAGGCGGAGCATAGCGGACTGCTGGCCCCAGAGACATGCCTTGGTTACGGTCACTGTGGCTGGAGGCTGCGCTGTGGGAGCAGGGAGGTGTGTTTCTCCCACCAACGATCGCGTCTCTCGCCTGCTTTCCCCCCCGCCCCCTCCGGAGGAGTCCAGAGACCCGCCGCAGCTGTCATCGAGTGGCCAGGTGCGGGAGTAGGTGAGCGGAGACGGAGGACTGGGGAGGGCGCCATTATCATCACCCAGAGGCCAGGGAGACATCTAGAGAGTGCTGCGGCGGCCGTGACTTTGAGCGGAGAGCTGCTGAGGAACATTGAGACGCGGCGTGCGGCTGGGGAGACCTCGCGGGGGCCTACACTCTACTGCATTACAGCGTGGTTCTATCCTAGTGGGCGTGGAGACTCTGTGGCCCGGCTGAGGAGGTGTGGGCCTGCAGCACCCAGTATTGAGGAAGTTGTGATCTTGTGGTGGCCTCGAGGTACGCAGTTTATGAATTACAAGCTGCCTTTGATACAAGAGCCCTGGTGGTTGCCTCCCTCATATCACGTACTTGAACACAATAGCTGAGGCCTAGTGGTGCAACGCTTTGCAGTGACACACCCGGCCCCCCCCCCCCTTTATTTATTTATTATTAAAAAATATATATATTTTCTTTACTTCTCCTTGACTTTACTGAGGCAGCATTTAGAGGGCTTACATAAACGCCTTGCGCCTTGTCGCTACCGTGGAGGACCCAGGTTTACACATTTCACACCCAGTGGGGTGTGGGGGCTTCATATCCTGCCGAACCTACGTAGACCGAGGCAGTATTGCATAGCGACCTGTGGGTCAATACGTCTATGCTGCTATCGGTGGTGTTGTGCTGGCCCCTAGCTGTGACTCCTCCCCGCTGGTACGGACCTCTTCTGCACGGCGACATATCGAGGCTGCGGGATCCCTGTGTGGGCTTGCCTAGGAGTGACTATACAGGCAAGTCAACGCCACAAGGCACAATGGGAAAAGCAGAAAAACAGTCTAAGGTCAATTTTGAAAAACGCTCTTCGTGCCTACAAGAACCCACTCCATCATCCTTAACTGTGGTTCCCGAAACACAAATGGACTCTGACCAGGAGGACGACATCAGAGTGCTGATGCGTGAGGTGAGAGGCAGCCTGAAAGCTATTGACACAAAGCTAGACAACATGGCGGGCAGGATAGAGCACATGTCGCAAAAAATTGATAAACATGAAGGCCGATTGGACAAACTGGAGCAGCGAATCTCGGGTGCAGAAGACCACCAAGAAACAACAAGTGGAGCCGTACTCCGAATGGAGAAAGTTCTCGAAGTAATCAAGGCCCGCAATGAGGATTTGGAGGCGAGGTCCAGGAGAAATAACATCCGCATCACGGGAATTCCAGAATCCACCAACATCCAGAATATGGAGCGATATGTGGAAGATCTACTACGTGATCTGTGTGCGGAGACGCTCACACCGATGTTCCTAGTGGAACGAGCTCATCGTACCCTGGCCCCGAGACCTAACCGGGGAGCCCCTCCAAGACCAATCATAGCTCGGCTGCTCAATTATAGAGAAAGGGACACTGCCTTGAGAGCTGCCAGGGAGAAAGGAGACATTCACTATCAGGGCAACAAAACTGCCCTATTCCCAGACTTTACCCAGGCTGTCCAGAAGGCAAGAAGAGACTTTATCCCGGCTAAGAAATTACTACAACAATCTGGCATGAAGTACGCAATGTTGTATCTGGCAAAACTTCGTGTTCAAACAGACGGTAAGCCCCTGTTCTTCACAGACGCAGGTGCGGCTTTAAAATTTGCGAAGCAGAACACTAGGAGCCATCGACGACGGGAAGCTGAAGCTCTGCATGAACCAGGAAACCAGATTAGTGATAATGACTGATGACCTATTGCACCCAAGCCTTTCTTGCCAAAAGAAATCAGGAATGCTCAAAAAATGAAAAGGTCTTACTGGTTTCCTTTTTGTTCAGCCTGCAATCTATTTACCGGTTTCTTTAACATTGTTCTCTTTCTCTTTACAGCTACAGGTTTCCTAGGAAAGCAGTCGGGAGGGGCAAGTAAAACAGGAAGTCGTCAAGAGGAGCATCCAGGAATGAAGGGAGAAGTCAAGAAAGCAGCCGAGGACAGCTGGGGAAATCAGGAGCGGTCCCGTAGGCAGAAGCTTCTCTCAGGTGAGTTGGACCGGGAGTTCCAAGGTGGCGACGTCTCTACGTGGGTCTGGGACTTCAGATGGTGCGCGCGAAAATGCGAAGCTCTGTTCAGACTCGGGTGGGTTTTTATAGGTATGCGCTGTGCAATACACGTGTTGGCAGTTTACAGTTGGAATATGGAGACCACGTGTGAGCGCTTTTGATTCTCCACGTGTGAACTTTCTGGATCTTTCCAAGCATTAACCAAGGAAAGCATCTGCAGGATTAAGTCAAACATTGTTACATACAAAGCTGTCTCAAAAGTAGTCCCTCAAAAGAGTTCTCTAGGGGACCTTGAGAAGAAAGAACCTTAACAATTAAGTGTGATATGGTATGACAGGTATTCAGACCTATCCCTTAACAGCCACATAACTGGGGATGTCTGAATGTTTCTGCATTAATCTTTACTATTTTGGTGCTTGCTTTTACCATGCTTGTTTCTTCATAATGCGTCACAGACTAATGGTTTCCCTGAGGCCTAATTATTTACTGACCAATGTCATTCTCTGTGGCTTAGTGTGGTAAAAAAAGAATAAATCACATCCATGTTGTCTACTTACCTCATGTCCTGATGTGTTACCCTTCTCCAGCTGGATACATACATCTCTTACTGACTATCTGAAACATTAAATGCTGGGTTTTTGAAAAGGAATTTTCTGAAATACATATTTAACTGGCTATGTCATGTCTTCTTTCCTGCAAGATTCTATTAATAGCGCAGTAGAATACCCAGCAGAATTTCCTGAATAGTTTCTTTCATTTGATGTTTCCTGAGTCATATGTAGCACTTTCTTAAATTTCCTAGAATTTGCTACCACGTTTCCTGTTTCCATCTCAATTGGAAGTAGTTGTTTCTATGGGCAAACTGCGTAAACCAAAGTTTGTTTTTGTACCTTCTAAGAGTGTTCGAGTGGCGGCCTCCTCAGCTTCCCATACCTCTACTGCTGTGGTTCAAATGGCTGGAGTTACACCCAACCATTCCTCCTCAACGCAGTCCATATCAAACAAGTCTTCTCCTCCTATTACCTCGACCAAACTCTTGAAACATGACCCTCCAGCTCCAGACAAGTCGGCCTATCCTATCTCTATGGAGTTAATTTTGGAGGAGATTCAAGCCCTACATACGTTCGTTAAGGAAACTAACAATGACATGCAATTTCTGAAGGAAAAATAGTTGACTATGGACAGTAGGATTACATCTGTAGAACAACAGGTTTCGGGGATAGAAACTAATTCTCAATGCATCTCTCTTTGGAAAAATCAGCCCTTGCTCTCCAGCAACATACTGAAGATTTGGAAAATAGGAATAAGAGGAAAAACCTTCGTATTTATGGTTTACCAGAATCCTTAGAGGCTGATGATCCTGTGACATTTTTCACCGCTTTTCATCCGAACCTACTGGACATGCCACCCACTACCTCTCTCAGATCCAAAGAGTCCATAGGCTTGGCCCACGTTCATCTGCTTCAGCAAAACCACGAGGAGTCGTCATTCTTTTCTTGAAATTCACGGATCTTCTCTCAGTCCTTTCTGCAGCTAGATCCAAGCGTCAAGTTTCCTGGCTGGGTCAGAGAGTGTTCCTCTCTCAAGATGTTTCCAATGCCACTGCATCAAGAAAAGAGTTTCTCAACCTTTGTGCTCCTTTGCGATCTCTTGGAGCTAGATATGGCTGGTGTTGTAGTGTAGTTCCTAGTTTCCCACTAGGCCCTGCGCATTGGAATAACATAAACAGTAGTATCGACGTGGAACTGCGTATATTCCAGGCCTCCACTGACTATGCTAAACTTAATTGGGTGTGTTACCAACTATCTCAGAGGTCACTGGAAACTTTCTTCTCTGCATGGGAAGTGATCAGCTTCCCTGGCACAGACAAGAAGGGATTCAGCTTTCCAACAACCGTGCAACATGACAACTTTGCTCCTCAGATCAAGAGTCAATCTCTAGGGTCGTGTGAAACAATAGACATGTATTTCACTCAGTCAGTCTAGTGCAGTTTACTTTCACGAGATGTAGAGAATAGAGAGACGGGCGTTTGTCAATAAAGGGTTAACATTTATTGAACAGTCTTTCTTCTCGTACAAGAGAAATGTATTGCCACAATTGCAAGACTTGTTATGATAAAAAGTACGTACAGTAAGATAAGGATTGCGAAATAGAACTGTAAAAGCATTGATATGGTTTCTTAGCCATACAATGGTTTAAAAGTAATAAAACATATATACAGTCATATATACATTAGGCTAACATACTCAACTGGTGCTTCTAACTAAGCCTACCCCAGTGTGTCTGACCTAAGCCTAACACGTGGAAGGGGAGTAAGTAAGTAGCTTTAAGTTAAGTTGGTTTTGCCAAGGTTTGTTTCAAGAATTCTCGTCTAAGGGTTTAGTCAACACCATACCTCTGAATAGAATGATGGAGGATTGGTATCTCCTTCAGGGGTCACTCTCGATATCCCAGTCACCCGCAAGGGTAGACCGGAAACCCCGGAGCTGGATTTTTCTGCACGAGAAAGGCAGCGGCTCTTCTTCAGCGCGTCGAGGAAGGAGGGGGGACAGCGTCCGCGGGCAGCTGGAATCTGCTGGATGTCTTCGCAGAGGGACGGCTGTTCAGCTCCTAAGCGTACCGCACCATCGTTCGCGTTTAGCAGCGATAATGGTATCAGTAGCTTCACCACCAAGGGGACAGCAGTCTGCAGCGACAGGGTGCTAGCTTCACCAACACGGGGTCTTGCAGACAGCTAACAACAGGCAACGAGCAACGAGCTATTGCTTAAGGCAACGTTGGTAATATTTATACCTGACAGGTGCCGGGTTTGACGCAAGTTTGCTGGACATAAGACGTCAATTAAAGATGTCACTAGGAAGTGATAGTTATCAGTTGCTCATTAGAGTTCCATTACTAATCAAAACACAGCAAGCGGGGATTTCCAGGTTTGCTGAGTTTTTATCTTGTTGAAGAACTCGGAGTGTTAATCTAGGAATATCAGATAGTGACTTCTGCTCTGTCATTGCACTAATTGGTCGCAAAGGAAGTGGCAGAGAGTTATGCTGGAATGTGGCTCTGTTCGTGTGAGGCCAGAGATGACTTTTCAGAAAATCGCACTTGAACGGTTATGCCAATATAGGGAATAAATGGATTTATAGCCGAATAGGGGCATAAGGTCACAGTATCGATCAGGAACCTAGATAAACACATAACACCCACTCCACGTATTCATGTCCATCAAATTACTAAAACTAGAGCAATAGGATGCATGTGTAACATTGCCCACCCCAAAATACATAAATGCATTCGAAATAGGCGTACTTGAAATACATGAAATTTAGGTACTGTACGTTTTTTGAAGCATAGAAATCATTCAAAAATTATTGCATATGAAATCAATGAACGATTATGCAAAAGGAATTACACATGAAGTATCTCTGACAGAAGAAAAGCGAGATAAATCATCACATATAAATGCATTGTAATAACATGTGTGCTAGAGGCTGGTGTAACTTTGTTATGTCTCTAGATGTGATTAGAAATAGAAGTGTGAAGCTTCTGTTCTCTAAGAATAGTTTTTACGTTAAGCAAAGAATTGTTCGTGCCAAAAAAAAAGTTGAATATTAAAAATGTTCAATTCAAAAGAATTAATGCTTGAACGGGGAAAAATAAAGTTCCAAAGCTTTTAGCAGTCTTTGTTGATCAAAACTGAAGGCCGAATTCAGAGTTCATGGGAACGCTGTGAGTGGGAAAGCTTCTTAAAAGTTATTGTTTCTGTACGGGTGAGAACATCGTGTCAGACAGGCTCTCAAAGAATTGGTCTACAAAATCAGGTGACAGTTCAACCAAATTAGATAGCGCTGTAACTTGGCAGGTGTGAGAATGATTGCTGTTATCGTAGTCAGGAGCAGCAATGCTCACAGAAGGCCGTACCTGGGTGATGTTGCTTTTGTCACTTGCTCCACTGTTACCACCTAGTCGTAGTACAGGAGTCTCAACGAATGCTGTCATCAGGATTGGTAGCCGCTGGGGACAACACAATGCGTGAGCCGTTATTGGACTGAGCAAAGTATCGACGTCCATTGGTACTGCTGATGGAAGTGAAAGACAGATGTCCAACACGCATTCATCGCCGCATAGCATACATCTTAGTACCGGTAAGATACAGTTCTGCCATATAGGTCTGAATGAAAGGAACCAGGTCATGTTTAGATCTCTCAGCCTGGCCAATCCAAGGACGTTAGTTATCCTGTCCCGGTAGCGCATTGCTAGGATTGTCTCTTCCATTCCCATGGGAGCTATGTCTGAGTTTCGGCTTGCCATAACGAAGCAGGAGGGTCAAAAATAAAATCCCTGCGACGAGTCCCAAAAATAATGGTATGCCGCCAAAAACAGAGTGTACAAAATTAGGAACGATTCCCAAAATTGCCTGGAAGGGTGTTAGAAGTCCCGTAAAGACTGTCTTAAATATGCCTGGGATGCTTGTGGCACTAGAAATGTTAAGGAGTTGGCTCAACATTTCTACGAAATGCACGGGCAATTTGTTGATAAAAGGTCATGAACTTCAGTAGCTGTCCTTGCAACTAGAAGATCATACGTCTCTTTTGATGACGTTATAGGCACTGTTGTCTGTAAAAGCACAGATTTCATTTTGCTTAATGTATCAATTCGTATAGAATAGAGATTCAGACGAGGCCAGATGGGAGTCACTGTGTCTGCAGGCCCACTCGGAAACAATGCTTGCATACAGCATTTGACCATGGATGTTACTTTCACTAGATAACTTTTCCCTGGCACGAGGCCACAACATCTGTGATCCGTTCTAAGAATGTAACTCCCGTTCGAAAGTTGCATAAAGAAGGGCTCTATCTGAGTTGCAGGTGTGACTAGCTGGTGGCATGAAAGGTTGTTAGAATTTCCATCACATGCTCCGTGTAAATTAATACCCTGACACAAAAGTATACCGCTTAGTGAATGTTTACAGTTCTCACCACTAAGAAATACATTTTTGTCGCTGTCACTATAGCAAGAATGAGTGTATGGTAATTTCCATTCAGATTTTACATATCCTTTACCCAATTGTTCATATTGGCCAGCAGGTATGTACTCAAGGCACTTTTTAAATCGGAAAGTTGTTATCGGAATTGTGATAATTCCGTGTATTATCCATTCAATGACAGGACTCTCTGACATTGTCAATGGTAATCTCTCGAGTTTTTCGATGCTCAGGATTGTATAGTCTGCTCCTTTCTGTGCCAAACTGATCTGTTTATCAGTAAGGTTAAAACTGGAAAATAATGACGTTGTGTTGATTAAACGCCAAGGCACATAGCCTGAACGAAGATTTTGCAGCGTCCAGCCTAATTCTATAATAGAACGTAATTGAGACTGGCCATGTTGTAACATTAGCAAATCTCTGTCTATCACATCAAAGGCAGAGGATACAATATTGTCCAACGAATATATTCTGGAAGACAGAGTCATTAACCCATTGTCCACTACAGAAAGTGATTTCTCCAAATTAATACGATCAATTTCTCGTATTTTCTCAGCAGTTTCAATTTGCTTTACTTTCCAAGCCTCGTTGTAAGCAGCATAGATACTGGTCGCTATGAAACGCTTTTGACGCTGTTTGCGTGGTCCAAGAATGAAATCGCGCAAATCAGCACCATCTTTTAGTAAAGACAAGTGTTGCTTAATTTCAGCCAGTGTGGATGATGTTAGCCATTCAAGGCAGAGCTTCCCTACACTGTATGTTGTTATAATCCCTGGATGTTGTCTCTGGGAGTATCTTGAGTCTAATCTGGTCATTTTTAACCCCTGTGTTTTATTCAGGAATCTATCTTGAAAGCTGTTTGTGTCAGTAGGCCAGATTAACCATTTTTTCCAATCAGGATGTGTTCTGTTGAAATGTAAAATTTGTGACACGTCCAACTCAATATGTGCGGTTGCATTTTCAGGTATTGGCTTTGGTATAGACGGTGTTTTAAGGTCTTTGATCTTAGCTAGGCCAAGACAAGATGTTTGGTGTATTGTGTCATTTAAAAATAACATTTGTTCTGGTATCATGCAGGTTCTAAATAGTGCTTCAATGCCTTGCACCTGCCAATCTTTTGTACCCCAAATTGTTTTCGTTTCAATATTATTTTTCCAATAATCAAAACCAAATGTCATCATTTTGTCATAAAATGCTTCTGAATATATCAATTTAGAATTTGTCAGCATTGTTTTCATTCCTGTTTTATCTAACAGTTTGTAATAAAACGTTTCTGCATCACTGGTGTTAAACCCTGAGAAGTATTTGAATTTCTCAAAAAATGCTTTAGAACTGCTTTTAGGTGGTGTAGAACAATGTTCCCATTGATTATACATAAAAACATTTCTAGGCTGTGCAGATTTATGCAAGTAATGATCACCATAATGTGTGTAACAGAATAATTGCTCATAACTAGATGAACCTTGTAAATAATCATGATCTGTGAATCTAGCTGACATTACTAAATCAGACATCATGTCATTAATACTGTTAAAGTCCCAATCATCAGAGAATGTGCTAGGTTTTACAAAGTCACTTAAGGAAACCTTCAGTTGATGAGGATACTTCAGGATTTCGACCGGACCATATATCTCATAGTCTGTTTTTTCCCCTACTACCCCACCAGGTATTGGAATTGCTGTGACATTTACTGTTGACAGTTCTCTTTTCTTCACGTGGGATGATCTGTGTTGTTTCAGGACTAGGTTGATGTTCTGACTTGCTGTGTCCATTCAATTGTAATAAACTTTCCTAAAATTAAAACTAAAATTAGGCATAGTAGGAGTATGAATACCCCTGAAATAATCCAATGCTCAATCAACGGTGAATCCAGATATAGTTCTTTGATTTGTTGAAGGAGTCTTGTTGTATTTTCTTTAGAATACTTTTTTGTTTCTGGCATCACTTCGGGGTCGTTTTGATCTTCAGAGAAGTTGTCGAAGTTGATGAAATAACCAGAGGCAGTTCTGTCAATTGATGGGATTGTTCTTTCAATCTGTCTTTCGGTAGCACTTTCTGATGCCACATCATTGTAGACTGGTGTTGTTTCTTGACGAACTGTTTCAATCTGTGTCTCAAGAGGCACGAGTTCCATGGCATTATTGCATAGTCCTTCATTTTGCACTGCAGGCTGATCGAATGTGATTAGTCTTTCAGTTTGAACCTCTTGGATTGTTGCAAGTTTGGGTATTCTGTTGTTTCTTGGGAGTCCACTGGGCCTACTGTTGATTATAGGCCACATGCTTGTGGTTTTACCAGATCGATAGACACGACTCTGTTCTCCTTTTTACCAGCAAGGGGCGGTAGCACAACTGATCTTGTTCCGGTGACTGCCAAGACAGGTACTGCTTTCCTGTAAGAAGGCCCAAATTCCTTCTTAACCGCGATCTTTTCTCTGACTAGATCCCCAATCTTTGGAATCCAGACAGGCCTTGCTGGGGCTGTTGCTGGTGGTGCCTCGTCAGTGGTACTTGGCTGTTGCTTTAACTTTATGTTGCTTAATGATTTTCTTGTTTCATTCAGTTCCTGTAAAACAGCCAAACGATCCTTTACATCAAAGTGCGTTGTTTCTTCTTGTACCACTGACATCTGACTATCGAGGTCCTGAATACGCATTCTAATTCCGAACAATAGTTCGTATGGGCTGAAACCTTTTAGAGAATTTCTTGGCATGTTGTTAAGACTAGTCTGGACACTTATTAAATGTTTGACCCACCCAGCGCCTGAACCTAATACCTTCGCTGTTATAGATTGCTTTATGTCACGGTTTTTTCTTTCTACCACACTATTCCCTTCGGGGTGCGACGGACAAGAATACCGCAACCCAATTCCCATGCTGGCCATGGCCTCCTTATAGGCTCGAGAGCTGAAAGCAGGACCCTGGTCAGAATGGAACGTGGTAATTGCGTATGTGCCGATAAAGACTCGCAAATCTTTTATAACCGTTCTAGCGTCAGCCGAGCGCTGGGGCCACATCCATATGAACCTCGTACAGGAATCCACTGCTACCATGATATATCTATAGTTGCCGTCCCTTTGTAGGGGACCACAGTGGTCCAGGTAAACACATGCAAATGGTTTATCCGAGATAAGAAAGGGTGTCTGCGCTGGTCGTTTTACTGTTGATACTTTTATCCTTTGGCATATGTCGCATTCTAATACATACGTTTTAGTTTGTATTCCCAAGCGAGGCCACCAATATCTCTGTTTTAATAGTGATATTGTTGCGGAAACGCCAGCGTGTGCAGATGCAAGCCCTTCGTGTGCCGCTTTGATTAGTCCTAATCTGTGTTCCCTGTTTGGAATTACTCTATCCCCCACTCCAGGGATTCGAGCAAAAGGAACATTATTCGTATCCGTCAAGTATAAGTACTTTTCTGGAAAACCTTTTGGGAGTGTTTTCTTATCATTTTTTTACTGACGCACTGACAGCTTGTAGAATATCGCTGTCTATTTTTGTTTGTGACCGAGTTATCGCAGCTACGGAAGCCGTTTGCACAGCTGCCTTCGCGGCTTCATCAGCCAATGAATTCCCTGCAACGTGAACGCCATCACGTTGATGACTCAGAGTGTGTATCACGTGAGTCTTTTGTAGTTCTTTTTGCAAAAGAACTACCTGTTCCCAAAGCATTTTATGCTTTATTGTGCCACCTTTTGCATCTTTGAAACCATTTTCCACCCAATTCTGCAAGTATTCATTATAAGATTGTACGCAATAAAAAGAATCGCACACTATTAGTGTGGGGAATTCGCGATCTGTATTTTCTAGCGCCATCTTAAATGCTACTAATTCAGCTCGTTGAGCCGAGCAATCTCCTAGAGATTGTGTTTTAGTGACCAGTGGTCTAAATTTTCCTTTGTGCCAGCGACCTTTTACAATCGCGCACGCAGCACTGTAAGCTTGCTTACCCCCAACTGCGGGTTGTGCTGATCCGTCAGTATATATAATACTTCCGTATTCTTCGAGAGGCAGGATTTCAATTGGCAGAGGACATTCATATTCATATTGTAAAAATTCCTGTGTTTTTAAGTTAGGATCAAATTCGTAAACTACGTCTGTTGCAGCAAGAGAATTTACCCACTGAATCCATCTCGGATGCAAAGCTTTAGCATTAGGAATGCTTGCTTTAGTTACCGCTTCCAAAGCTGGTATAGGTGTTACGATTATTATTTGTTTACCTTGTGCTAGGGGCCTTTCTTTTGCTACAGCAGTCTGAACCGCAGTTAGAATTTTCTCTGTTGAACTGAATTTTATTTCAGCCTTTGTGTACAAATGTGATTTGTAAGCTATTGGTACCTTTTTTCCCTCATTAGAGGTCAGGTACGTGAATCCGCATCTCCCTGGGATGACTCGGATTACAAGATCGTGTGTATTGTCACATGTATCTAATTTTGTTTTTGCTAACATGTCTGTTTGCAGTGATCTCAAAATTTCTGTGTGTTTTTGAGTCCAATTGATTTGTTTAAAATCAGGTTTAATTAGTTCGTAGAGAGGTTTAACCCTCTCTGCGTAATTTAGAATGTAAGTTCTTCCGAAATTCAGAAAACCTAGAATGGATTGTAAATTCTTCAGCGTTTTTGGAGCTTAGAGTACAGCGCACTTCTCTAAGAAGTTGTCCGCTAGGCTTTTTCCTTCACTTGATAATTCGTACCCTAAAAACAGTACTGTCAGATGGGCAATTGGAGACTTTTTAAAGTTGAATTTGTAACCCTCTGCTGCGAACCCAAGTATAATGGTGTTCACTCTTTTCAAATGAGTATCCAAGTCGTCGTCTGTGAGATAAATAACATCTACGTAAGATAATGCCTCATCATCATAGATTTGTAGTAACTCTGTTACCCTGGCTGAGAATAGTCCTGGGCTGTTCTTGAACCCCTGTGGGAGTCGACAGAATTTTTTCTGCGACCCAAATACGGAGAAAGCGGTCAAATATCTGCTTTCCGGTGCAATGTTTTGACAAAAGAAACCATTAGATATGTCTAATGTCGTTTTATATTTTTTCCTAACTATATTATTCATTAGGGCTGCACTATGCGAGTTTTGTACTGCAAAAGTTTTGCAACATGTATTAAGGTGTCTGTAGTCCAAAACTAGACGATATGAATTGTCTGGCTTGGAGACAGGAAACAAAGGATTGTTCATTTGAGAGGTGCATGTTTCAATCACCCCCTGGTACTCAAGTTGATCTAAGATCTCCCTGACTTGTTTTTTAGCTTCTTGCTTTATGGGATACTGCCGTTGGGCAGTTGGTTCACTTTTCAATTGGATTTTGTGAGGAGGTGAATCCTCATCCCATCCTACATGATTTTTATATAATGCAGGTGCCTGGGCTACTGCCCATTTCCTTGCATATGTATATTTTTTGTGAATCGGAATGTGATTCGAGAAGGCAGGCATAATCACTTCTTCGCCACGAGGGCACTCCCTGACAAACTCTGGGGGCCAATCTTTCTCAGCTAACAGAATATCGTAGCCTTTTGAGAGCTTATCCCAAAATAGACCCTTAATTTTCCTAGTCTTATCACCCTCTATACGCAATGTTATTTCGTATATTTTATGGGGCTCGCTAAGTCTGGCGTCGGCAGTTTCAACTTGAATGTATTCATTCGTGTCCACTGTCTCCAGATGACTCATCAAGATCTTGCGCGCTATACTGATTTCTGCTGCACTGTCCAACATTGTCAATGCCCACTCCCCGTTTTTCAACTGTGTCCTCAGTATTCTCGGCATGGTTGATTACTCTAATACTGGCTACCTTCTTTTTCTGAAATTGAGATTTTTTACTCTGAGCAGGTTCCTTGTCTTTGGACTTGGTGTGCTCTCCTGGGTCTGACCGTCCTCTTCTTTCCGAATTCTGTGGAAGAGATCGAGAGGGACGTGTATCAATACTTTGATATCTATCAGGTTTTTTCAGATTATCCCTATTTCTAAGGTTATATCTTTTCTCAGAGGGCTCCCTCTGGGGAGACTGGCGTTCTCGAGTCGGAGTTCTTTCCCTCCGTCGAGGAGACCTTCCTCTGGACTGGAAAACTTTTTCCTTGGGAGTGGATTGTTTATTTCCATCCCAGCTCTTTTTAGGAGTGTTTAAATTATTTTTAATAAATAATTTTTCAGGATTTTCGAGCAGTTGGGGCTTTACCGGTTTCCCACCCAAGCTGTCTCTACCTAATTCTTCATAGCATTTTTCTATGATTTTTGCAAGCTCAACAGGATCTTTTATATCTGTTTCCTTCAACTTCTGGCGGATCGCCACAGATGCTGCTTCTCCTTTAATGTTGGCTAATAATATAGCCGAGACCTGCTTGAAGTCTTTCAGTAGTTTCATACCTAGATTTAAAGCGGGCTCTGGACCGAATTCATTTTGAATCCCTTTTAGCACTTCTGGTATTACCGCCATAGACGGAACACCGTGTGTTTTTGTGTAAATGGAAGCAAAGACTGTACCCCAAGTGTCGCAGTCCTCCACGTGTGGTGCGATTCCCATTGGAAGGCAGATGGTCAAGATTCTGTGTTTCTCAATAGGGGTAGTATCAGGAAATACTGCCTCTATTTGAGTGATTTTCTGTGCTAACCAGAAAGGAATTTGTTCCCGTTTAACGGGTGTTTTACCAAGACATGACTGTATGTTCTGTGGTGTAATTTTATTTGTGTTCCCCTGATGAGGGGTCAGCTGTGGTGTATTAACAGCTGGTTGGACTGTTGCAGTCCGCATTACATATTGGACTAATTGCCTATGTATTTTAATTAGTGTTTTGAGCTGTACTAACAGCTCCTCCTTGGACATTTTTACAATGTCAGGATGTGGTGTGTAGCTGGCTAGAACCGGCCACGTGGCTCCTGGTCTACCTAGAGGACCGAGCCTGGTAATGTGATCATTGTGTTTTAGGGCGCCATTAAACCAGAGCAGGTGCTCTTGAAATTTAAGTGGAATTTCAATCTCATCGAAAGGAGCGTACTCTTCCGGAGGTTTCTCTATTTTGTAATAGTGAAACTCTTTTGTTCTAGCGTTTACCGCTGGAAAATTTATCCATGAATAGAATACCTCTGTCTGCCGATACTCGTGAGCCTCTATCACGAAAATTACTGTACCACCTTGAGGTGTCAGTCCGTTCTCTATAAGTTTTAAAGTTATAGATCTTCTTAAGTGGACCGGGATGATAATTGCATCCGGGTCTGTGTGTTCGGGACCTTGCTGAGTCGCATCTGCTTCGGCCCCAGTGGTTCCGTTATTTTCTGGCATTGTTAAAATGCAAGGTTTGCAGAGTAGGTCTCCAAGGAGACAAAGATTAGGTGCACAATATTTTGGAACACTGTATCCTTCAACGTTGAATAAACCAGAGCTTTACATAGGAATCTCTTCCTACTAAGGTCGGGCGGATTTTAACCTTTCACCCACTCCAGACGTCTATTGGAGTATTTACGGGAGAAAGGGGTCTGTGTGAAATATGCACGACTGAGTTACTCTAACGTCTTGCGTTAGTTTATCGCCTTACCAAACGTTGGGTGCCATGTAGTGTAGTTCCTAGTTTCCCACTAGGCCCTGCGCATTGGAATAACATAAACAGTAGTATCGACGTGGAACTGCGTATATTCGAGGCCTCCACTGACTATGCTAAACTTAATTGGGTGTGTTACCAACTAGCTCAGAGGTCACTGGAAACTTTCTTCTCTGCATGGGAAGTGATCAGCTTCCCTGGCACAGACAAGAAGGGATTCAGCTTTCCAACAACCGTGCAACATGACAACTTTGCTCCTCAGATCAAGAGTCAATCTCTAGGGTCGTGTGAAACAATAGACATGTATTTCACTCAGTCAGTCTAGTGCAGTTTGCTTTCACGAGATGTAGAGAATAGAGAGACGGGCGTTTGTCAATAAAGGGTTAACATTTATTGAACAGTCTTTCTTCTCGTACAAGAGAAATGTATTGCCACAATTGCAAGACTTGTTATGATAAAAAGTACGTACAGTAAGATAAGGATTGCGAAATAGAACTGTAAAAGCATTGATATGGTTTCTTAGCCATACAATGGTTTAAAAGTAATAAAACGATGTGAGGGTGGGCGTTCTGCGGGCCGGAAAAGCAGGCGGAGAGGCCGTATATAGTGAGCTATATTGTAGGTTTATTTAACAGGAAGGCAGATGGAATGTCAGAGAACAAGAAAAACAAGGGGTGTCCGGATTCGCTCTCCACTCCGGGTCTTGGGTGTAGTCCTGGGTCTCGGATACTTCACCGACAGCTCCGATGCAGGGGAGGTCCACGGAGGGCAGTAAGAGAGGAGAAACAAAAGGACCGTTAGTCTTATCCTTGGTTTCGGAGGCTATATACCGAACACCGTCACCCGGGAAGTGATAAAGGGGGGAGAAGAGATATCGTGAGGAAAGGAAGACACAGGAAGGCAGGAACGGAGGGGGGGGTTGATAGAAAGGGTGTCGGGGTGGGGGTGCGAGGAAGAAGTAAACGGTCGTCACTCAAACAGTGCATGTGCTATATATTGATATTTACAGTGCAGGGGTCGTGATTGCTAAAGAGAAGGGTTATTTACAGGGCTTTACAGGAACTCCTAGTGAGTGGGGTTTAGCGAAGGCTTTAAGACACTCACCCGGTCCGCCGTAACTCTCCAAGTGAGTTACGGCCGCTCTTCAGCCACCTCCTGTGGGCTTCCACCACTCTTCCGTCCACTCCTCGTCGTCACCCGTCAGTTCTCCTTCTCCAGCGCCAGTCTGAGCCTCCTGCCACGATACTCCGACTCTGTTCTCTTCTCGTGTCCTGGTTTTATCCAGTTCTGACTCTGCCCCGAGGGCGGGACTTCCGGGGTCGGAGGGATATACTCCCTCCGTGCACGTTGTTCTGGTTGGTCCCTGGGGAAGAGAGAAGGGCGGGGATGCGTTGGTTATGGCTGGCCTGCCGATTCCTGTATGTCTCATGGTGTCTGGCTTGCACGTTCGTAATCCCGGTGGAAAGGACGGAGGTAGGTGCGGGGGAGGGCAGCCTCCATTGAGGGGCGGCGGGGACGCCGTCTCACATACCCTTCCCCTAGCTGTCCTTCTTGTACAGGATGGGGTATGAGGGTAGCGTGAAAGGAAATCGGCGTTGCCCTGGTCACTCCCCTTTCGATGTAGTGTTTTGAAATGGAATGGCTGAAGGGAGAGAAACCAGCGGAGGACCCGGTCGTTCTGGCCTTTGTTCCGAGCCATCCACTCCAAGGGAGCATGGTCGGTGTAAAGGATAAAGTCTCTGCCCTCCAAGTAATATCGCAGGTTGTCGATGGCCCATTTTATGGCCAGGGCTTCCTTTTCCACCACCGCGTAATGTTTTTCTCGAGGAAACAGTTTGCGACTCACGTAGAGGATGGGTCGTTCGTTCCCTAAGGCATCCTTCTGGGACAGTACGGCCCCCAAACCATGCTCGGATGCATCTGTTTGCAGAATAAAGGGCAAGGAGTAGTCCGGGGGTACCAACACAGGGCTGGAGGTCAAGGCATCTTTCAGGTCCGTGAATGCATTCCAGGCTTCGGGAAAGGGTTCCGTAACATCTCATCTGAGCGGTTCGTTTTCTTCAGGAGATCCGTCAAGGCGGCGGCTCTCTGAGAGAAATTAGGCACGAACCGCCGATAATACCCTAGAAGTCCTAAGAATGCTCGGAGTTCTCTTTTTGTTTGGGGAAAGGACAGGGACTGGATAGCTACGGTTTTACTTTCCTGGGGTCTTATCAAACCCTCCCCCAGTAGATATCCCAGGTATTTGACCGTTTTGGCCGCCAGAGTGGTTTTGGCAGGGTTGATGGCGAAACCAAAGTAGCCTAGGGAAGAGACAACATCACAGAGATGCTTCACATGTTGGGGCCAGCTATCGCTAAATATGACGATATCGTCCAGATAGGCGCCTGCGTAGTGTGCATGGGGCCTCAGGACACGATTCATAGCCCGCTGAAAGGTGGCGGGTGCGCCATGAAGACCAAAGGGCATGACAAGAAATTGGTATAACCCCTCCGGGGTGGAGAAGGCTGTCTTTTTTTTGTCTTGTTCCCGGAGAGGTATCTGCCAATACCCTTTGCAAAGATCTAGGGTTGAAATATACTTTGCTTTCCCTATCCTTTCAATCATTTCATCCACCCGGGGCAAGGGATAGGTGTCAAAAGTGGACACTTTATTAACCTCTCGAAAATCTATGCAGAAGCGGACCGACCCATCGGGTTTTGGGACAAGGACGATAGGGGAGTTCCAGTCACTGACTGAAGGCTCTATTATACCCATCTTTAGCATGTCGTCTATCTCCTGCTTTATCACTGCCCGACGGGCCTCGGGGACTCTATAGGGTCTTAATCGGACTATTTTTCCTGGTTCGGTTTCGATGGTATGCTCCGTGACACTGGTTCGACCAGGAGAAGAAGAGAAGACCCCATTAAGAGGCCCTAGGGCTTTGCGCAGTTCCTGGGCTTGTATAGGATGCAGTTCAGGGTCAACACACGGGTCAAAAGGAAAGACCAGGGGGTTGTTGGTTCCTGAGAACACCGGACGGGGGCCCTCCCACTTTTTAAGCAGATTCACGTGGAATATCTGGGAGGTACCGCGTGTGGCGTCTAATTCCACCTCATAGGTAACTGGCGTCACCTACCGGAGAATGGTGTACGGACCTTGCCACCTCCCCAAGAGCTTCTGGTCGGACGAGGGCATCATGAGTAGGACCAGATCGTTGTCAGCAAATACCCGGGGACAAGTGCCCTTGTCGTATTGCTTCTTCTCGCTGGTTTGGGCACTCTCAAGATTCTGCCGGACTATGTTCCGGATCATGGCTAGGTGAGTTTTTAGGTTTTCCATATATTCCGGGAGTGGCCGTGTTCGATCCGGCTCTGCTTCCCAGGCCTCTTGGGCCATGTCTAGGAGGGTACGAGGAGGACGGCCATACAGGAGCTCATAAGGGGAGTAACCCGTGCTGCTCTGCTTCTTACAGCGTATGGCGAACAGAGCTAAGGGCAGAATGTCTTCCCATCTTTTGGCTTCTAAGCCCAGGAGTTTTTTTTAGTGTCTGTTTTATGGTGGCATTGTAACGCTCTACCAAACCATCCGTTTGCGGATGGTATGCCGAGGTATGGATTTGCTTTATTCCCAGCTCAGCACAGACCCGTTTCATAAGAGCTGAAACAAAGGGGGTACCCTGATCAGTCAGGATTTCCCGGGGAAACCCAACCCGAGAGAACAGGGTGATCAGGGCTTTCGCTATAGTCTGGGTAGTAGGTTGACGTAGGGGAATGGCTTCTGGGAAGCGGGTGGCATAGTCAACTATCACCAAAGCATAGCGACACCCGCTGCGGGAGGGCAGGAGGGGCCCTATGATATCCATACCTATCCTGCTGAAGGGGACATCAATGAGAGGAAGGGGTTGCAATGGTACTCTCGGGGGTTTCTGACGACTGTTTTTCTGACAGACCACACATTCGCGATAGTAGGTTTTGATCATCTGATATACTCCCGGCCAATAAAACTTCTCTAAGACTGCTTGACTGGTCTTCTCATCTCCAAAATGGCCTCCTAAAAGATGGCTATGAGCAAGGAAGAGGACTTTGTCTTGGAAGGGACCGGGAATGAGCAACTGTGCGGTCTGTTGGGTCCCCCCTCCCCGATACAGCAACCCATTTCTCTTGAAAAAATAAGGACCTACTTGTAAGGGGTCTTCGTGGTCAAGGGCCCTTCCCCAAGCTTCCTGTAGGAGCGGGTCCTCCTGTTGTGCCGCCCTGAACTCTCTATCGGTCTGCCATGGGTGTTCCTCTGTTAACACGGGGTATGCACTGACGTACTCCTTCTCCTTTCTCTTCTGGCTCTTGGGTTTATGTGGTTTGGGCGGTCTATCCGGAGGAGTTTGTCCCGGATATGGAGCGTCCTTCCACCACTGGGTCAGGGACTCAGACGTGTCATGAAGGAGCGTAGGTAATCCCGGATAATCACTACCTAGAATAGCCTGCTCAGGTAGTGTGGGGACAAGACCTACGGTTAGGGTCGTTCCGGGGTCCCTCTTATGTTGGACTTGCACTTGAGTAGTAGGGTACCGCTTGGTGTCTCCATGTACACATTGGATGGCTACTATTCCCGTAGGGCTACGGACAGGTTAGGCCAGATCTTGTGGTCTTATTACGCTCTGGCGACACCCGGAGTCAGCAAGGGCCATGAGTCTCTGTCCGTTCACAGTCACCGGACAGTGGAACGGCGGGGGAGTGGACCCGGGAGGGTTGCACAGGTAGTTCCTTACAAAGCCAATGTCCATGGGTTCCTCCTTCTGGGGACACATCCGGGCGATGTGGCCGAACCCACCACAGGAGTAACACTGGGGTCCAGGGTTGGGGGGCCGGAACAGGACCGGAGGGCCCAAAGGGGAGATGGTTCCGATCTTCTCACCAGTTGGGGCCGAGGAGGACGTGTGGTCATAGGGTTCGCATTCCTGGTTGAATGTTCCTCTTTTCCCCGCTGGAGCTCGTGAGCCCTGCTGTAGGCGGAGGCTATCTCTATGGCAGTTTCGAGAGTGAGCCTGGAGTGTTGCCTCACCCAGCGCTGGGTGGCCGGGTGCAAGGAGTTCAGAAATTGCTCCAGATAAATTTTCTCTAGGATATTGTCTTTGGTAGCCGTCTCGGGTCGGAGCCATCTGTTGGCGAGATCCCTGATTCGAAAGGAGAGGGCCCTTGGGTTTTCCTGGGGCCTCTCCTTGGCTTGTCGCAATTTAACTCTATAGGTGTCGTCATCAATGCCAAGGCGTTCTAGGATACACCGTTTGATGTCCGCATAAGGGGTGGTGCCTTGTATGTTGGGCTGCTGGTAGGCCGCCTGCAAATCGCCGGTCAAAAGGGGACCCAAGTATTGACCCCAACGATCCACAGGCCAATTGGCGGCTTGGGCTAGCCTTTCAAAATTGGTGAAAAAGTAGTCCGGGTCCTCTCCCGGGACGTACTTCTGCAGGACAACTGACAGGAATGATGTGACCGGCCTTGGTTGTCCCAGGGCAGTTGTCAGCTTTTCCATTGTTTGTTCATGGGTCGCCCCCTGGCCTTTTAGGACGTCGTGGAGCTGTCCCCTATCGTTTTCAGCGGTCTTTAGGAATTGTTCCATAAGCTTGCCAAATTGCTCCTGGGATTCCGCCATCTGTTTAACCACGGCCTCCATGCTTCCAGCTAATCCCACTTCTGACACCAGATGTGAGGGTGGGCGTTCTGCGGGCCGGAAAAGCAGGCGAGGAGGCCGTATATAGTGAGCTATATTGTAGGTTTATTTAACAGGAAGGCAGATGGAATGTCACAGAACAAGAAAAACTAGGGGTGTCCGGATTCGCTCTCCACTCCGGGTCTTGGGTGTAGTCCTGGGTCTCGGATACTTCACCGACAGCTCCGATGCAGGGGAGGTCCACGGAGGGCAGTAAGAGAGGAGAAACAAAAGGACCGTTAGTCTTATCCTTGGTTTCGGAGGCTATATACCGAACACCGTCACCCGGGAAGTGATAAAGGGGGGAGAAGAGATATTGTGAGGAAAGGAAGACACGGGAAGGCAGGAACGGAGGGGGGGTTGATAGAAAGTGTGTCGGGGTGGGGGTGCGAGGAAGAAGTAAACGGTCGTCACTCAAACAGTGCATGTGCTATATATTGATATTTACAGTGCAGGGGTCGTGATTGCTAAAGAGAAGGGTTATTTACAGGGCTTTACAGGAACTCCTAGTGAGTGGGGTTTAGCGAAGGCTTTAAGACACTCACCCGGTCCGCCGTAACTCTCCAAGTGAGTTACGGCCGCTCTTCAGCCACCTCCTGTGGGCTCCACCACTCTTCCGTCCACTCCTCGTCGTCACCCGTCAGTTCTCCTTCTCCAGCGCCAGTCTGAGCCTCCTGCCACGATACTCCGACTCTGTTCTCTTCTCGTGTCCTGGTTTTATCCTGTTCTGACTCTGCCCCGAGGGCGGGACTTCCGGGGTCGGAGGGATATACTCCCTCCGTGCACGTTGTTCTGGTTGGTCCCTGGGGAAGAGAGAAGGGCGGGGATGCGTTGGTTATGGCTGGCCTGCCGATTCCTGTATGTCTCATGGTGTCTGGCTTGCACGTTCGTAATCCCGGTGGAAAGGACGGAGGTAGGTGCGGGGGAGGGCAGCCTCCGTTGAGGGGCGGCGGGGACGCCGTCTCACAAACATATATACAGTCATATATACATTAGGCTAACATACTCAACTGGTGCTTCTAACTAAGCCTACCCCAGTGTGCCTGACCTAAGCCTAACACGTGGAAGGGGAGTAAGTAAGTAGCTTTAAGTTAAGTTGGTTTTGCCAAGGTTTGTTTCAAGAATTCTCGTCTAAGGGTTTAGTCAACACCATACCTCTGAATAGAATGATGGAGGATTGGTATCTCCTTCAGGGGTCACTCTCGATATCCCAGTCACCCGCAAGGGTAGACCTGAAACGCCGGAGCTGGATTTT
The DNA here is from genome assembly GCF_964263255.1 of Lissotriton vulgaris. Classification (NCBI taxonomy): domain Eukaryota; kingdom Metazoa; phylum Chordata; class Amphibia; order Caudata; family Salamandridae; genus Lissotriton; species Lissotriton vulgaris. Next base: position 45,593 of record NW_028254719.1, on the reverse strand, counting down.
TCTGCACGAGAAAGGCAGCGGCTCTTCTTCAACGCGTCGGGGAAGGAGGGGGGACAGCGTCCGCGGGCAGCTGGAATCTGCTGGATGTCTTCGCAGAGGGACGGCTGTTCAGCTCCTAAGCGTACTGCACCATCGATTGCGCTTTAGCAGCGATAATGGTATCAGTAGCTTCACCACCAAGGGGACAGCAGTCTGCAGCGACAGGGTGCTAGCTTCACCAACACGGGGTCTTGCAGACAGCTAACAACAGGCAACGAGCAACGAGCTATTGCTTAAGCCAACGTTGGTAATATTTATACCTGACAGGTGCCGGGTTTGACGCAAGTTTGCTGGACATAAGACGTCAATTAAAGATGTCACTAGGAAGTGATAGTTATCAGTTGCTCATTAGAGTTCCATTACTAATCAAAACACAGCAAGCGGGGATTTCCAGGTTTGCTGAGTTTTTATCTTGTTGAAGAACTCGGAGTGTTAATCTAGGAATATCAGATAGTGACTTCTGCTCTGTCATTGTACTAATTGGTCGCAAAGGAAGTGGCAGAGAGTTATGCTGGAATGTGGCTCTGTTCGTGTGAGGCCAGAGAGGACTTTTCAGAAAATCGCACTTGAACGGTTATGCCAATATAGGGAATAAATGGATTTATAGCCGAATAGGGGCATAAGGTCACAGTATCGATCAGGAACCTAGATAAACACATAACAGTGTCATCCATGTATTTTCAAGGTCACTCACCAAAATCAAACATGGACTTTTCAAGATCCTAGAGAACTTAAGAACTTTATTCATATTCAATCCAATAGTGGCATGGACACCTCTACTTCTCCTAGTGGCTGATTGAATCATCATTTACATTTGTTGTTTTATCCTCTTACAGCACTCCTGATGGTGTTCTACATTCAGGTTTACCTTTAGATAATTTTGAATACGTTCTTATGGGCTTTCCGATTGTTATTTCTTCTCTTATTACTTACTCTTCTTTGATCATGTGGCATGTTCGTTTGTTGAGTACATTATAATGTACATCCCTATTGTACATCCCTATTGTAGTTTCCCTGTTCTCATTTGCCTTTTTTATATCCTTCTATAGGTTTGTGATGTTCTTTCCCTCAACCCATGTCGCGCTTATCCTTCGATTTATGTCCTGGTGCGGTTCAGACTCCCACTCTTCGAGCGGTCCGTCTTGTTGAGTGTCACCATTGCCCCATTTCCCTCTTTTATGTCCCCCTCAGGTACGTTATCCTCAGTCATCCTTTTGGATATGTACTGTCTCCTTGTATTTTCTTCCTTTCTTCCTTCCCCTTCCTCTTCTCTCCCTTTTTCCTATTCACTGGTTCAACCCTTTATTCTCTGGTTCTATTCACTTTTCTTCCATCCTTGCTCTTTCATTTTCACCTCCCGCACTTGTACAGATTTCTTTTTCCTTTCTTTACTTCACCCGGCCCTCTTTTTGATGTTCCTTGTTGTATTAACTTCTTTTTACTCCTTCTCCCATTTTGCGGCTGTATGTTATGTATAAACTTTTTTCACTTTTTGTTTATATCAATTTTATGCTTTGTATAAATTCAGATTTGTTTCCTGGAATGTAAAATGTTTTATTAATCCCATTAAAAGGCAGAGAGTCATTTCCCATTTAGCATCTTATAACCCTGATATAGTCCTTTTGCAAGAAACCCACCTTACTGCCATTGAATCCCTTAAATTAAAAAGTAATTGGGTTGGTTCAGTCTTATTTTCCCCTTCCGACAATAAAAAGAATGGAGTTGCCATTTTGTGTCATAAAAAATTAAAATGTAAAGTTTTGTCACAAGAAAATGACAACGAGGGTAGATGGGTACAAACTAAGCTGCTGATTAATTCGGTACCTTTAACTGTTTTTAATGTCTATGGTCCTACTCAACCTGACTGCTGTTTCTGGCCTCTAATTACAAACAAATGTATTCAACAATTTATTTTAGGTGGAGATTGTAACCAGATTGTTGACCCAACCCTCGATCGTACATCCTCAGTTCGCTTCATTCCTCATAAAACACAAACATTTTCTTGACACTATTTTGCAATCATGTTTTACCAACTCTTGGAGACTCTCCCATCCTGATACTTTGGACTATTCTTTTTTTTCTCCTCCTCACAGATCTTTATCTAGACTGGACTACACCTTTGTCTCTCAACCCCTTTCTCAAAACTTCCTTTCTTCTTCTATTGAACCCATAGTTATTTCGGACCATGCTCCCATTGTAACAGATCTTGACTTACTTCTGCCGCGTCCCAAGCCTTCTCGTTGGCGTTTTAATAACACACGTCTTACTGACCCTAACTTCTCATCATTTCACACCTTTACTAAGAATTTCTTTCTACTTAATTCTGACCATAGAACCCCTCCTCATATCCTCTGGGACTCATTTAAAGCCACTGCAAGGGGATTAATTATTATTGATTTTGTTTGTAGGGAAAAGAAGCAATATCTTCATAAACGTAAAACCTCCCTAGCGCATATAAAATCTTTAGAACATAAATTTTAAACTTCTTTGGATAAATGTATGTCACCAGATCTTTTATGAGCGAAATTTGAATTTAATACATTTACTACTGATAATGCATGTTCAATTCTCCTTCGTAGTAGTGCTCATTATTATGGTGGTCGTAATAAGTAAGGGAAACGTAGCTAATTATCTAATATCTCGTAAAGAGCGTATTCTAATAGAATCTATTTACTCCCCTGATAACACTCTCCTAAATAAAGATAAGGAAATACTTGACCAATTTCAATTGTTTTATCAACAGCTCTATACTCCAGAATCTCCTCCTACTCCTCATATTCAGAAGGATTTTGAGAAACCTCCTAATTCTCATCTCAATTTTCCAGGCCTTGAATTTGATATCTCACTACATGAACTTTTCATGGCTTTGACAACCCTTACTAAAGGTAAAACACCCGGTCCTGATGGTTTTCCGGTTGAATTTTATTTACACTTTTCTTATCTTTTACTGCCCAAACTTTTAATTCTCTTTCAGTCATTTTACTCATCTGGTAAGGCAGATGGCACTTTTCAGGATGCCACCAGTTGTCTTATCCCAAAAGATGGTCGTGATCCCACATTTTGTAAAAACTATTGTCTGATTTCTTTAGTTAATGTGGATTATAAATTATTTGCTAAATTAATTGCATTACGCTTGGATACCCTTATGCCATGTGGCTTAGTTAAAGGTAGACTCACCTCTGATAATTCTCGTCTTTTTCTTAATGTTTTGATTAAAGCCCCATCTCTTTCTATTCCTCTGGCCGCTATCTCTGTTGACGCGGAAAAAGCTTTTGACATGGTTGATTGGTCTTTTTTGTTTGCTTCATTACGTTGGTATGGCTTTGGTCCCAAGTTCATATCTCTTATATCTCGGTTATACTCTGCACCCAACGCTTCAGTGCTTGTAAACGGTCAACTTTCCTCATCCTTTACTCTTCAAAGAGGAGTTAGTCAGGGCTGCCCTTTATCCCCACTTCTTTTTGTCCTAGCTCTTGAACCATTTCGGTCCTCCATTCGTAACAATAATTCCATTTCTGGTTTTTCCTATGGTAACAATCAATTGAAACTTTCTGCATACGCAGAGGATATCCTTTTATTTATGTCTAATCCAGAAGTGTCTATTCCCCCTTTACTGTCTGAATTTGAATCCTTCTCCCTAGTCTCAGGTTATAAGATTAACTCTAATAAGACTGAAATTCTTCCTTTAACCAAAACTTGTCTTCCTCATCTTTCCTCCTCGACTGGCTTCGCCTGGAATAGTTCAAAGATCAAATATCTAGGTATTTGGTTTTCCAACTCCATTTCCTCCTCAATGAAATTAAATATGTCCGCAGTTTTATCCCGAATTGATCAGCTGTTTTCCTCCTGGAACCCTCTTTTACTCTCCTGGTAGGGTCGATTGATAATACCCCCTATTCTAATTTATATTGTTTTCATGTTACCTGTTCATATTCCTGCCCTCTATTTTAAACGTATTGACTCCTCCCTCTCAAATTTTTTTGGGAAGACTAAGAAAGCTAGAATTTCTCGTTGCCATTCGCAAATCTAAACCTAATGGTAGAGTTAAATTTCCAGATTTCCGTCTTTACCATAAATCCTTTTCTCTACGTCAGGCATCGCGATGGCTTTCATCAGTCTTCCCCTTTTACTCCTCTTTGGTTCCTCATTGAACAAACTTTATTATTACCCTTTTCTTTCGATGAGGTGATACGCTTCTCAACCAAGTCTCCCTATACTTAATTTCTTTTATTCAAACATACTTCCTCTCTTTTAAAGTCCTTGGCTCTCCCGAATACATCACACGTGAATCATTTTTAAATACCCTCATTTGGTAGAATTCGCTTATTCTTTTAAAAATTAGGCCCATTTTTTAAACTCTTGTAGATTAAAGGGTGTCATATGGGTTAATCATCTCTTTGATGGATTACTACCTCGTTCTTTTCCCAAATTTCAACATCTATTCAACTGTCCACATTCTTTTTTGCAGAAATTTACCACTCTAATGGCAATAATTCTTGATTGTTGCTATTCTCTTCCTCCTTCAACATCATTATTACCTCAATCTCCTCTTCTTACCACTTGTCACTCTCCCTAAAGCATCTCTTATTTATACATTTTTCTCCTTTCCCAACCCAGAACGTGCTAAGACTAAATTGGAACTTGCTTGGGAAGCAGATTTAGATTGTACTTGTTCTGTTGCTCTCTGGGATAAACTCTGGGCCCGATCCTTAAAAAGTTCCCGTCTGCTTCTCTCACTCAATCTTTATTTCATCTATATCACAGACTTTATCTTTCTCCCCTTTCTTTGTCTCGTTTCATACCCACTTCAGATTCTAACTGCTGGACTTGTGGTACTTCACATGCTTATCTTCTACATCGGTTCTTTTTCTGTCCTGTGGTCTCTGCTTTTTGGGACAAAGTTTGGTCATATCTTTCTCGCATTTTTACACTTTCTATTCCATATTCAACCGGTCTTCTCTTTCTGGGAAATCTTTCAGACTCCGTAGAACTTCCTTCACACTTTGATGGTCTCTTCGATCTCATGCTTGCTCTTGCATTCCAACACATCTCTTCCAATTGGAAATCCCTTACTAACATTTCCATACAGGGTTGGTGGAACACTTTATGACATTTTCATAGACTTGATACCACCTTTGCCTCTTCCTGCAAACTAATACGAAACACTGATCTTTACTGGTTACCTCTCACCACATTCCTGGATCGATTGGCTCCTCAGAAATCTACTCATGTCAACTCAGAAAATGTTAAACCTCCTAGAAGGACTTCAACTCTCTCCTTGTTATTTATTTATCTTTTACAGGTTTCATATGCTATATCACCTTTTTATGCTGTATATTTTGTATTGGAAATTTGTATCATTTGTTTATTTGCCGTAATCGTTCTTAATATCATTATTTTGTAATACTATTCTTTTCCCCTTCCCCTTCCTTCTCTCTTTAAAATCCCCACAAAATGCTTTTTGATTCCAATTCATTGACATTAGCACTTATTGTTCCTTGCTATGTTTAAACATTTTTTACTGTTTCTGCTGATGTCTGTTTGCTTATAATTTTCTTCAATAAAGCTCTTTAAACATAAAAAAGAGACTTTACAGTTAGGTGAATATACCAGTTAAAATATGCCATTAAATAAACAAAAGAATTGAAATTCACCAGTTATAGATATCTTAAGTACCTATATCTTGAGACCTAAATTAACTACAATCTGCACCCTTGTCATGAACTGCTAAATTGACTTGTTCTATGAAATCATTGATAACATCACAGCAACATCTGAACTTACATCATTAATGACAACTCTGAGCATAATAGGGGGGTTGAGTTAGGATTGCTTTGGGGCAAGAGCTATAGTTACTTGAGATAACTGGGGAATTTCAGTGGTTTTGTTTGTTTAAAATTAGTTTTAAGTGACTTTTCACCTAACTGTAACTGCCCTTTAAACTTAATTTTTTTAGTGAAAAAAAATATTATTACCTACTGGTGATTGCAAGTAGAGAGTTATAGTTAGGACCTAGTTTCCATAGGGAGAACGTTTTTTCCTTTGCCAATAACTGTGGTGTTGTTTGACGAATCCTCGTGAAATTTTCAAGACTAGTATGACACTTGTGGAAATCGCAGAAATTGCTGTTAGTATAAGCTGAAGCCATTTTAGTTGTGGCATCCATTTTTCTAGCTATGTGATTCTCCCATCTGCACTGTTGCTTGCCTTTCTATTCTGCTTGAGTCATCAACTGTAGTTAACTCCTTCAGTACTGAGCCAGAGCACTGTGTGAGCTCAGAAAGGCCTGTAGCTGCTAGAATGCACCTGTTTTAGAATGCAACTGTCAGGCTATTTACGCTGATGTAAGCAGTTCTGTTTCCCCTCCCACTTTGCTGACCAACAGATTTCTGTCTGCCCATGTTAGTGGATAGCTATTCCTGTGTATGCTTCTGCCTTCTATTTGAGTCTCCATGTTTACTGTGTATGAAAGACCCTTGGTTTCTGTATTCCTTGTACTACCTCATATAGTGCCCGAGGGTGTTGTATTGGTGTAGTCCCACTCATGAGTGATTAATAAACTCGTTATTTGATATTCTAGCTTCTGTGCCAGTCTCTATTTTGTTGGATTAAGGACCAGTGGACAGATATGGGTGAACCCCTGCACCGGTGGGGCCCCTAAAAAGGCTCATTTCCACACACTCACTTCAGCTGCTGTCTCGAAAGTATTGTGGTGACCCGTGAAGCGGGGGCTGAGAAAAAGGGAGACCCAAAACGCATTTGCTTGCGTTAATTCTCATTTGAAATATAGACACATCTACAGTCCGAACCGCTGAACAGATTTACACCAAATTTGTCAGAAATGTAGCAGTTGGTCTAGATAAGTGCCTTCTTGGTGTAAATCCATTCAGTAGTTGGGGAATTAATATAAGAAATTAAAATTTGTATATTTGTCAAAGCCAAGCGCACTGCTGGATTGCGCTTACCTGCACTTGCACCTCTGAGGCTCGCCGCACCCGCTCCGCGGGTGCCGCTTCGTCGTGGGACCTGTGCTGTCTCTGCCTGTTTACTGAGGGGGCATGCCTGGTGGGAACAAGGGAACCAGCAACGCTACAGGGCTGCGAGCGTGCAGGGACTACCTGACCCAGGTGTCCCTGCGAGACCGAGCCCACCTTCCGGTCCGCTCTCCCTGTAGCTCCGCCCCCCGCCCATCGGAAGGCCGTAAAAGTAGCTGGTCAAGGCCTGGACCCTTGGGATACCCTTGCTTCGTTGTCAAAGCCAAGCGCACTGCTGGATTGCGCTTACCTGCACTTGCACCTCTGAGGCTCGCCGCACCCGCTCCGCGGGTGCCGCTTCGTCGTGGGACCTGTGCGGTCTCTGCCTGTTAACTGAGGGGGCACGCCTGGTGGGAACAAGGGAACCAGCAACGCTACAGGGCTGCGAGCGTGCAGGGACTACCTGACCCAGGTGTCCCTGCGAGACCGAGCCCACCTTCCGGTCCGCTCTCCCTGTAGCTCCGCCCCCGCCCATCGGAAGGCCGTAAAAGCAGCTGGTCAAGGCCTGGACCCTTGGGATACCCTTGCTTCGTTGTCAAAGCCAAGCGCACTGCTGGATTGCGCTTACCTGCACTTGCACCTCTGAGGCTCGCCGCACCCGCTCCGCGGGTGCCGCTTTGTCGTGGGACCTGTGCTGTCTCTGCCTGTTTACTGAGGGGGGACGCCTGGTGGGAACAAGGGAACCAGCAACGCTACAGGGCTGCGAGCGTGCAGGGACTACCTGACCCAGGTGTCCCTGCGAGACCGAGCCCACCTTCCGGTCCGCTCTCCCTGTAGCTCCGCCCCCCGCCCATCAGAAGGCCGTAAAAGCAGCTGGTCAAGGCCTGGACCCTTGGGATACCCTTGCTTCGTTGTCAAAGCCAAGCGCACTGCTGGATTGCGCTTACCTGCACTTGCACCTCTGAAGCTCGCCGCACCCGCTCCGCGGGTGCCGCTTCGTCGTGGAACCTGTGCTGTCTCTGCCTGTTTACTGAGGGGACACGCCTGGTGGGAACAAGGGAACCAGCAACGCTACAGGGCTGCGAGCGTGCAGGGATTACCTGACCCAGGTGTCCCTGCGAGACCGAGCCCATCTTCCGGTCCGCTCTCCCTGTAGCTCCGCCCCCCGCCCATCGGAAGGCCGTAAAAGTAGCTGGTCAAGGCCTGGACCCTTGGGATACCCTTGCTTCGTTGTCAAAGCCAAGCGCACTGCTGGATTGCGCTTACCTGCACTTGCACCTCTGAGGCTCGCCGCACCCGCTCCGTCGTGGGACCTGTGCGGTCTCTGCCTGTTTACTGAGGGGGCACGCCTGGTGGGAACAAGAGAACCAGCAACGCTACAGGGCTGGGAGCGTGCAGGGACTACCTGACCCAGGTGTGCCTGCGAGACCGAGCCCACCTTCCGGTCCGATCTCCCTGTAGCTCCGCCCCCGCCCATCGGAAGGCCGTAAAAGCAGCTGGTCAAGGCCTGGACCCTTGGGATACCCTTGCTTCGTTGTCAAAGCCAAGCGCACTGCTGGATTGCGCTTACCTGCACTTGCACCTCTGAGGCTCGCCGCACCTGCTCCGCGGGCGCCGCTTCGTCGTGGAACCTGTGCTGTCTCTGCCTGTTTACTGAGGGGGCACGCCTGGTGGGAACAAGGGAACCAGCAACGCTACAGGGCTGCGAGCGTGCAGGGACTACCTGACCCAGGTGTCCCTGCGAGACCGAGCCCACCTTCCGGTCCGCTCTCCCTGTAGCTCCGCCCCCCGCCCATCGGAAGGCCGTAAAAGCAGCTGGTCAAGGCCTGGACCCTTGGGATACCCTTGCTTCGTTGTCAAAGCCAAGCGCACTGCTGGATTGCGCTTACCTGCACTTGCACCTCTGAGGCTCGCCGCACCCGCTCCGCGGGTGCCGCTTCGTCGTGGGACCTGTGCTGTCTCTGCCTGTTTACTGAGGGGGCACGCCTGGTGGGAACAAGGGAACCAGCAACGCTACAGGGCTGCGAGCGTGCAGGGACTACCTGACCCAGGTGTCCCTGCGAGACCGAGCCCACCTTCCGGTCCGCTCTCCCTGTAGCTCCGCCCCCCGCCCATCGGAAGGCCGTAAAAGCAGCTGGTCAAGGCCTGGACCCTTGGGATACCCTTGCTTCGTTGTCAAAGCCAAGCGCACTGCTGGATTGCGCTTACCTGCACTTGCACCTCTGAGGCTCGCCGCACCCGCTCCGCGGGTGCCGCTTCGTCGTGGGACCTGTGCTGTCTCTGCCTGTTTACTGAGGGGGCACGCCTGGTGGGAACAAGGGAACCAGCAACGCTACAGGGCTGCGAGCGTGCAGGGACTACCTAACCCAGGTGTCCCTGCGAGACCGAGCCCACCTTCCGGTCCGCTCTCCCTGTAGCTCCGCCCCCCGCCCTTTCTAACTGCTATAAACAGTGTTTAGTCTCCCGCAGCGCGGGACGCAGCCCGGGGCAAAGACCGGGCTAAGAGCGGGCCGTTTGAGGCCGTTCGAGGACTGAGTGGACTGGACTGGCCCACCCTCTTTCGCCTTTTCCCCCGATATTTCTTCTACTGCGTCTAAATAGGTAAACCTTTATATCATCCTATTTCCACTGCTAGTTTTGGTGGTTGCCTTTGTGTAGCTAAAGTTATGTGCACTAGGTTAACTCGGAGTAAGGCTGTCAAGGGTGGCCCACCAATTAATGGCCCCATGGATGATTTCATTGCCCGTACCAATCTAGCTATAGACCAAGAAATTTCTAAACTTCAGACTCGGGTCTCCCTGGAACTGGCAGCTGCTAGAAGATTGTCCCAGGTCATTGCAATTTCTAAAAAATCCTCCCTAGGCCACATAGCCACTGAGGTGACCCCGGAGCGTCCTGCCATTCCCCATTGTGTAGTCACGCAGGTTGATGTTCACCAGACCCCGATTCCTCTCCCCCTTTCCCCGCCCTTAGAGCTACTATCTAAGACAGACGCAGCGAACCTACCAGCTGTTTCTCCCAAGCAGGTTGCTATTTCTAACCCCCCCACCTCGGTATTTCCCAACTCACCTAGTTGTAACACTATTAATGGCAAACAACCTAAAAGAAAACGCAATTCTCGCTCTGCCTACTCTCGCAAGAAGGCAAAAATTGCGGTAGCACAACATCTGAAATGGACTAGTGTTCCGGTACCCAACGCAAAAGGAGAGTGTACCCCTAGTGAACGGCCACTAAGGGAGGGAGGGGGAGAGGGGACAGCCACTGCTCCCTCCACTATCACTCTAGAGGATGAGGGCTTACATGTAGAGGGTTTGGAAAAGAATGAAGGGGAATTCATAGGTTTAGTTTGGGAAACTCTCAAGAAACTTCTTTCCCCCCTCGACCTCAGACTCTCACGCATTGAAAACAACTTGCTCGAGATGGAAAAGAGCATTATTGCTCTTGCCACCCTCGGCCTGAGAAGTCTTGAAAAACAGGGTCCCCCTGTAGCTGACCCATCAACATCAGTCCCCACATTACAAGCCCCGCAACCTCCCCCCCCCAGTACCAGCCTCTGTACGGCCGGTTCCCAAACCGCGGACCGTGGGTGTGGATCAAACTTCCGTTGCCCCTAAACCTAAGGCTCCCAAGCGTCCTATCCCACAGCCATCAGTAAATCCCAACGCCGGCGTCCCTCTTAGACCCCCTCTCAGTGAAGTGGCGTACCAACCAACTCAGGGCCCTCCTGTTAAGAATAACTTTAGAGGGGGCTACATTGATCTTCCTCCGGAAGCCAATGATTATGTGGTTGTGTTGACGGGCGTCCCCCAGATTGGAAATGGTCAACACGAGAACCACTGGTCTCTGAAGAACAAGATAATACATTGGCTCAATGTGAATAGACCAATTCCAAATGGCCGGAGAAGCAGAGTTTTGATGGTACGTAGAATTCCCTGGGTGGGTCCCACAAGGAAAACCAGTCCAGGGGACTGTATAGTGGTGATCTTTGAGGACCCTCACACGGCACATCACATCTGTTCTTGGCCCATCAGCGAAGAGTCTCTTGTTATACATAGGCCACTGTCCTTCTTTTATCCACCACGCCCCAGACATATCCAGGTGGATGACTGGTCACTGGTACATCACCACACATGGAAGAGTCAACCTAACAACCAGAAGGATTTCCCTTTACATTGGAATGGCCTTCCAACCTCTAATAGGTTTTGCGGCCTGGAGGAGGTAGATTGACTCCCTAGCCAACTTGCCCATCAATTAATGGAAAAAGCACCTTTACCCCAGGCATTAGGGCTCGTAGAATCTCCCCCCTTGTTTCTCCCCCCTTGTTGATTGAACCTTTAGTTCCTAGCCCCCTAGGTTCAGTAGGAATACCACTTACTTTGCTTATAGATGGGGGATTGATCGCTTCATGCACTTTTGATTCCCAAGACGTAGTCGAACGGCTGGATTCACCTTGTATGATTCCCCTGTCACCCAGTCAGAATGTTCCAATAGATAGGAAGCTGTCCGGTGTAGCAATGGCTCCTAATTACCAGCAGATTGAGTCACCACTAAGGTTATCTAGAGCGGCTGCAGGGGTGGCAGGCCCTGTGACCAATTCGGCTATACCTGTATATTCTCCAAGGCAGATTACCCCGGGTGAACCTTTGCTAAAGATTCTAAGCTGGAATGTGGCAGGGCTTGCCCGTAACTTTGAAATCCCTGAATGGAACGCCTTTTTGGAACCCTATAACATCTGCCTCCTACAGGAAACCTGGTGCCTAGAACCCAGGCACAGAGTAGGCTTTACAACCTACTTTGTTCCAGCTTCCCAACAACATGGATGCAAAGGTCGCCCGTCTGGCGGCCTTCTTATATGGGTCAGCATTGCACTAGGTTTAAGTGTAAGTCAAAGGACCACTCAATCTCCTGACCTCCAGAGGATAACTATACACTGCCAAGGGGGAAGGAAGTTAGAAGTCTTCAATCTTTATTTGAGGGGGGCCAGGGGTGGGGCATCATGCCTATCCTCAACAGGATTAAGCAGCGATTTAGCTGCCTGTAATATCGATTCTTATGTTCTCCTTGCAGGCGATTTCAACTGCTGTTTTGAGCCATTGGCCAGGGAGGACATTTTGGACACTTCGGAAGAGGATACAAGGAGAGGTATCCCTATCCTGACCCTAGATCCGATCCCGAAATGGACGCAAAGTGCGATAGACATCAATGCACTTTGCATGGAACACGACCTGAGACCAACAAATGGACGATCCAAATCGGATTCTATGGGTGCGCATACTTATAACAGGACGGGACATACCTCCAGAATTGACTATATCATGTTGAATTATAATCTTTGGTCATTTCATCAAGACATGGAGGTTATAGCGTCTTGTGATAGTGACCATAATCCTCTTTCCTTAACCCTCACTCCTCCTTGGCAGGTTGGGATCCTAGACAAGTTTGCCCACAAGTGGAAATCCACCCATGAAATTGTTCCTTCAAACTGTGGCAGGTGCCTAAAGTGGGCAAAAGCAGCAGCGGATGAAGTAAGGATGGCGCAAGCAGGGACCATCATGTCAGTGGTGGGGCCACGGCTCGATGCCTTAAGTCTCACCAGTCAGGATGTTTTACCGATATTCACAGAAACTATTGTGGCTTTAAGCGAACTGTTTACCATTCCCCAATCCAGTGCGAGGGCTGGATCGAAAGGTGTTTCTAAGGCAAGAGACAAGTGGTATTCCTCCAAATGTCGGGCTGCTAAGGGGGAACTTATCTCCGCAGTGAAGAACAAGGACCCAGTCAATACCAGAATTGCTAGGAAACTCTACAAAAAAACTGTGGCTGAGGCTAAGGAGGCTCATGAATACAATTTTTGGTGGGAGCTAGTGGAGGCAAGTACTAGGAAAGATTCCAAGGGGTTCTGGGATTTGCTGAGAGCCAGGGACAAGCCTCCTGATCAACAGTTAACCTGTAATATCCCTGGTGACAACTGGTTTGCCCACTTCTCCAAGCTATATTCTGCTCCACTGGGGGCACTTCATCCAAGTTTGGGTCTTTTGCCCAGCCCCCCAGTTGACATCCCAGTTAATGACTGCCCCTTCACCAGTGAGGAAGTTGAAAGGGCAATCAGGTGTATTGTAACCAATAAGGCTGCAGGCCCTGATGGGATTCCGGGTGACTTGCTGTAGAAATACCCATTATTGTGGAGCAGATTAATTGCTTCACTCTTAAATGAGGCCTTAATGGGAGGTTCTCTCCCTGACTCATGGAGGGGTGCTGAGGTTGTCCCTCTTTTTAAGAAAGGTTGCAGGGACGACCCAGCAAACTATCGCCCTATCAGTCTGCTGGACTCAACACAAAAGGTTGCGGGCAAAGTGGTACTAGGTAGGATCTTGCAGTGGGCTGAAGATAACCAGATCCTGTCAGATTTCCAAGCAGGTTTTAGAACAGGGACAGGCACCATCGAGCAGACATTTCGCCTCTTAATGATATATTGGAAAGTGGTGGTGCTGGGTGGGGGCAGTTTGTATCTAGTCTTTATAGACTTGCGAACACCTTCGACCTGGTCCCACGTGCCCAATTGTGGAATGTCCTCGATGGGTTAGGTATACCCCCTTACTTGTTGGCTTTGCTTATAAAATTTCATGAAAGCAACTTTGCTCAGATTAGATGGGGGGTTCAGGGGGAAAAAACATCTCGTATCCCTGTAAATAGGGGCGTCCGCCAGGGGTGTGTGCTTGCCCCCACTCTGTTTTCTCTTTACGTTAACAGAGTGGTGGAGCATCTTCTTCAACATCCATCAGATGCACCCTCCCTGGCTGGAAGGAAAGTTACGACGCTCCTATTTGCGGATGACACCCTCCTAATCTCAAAATCACCAGCAGGTATCCAAAAGTTGCTTTCTAGCTTCAAGGCCTTTTGTGATACCAAGGGCCTGTCTATAAATATAGGCAAAACCAAATTCCTTGTCCTTAACCCCCCCAAGAAATCTGTTGCCCCTCCTGCTCTAGACTCTGTTCCACTCGAAAGAGTCAAAGAATTTGATTACCTGGGCATCCGTCTCTGCGACACCATGAGTTGGAAGGCACACCATCAAAAGGTGTTTCTGACCCATAAGAGGGTCGCAGGTGCCCTGCTCAAAGAACAACGTGCCTCATCTATAAAACCTATTGGGGCACTATTAGACATTTACAGGGCAAGGGTGGTGAGTGCAGCATTGTATGGTGTGGAACTGTGGGGCATTCAGAGAGTTGACACCTTATCGCACCTCGGAAATAACTTCCATAAAGATCTTATGAGGTTACCCCACAGTACCCCTACAATCCCCCTCTTGCTAGATGCAGGCACACGCCCAATATGCGAGCAAGCAAGGCTACGTCCCCTTTTATTATGGGCCAGGATATGGAACGTCCCTGAACTGTGTAGCTACGCAGATGCCTTAAGTGAACTCTTATCCCTTTCGGGCTGCCATAAGGTAACCTGGCTCAAGGAGGTTAAGCAGCTTCTCTATGAGTTGGGGTTAGGAGACGTTTGGGTCAATAGATCAGCACCGTCAAAACAATTGCTGAAGAAGGCTTATTGGTCTTGGGTGGACAACGAGAGAATGTGCAATCCTAAGCATTGTAAATCTGTTGCTCAGTTTCTGTTAGTTAAGGAGCTCCCATATAGGGAACCCTATCTGGATCTAATTCATAACTCGGGCGACAGATCATTATACTTCAAATTTAGGGTGGGAGTACTCCCCTTAGGGTTGTTAACTTCCACCTGGAAACCACCATTACAAACTGTACCATATTGTCCCTTCTGTGACTCAAGGGTTGAGTCCGTTGCTCACCTGTTGTTTGAGTGCTATGCTTATGCGGTGCCTAGGTCGAGATGGCTGAAGCCTTTATGTAGGAGCTTGGGTACTAGATCACATTTGGAAGCCTTACGCATATTGCGTACAGATGCCCGACCCTTCTTTTCCTGCTGTATGGCAACATTTCTGGGCTGGGCTTGGCGAATAAGAACTGCAAAGAAACTTTTGATCCAGTAATGTGTTTCTGCCTGCACTGTCTTTTATAATTTGCCCAATAATGCATTCTTTTAATCCCACTGTAAATCTGCAGGATTTTTAGATTGTTCATTGTTAAACTGTTTTTATTATTGATGTAATGTATTGCTTTTATGATATGTTTTTATATCGAAATAAAGCTTCAATCAATCAATCAATCAATATATAGGAACGTGGTGGCTCAGAGAACCCTCCTGGTCTCGTGTTGAGATCGGATTGGCTGCCAACAATTCAAACTAGGAAGTATTGGCAGTCATCTTAGGACTTGCTTTAGCCGAATCCCACAAAAAATTTTTACATGACAAGAGAAAGGATTAGGATAGGAATACCCTGACCCCCTAGGCCTCTTGGGTGGGGGGGACCCAGCCAAGTCAAATAAGCAGTTTTTTTTATTTCAATTGGAGCTGCAGTTCCAGCCCAAAAAATTTAAAAAGACGAAGCTTGGACTCCAGCTCTTCTGTGAGGTTGAGCCCCCGGGTGGGCCAGGCCCCCGGGTCATGTGGGAAGTAAAATGAGAGGGGCGCACTGGGCCCCCCTTTTGGGCCTCCATTATACCCCAGGGACCACCACCTCCACAGGGCTCATATAAGAAATGTTGCGGAGAGCCATGAAGACCCCCACCCGGGCCCCCGGGACCACCAGCTTCCCGGGTCTATTCTAAACATGAGGTGGAGGGTTGTGCGGACCACACCGGGCCCAGGACCTCCACCTCCCCCGCCCTATTTTTAAAATTTAGAGGGGCTTTCTGCATTTTAAAAAGCAGACCACAACTAAAATATAAATAAAATAAACAAGGATTCCATAATTTACATATTCAAAATTCAATTAAATAATTATTTACAAATAATAATTAATAGTTAATCAATTAATACTTAATTAACTTCTCACCCTATATCCCTACCAACATAGCCTCCCGCGACTAAAATATAAGTAAAATAAATCAGTCCTGACCAGGGTTCAACACAACGACCAAAGGGGGTCGAGCCTTCTCGGTCTTGGTCCCGCAGTTCTGGAACAAGCTACCAGGAAACGCTTGTAAGGAAAAAGCCCTTCTCCCTTTTAAAAAAAAAAAACTGAAGATCCTCCTCTTTACAGAGGCTTAGACATGCTGGGACCAACATTCACCCACTGGGGTAGACATTAGCTACTCTCCCTTAGCGCTTAGAGACCTGCCGTGATTATGCGCTCTATAAATCCCAATTAACATTAACAGTATTCCATATTTTACATAATTAAAACTCAATTTAATAATTAACAATAAATTCTTAATTATTGCATAATTTACTTACAACCCTGGACCCCTACAAACCCAGCATCCCGCAATTAAAATGAGTAAAATAAATAAGTATTGCATAAATGACAATTAAAAAATGTATTAAACATTGGTAATTGTTCATTAGGACTTAATTAACTTCTCACCTTTTACCCCTACAAACCTCGCAGCCCACAAATCACATAACAGAAAAAATAAATAATTTACAAAATAAATATCAATTATATAATAAAATTAAACTTCCTAAATAATTCATAATTAATTTTTGCGTAACTTCCCACTATATCTCCCTACAAACCAAACCCACTACAACACTATAAATTACTATTAAAACTAATTAAAAAAAGTCTAAATCACTTAAAATTACAAACTATATTTAAGAAAAAAATACATTTATATAAACAATGGCAACACATAACATTACTATATTAACTACAACACATTCAAATAATTTAAAAAATCTATTTTTAACCACTATGTTATAGAAAACAATATTTAAAACATTGATATTGTTGAAAACGATATTACTTACCCCAATATACAATACTCTTGCTCATGAAATGTGTACATCACAATATTTGTGTGTCACGAAATTACATTTACAGTATTTCTGTCTCCCTAAATTTTTAAGACCACTTACAGTAGCATATTTCCAAATGTATAAAAAAATGTACATCTATCCGATAGGGTTGGAGATACACCTAAGACACTATTTGAACTAACTAATTCTGGATGGTCAGCTTCATGGAATATTGTGATGTGCATGTACTGTTTCTATCTGGATTACTTAATCTATTATCTAAATACTCCCTCCCTTTACTACTACTTCTCTTTCTTCTGACCCCTCCTTACACTGCTGCATACCCACGAATACTCCACTCGTTCCCGTACCACTCCCCTCTTCCTCACTATCCAGCATAATCCCTGGCAGATAGCTTGAAGTTCTCCTTCCTCTCTACTCTCTCAGCTTTTTTTTCCTCTCTCCTCCTACGCTGTTCATTTCATTTTGACCTTTTCTCCTCCTTCCTTTATCCCCCCCGATCTCAAGGATTACGTGCCAGAAAGCGCTATGCAGGGCTCCACGGCTAAGTACATTTTTCAGTTCATTGGGTGGGATGGAGGCTATTCCGTGGCAGGCTTGGGCTACCAGTGTGGGAGATGGGGGGCATAAGGAATGTTCTACATGTTATTAAGTGCACATCAGCCACATTTGTTAACCCTGTATTTAAGGTCACACCAGTCATTGTGTTGCAGGAAGTAGCACACTACAGCACAGCCCACACCACTTAGCTGGGATGGCTGACCCTGGAGCAACCCGCACTACTGATGTCAGAGTTAGCTATAATTGTCAGACGTGAAATTTTAAGGAGCTGGGTAACCGACGTAAACTTTGTCACATATTAGTTTATTTGGATGGACACAATATCCATATAGCATTGCTACAAGAGACACACATAGGAGATGACACCAACATCACCTTTGCCACTCGATGGACATCACACAGAAGCTTTGTGATTACTCAAAGTATACCTGGGGCACCCCCACGCTTATTCAAAAGGGCACACCGTATCCACCACAGGGCTCCCTCAGTGATTTCCAGGGACAGTATACTTTGATTTGGGGGAGACTAGCTTCAGCGTCCATAACAATCATCAACTGTTATGGCCCTAACACTGATTGTTATTGTTAGTAGTATTTATAGAGCACTTACTGTTACCCGAAGTCCTGCAGGGGAACTAAAGTGGTGGGAGTATGGTTGAAGATTTATTAATAAAAAGCCATGTTTCTAATGACTTCCTGAAGGCCAGCATATTGGTCATGCATCTAAGGTGTAGTGGAATATCATTCCATGCCTTGACTGCACTGGCCACAAAGCCTCTGCCACCCCAATTGGCTTTTTTTTTTACAAAGGGCACCACCAGCCATTTTGCGTCTATTGACCACAGTGGTCTTTTTGGTACATTCCAGTGAAATCGCAATTTTAAGTAGTCTGGCCCAGCTCCATAAAGGGCTTTAAAGACCAGGCATAATGCTTTAAACTTGGTGTGCTTCTTGAACTGCAGCCAGTGAAGTTTACTGATCTCAGACGAGATTGAGGCAAAGTTTTGTGTACCAGTAAGAAGTCTGGCAGCAGCGTTCTGCTGGATCTGCAATTTATTCATGAGCCCTTCCTAGATATTAAGATATACACTGTTACAATAACCCCGTCTGGACAGTGTTAGGGCTGTGATGACAGTTTGTTGAGTGTCTTTGGGCAGCAGTGGCATTATTTTCCTACAGGATCTCAGGATATAGATGTTGATGACGCCACTGTGTTCACTTGATCCCTAAAGCTAAGATTAAGATTATTTCCTTTCTGCTAGGAGTGGGAAGAGGACCCAGTGCATATGGCCAACAGTTGGGGGTCCAGAATTTGGGGTTGTTACCGAACACCACCACCTCCATTTTACCAGAGTTGAGCTTTAGGCGATTTTGAGCCATCCAGATCCCCACGGTATTCATGCAGTCCTGGAGTTGGGACGCAGTTCCCAGCAGCTCTTCTTGCCGTATAGGCACTACAATTTAGGTGTTGTCCGTGTAGGAAGTCAGACTAAAGCCGAAGGATTCAATTAGGGGCACCAATAAGGACACAAATATTAAAGAGTGTCGGAATCATTGATGACCCCTGCGGGACTCCACAGGGCAGAGAGAATGATTCGGCCGCAAATTGGCCAAGGGAAACTGTTTGAGTTCTGTTTGATAACTCCCCTTTCTTTGATAGACTGTGGAGTCTAATAATGGATATAGTATCCACACATCATTTTGGGAGGGGACTTTAACATTGCATTAAACGCGACTATGGATAGATCCCATCCATTGACCCATTATCACACCTTGGCTAATCACCATATTCAGGACATCATGGAAGAGCATCAACTATTGGATGAGTAGAGAACGCTCCATCCCCAAGAAGAAGAGGGCACCTTTTACACAGCATCAGCCAATACCAGGCAATTAGGAGTCAATCACCAAAGAATAGGAAATACCGGTAAGGACACCATTCTACCTTGTAATTCTGTCTTGAAGGAGGTCCGTTTTTTCGTAGGTCTCTTCCCCCTTCTCTGAATCTTCCATTTCACTCATAGAGTACATTAATGCCACCTTGTGGTGGTCTATGGCACTGAAGAAATCTTTGCATATTCGAAAAGATGACATTCCTGAAAAGGAAACATGAGATGACTTAGGAACAGGAACAAAAATGACAAACTATGTAAAGAAACACATTTGCATCACATCACTAAACCAAGATTTGTACCTCCTTTGACTGCACATAGAGTGCCCCCCTATGAAGCCTCCTCACCATGACTAATAATTGAATATGTTAGGTCTAGAATCTTGAAACTTCACTGGTGCAGGTTATGCGCCAATCATCGCATTGAACGTATGGTGGCCTAGATCAAATGTGATGCACTATAGGAGGACTTCTAGAGTGTATGAAAACTCAGATCCTGAAAGCGGATCAAGAATTATGATGGGCACATTTTTGATTTGTTTGGAATTCATAACACTTTATTGGCAGATTAACAACTGTACACAGGCAAATTGGCAGATGCTATAACTAAAAATACTGAAAGGGCTGAAGGATTTTCAAAAGGAGACTTAATGGGACAAACTAAAAAGTAATTATCCAAAAAGTCTGACAGCTTATCTTTACCAAATAATGTCACAATTCTCTTAGTTACAAAATATTTTACAGAGAACAACATTGGTATACATTTGTTAGTCAAATTTATGCACTCTCTCTCCCTTCCTTAATCGTAGTTACCTATGCCAATCTATACATCTTTAGAACACATAGGGAGCTAAAAATGTAACTTCATCATATTTGTTTGCAGCCTGCCTGTAGAAACTGAGCATCTTCACTCATATTGTATGTATTGGCTGATGAGCAGTGTACCTACTTCAAAGTAAATGCTCACCACGGGGGACTTGGATGTCTAAGAAGACATCTCCTGCAAATTCCATGTGCAATCTTTTCACAACATAAACAACACAGGTTTTGTAAATACACCTGAGAGGACCTGCTAAAACCTCAAAACACCTCTGTGCTACAATTCTGGTGTGAGCCTCCAGCAATCAGCTTCACACTTCCCATTCCAAAGGTTCAAAAAGCCTAGCAAGCATTGTACTCTCATGAGCTACAACACCCACATTCTCCAATGCAAATCAGAGCAATGCTATAGGTAGCTAACACCAACAACTTGTACACTAAAGAACTGCTCTCCTTAAAGAAAAATATAAAGAGCTTGGTAACAAGTTTAGGTGCTATTTTCGGCACCTACACCCATCACCAGTTAGTAGGGATTAACATGTGAATTTTGGTGTTTAATTCCCCAAAATCTGCATGCTACGGTAAATACTGTATGCTTTTCCCCCATTACATTTTGGCAGGGCTGATCTGCCAAAATTTAACAGAGGTTAACTTACTAAACATATTTGATAATTACCTACCAACTCATAATTCTATATTTTATGCTTTTCTTTCTGCGCTTTATTATTATACAACCAAACACAGCAGCCGAAGAGCACTAAATACGTTTTTTGTATTCCAACATCACTGAAAAAAAGAAAAGAGAAAAACAGTGGAGTCCGCAAACTACAACTCCCAACAGTCCAACGGGGGATGTGTTCTCCTAGTCCTTTCAGTGTCCGTGCTGCAAAGAAAGGGCGTCCATCTTATGAAATGCCCCTCTTTCTTTGTTGCTTCGCAGCGGGTTATGTCCATTTTGTTATTTCTCTAATGATTGAGGTTTGCCTGGGTTTCTTTTAATGTTCTGAGTACAGGAGGGAATTGCTGACAGACGCTGAGGGGAACGCGTGTGTTTATTGGTTTTATTGCTGTTTGCATTCCAGGTTCCCCTCACGGCCGAGGGAGCGTTTCCTCGCTTCTTACGCAGCTGGCCCACTTGCAGCGGTGCTTGTCGCCCGCCTGGTGAAGCTCGCACATCTCGCTGCTCCTGCGACGGGGTTCTTCAATAGAGGAGCCACGCTGTGGGAGCCGCAACGTTGGAGCCTGTCTGTATTGTCCCATAAAATCAAGTCTCCTATGCCTGCTGGGGTTCGTATTTGCAGGGTTTTCCCAGCGGAATCGCCTGTGGGCAAGTTTGCACACATTCTCTTGCTACCATTGTTGAGCGCGCCCGGTGGCGGATAGGCCTGGTCAGTTTCCCTGAATGGCCTGCGCACTCGGGTGGAGTGCATCCCCGTCCACCCTGCCTGCATCAAAGCCTTTTGTAGTCCACAGGTCTCTCCATATTCAGCCCAGGCCCAGCTTGCCTCAGTTTTGCAAGGGAATTGTTCATTACGGGGCTTGTGAAGAGTCCACCGTCCTCGAGCAATTACATCAAGTTTTTTCCCCTTGGTGCCAAGATGGACCAGGGCAGTTATGAGGAGTAGGAGGCTACTTAATATCTCCCATTAGATGATGATGATGATGATGATTTTTTCGAGGTGGTTGACAGCTCCATCTTTAAGTGTGTCAATGAGGTGGTGGCCCCCATGGAGGAGTGTCTTTCCAACTGCATTGTTGCAGAGTGCGCAAAGTTGACGCAAGCTCACCTTGGAGCGTTTACCCCCACACCAGCCCTGTTACTGGACGGAGGTCCCCCACCGCCCAAGGTGGTATGTGGCGAGGGTGGCTCAGAGGATGCCTTCAAGTGCTTGAAGAGCGCCTTCCTGGCCAAGTCCATCCCGCGTCCCCCTGCGCCTCTTCCGCCGCTGGAGCCTTCAGTTTTCACAGCACCTGGTTCCCCATCTAATGACCCAGGTTCCCCGACGGATTCTGATGACGAGGGGTCTTCGCGTTCTTGGCGCCCGGTCGGTTCTTCGGTCACTTTACCACAGGATGACACGGGTATGCTGGATCCGGAGGAGATTGTGCATCCGCGTTCCGCAGCTGGGCACCTGGGGACGCCTCTGCAAGCCACTTAAAAAGGAAACAAGAGGGTGTCTCAGGTCCGACTGTCCACGTCCCACATTAGAGAGGAAGGTAGCCCTCACCCCGGAGCTAGATTCGAAAATGGCTATCTTCCTGGCCAAATATATGAAAGACCCCCGCAAAGGAATCGATCAATCCTGGCGTTCCTGCCAGGATAAACTCCTGGACCCCAAAGGCCCTATGCCGATATGGCGGAGGAGGCGAAAGTGACAGGTTCCACCATATCTCCCGACATCCTGTCGAATTGGGCACAGAGGGCGATAATATTTATGGGAAACGCCAACTGCGCCCTGTTGACTGAACGCCGGCGTTCTCTGCTAATAAAGCTTGACCCAAAGTTGGGCGACTTGGCTTCTTCGGAGGCAGGCGCTGTGGCTCAAGGGGGCCTGTTCGGGGACCCCTTCGTAAAAGAATTGGGGAAATGTTAAGCCACTTTCAATTTCTTGGATAAGGCCCAGTCCAATATCAAAAGGGTCTTCCAGACTAGTTTCTCCCAAGGGGCCGGTCACGTTAGGGGACGCGCGACCGGCCGTGGCAGTCAGCAGAATGGTAACAAGGGACAAGGCTCCAGGCGAGGGCAGTAGAACTCCTCAGCCAATTACAACAACTTTTATGTAACCAGGGGGCACAACATTGGTGGCGGCCAATCAGGTGGTAAGTGTCATACCTGTAGAGCAAGTCGTATTGGGGGTCGTCTGGTGTCCTTCCAGGATGCTTGGGCGGAACTGACGTCAGATGCTTGGGTCTTACAGATCATCAGGGGTTTTCACATAGAGTTTTACGATCTGCCGCAACAGGCAGAGCTTCCAAACCCCATTTCCTTTTCCGTGGTCGATGCCCAGCTGATCGACGAGGAGGTATCCGCCCTGCTCAAGAAAGGAGCCATCTGTCGATCAGCTCGGCACCCCAATGGCTTCCTCAGCAACATATTTTTGGTGGACAAAACAGATGGGGCGCGTCGGCGGTGATCAACCTCAAGAGTTCAACGGGTGGTTGGTCTACCGGCATTTCAAAATGGAGGGTATTCATCTTCTCCGGGATGTACTCCTTCCGCGTGATTGGAGGGTCAGGTTGGACCTCAAAGACGCCCATCTGGTGGTTCCTATCCACCCTCCCCATCAACGGTTTCTCCAGTTTTGTTGGAAAGGACAAGTTTACGAATTCACCGCCCTTCCATTAGGGCTTTCATCAGCACCATTGGGCTTCATCTGGTGGTAGACTTTTTGAGGAGTCAGGGTGTACGGATGATAGTGTATTTAGACAACATCCTCTTTATGGCTCAGTATCCCCAGAAGTTGACAGCTCATTTGGAACAGATGATGTCCATCTTGGAAGGTCTGGGGTTTGTCATCAACGGGACAAAGTCAGTCCTTTTCCCGACTCAGGGTCTGGTTTTTCTCGGGTTCGTCGTGGATTCCATCCATTCCTCCTTGAGTCTGCCCTCTCGCAAGATGGCCAAAAGTCGGCACATGTTGAGGCAAGACCATCTCCAGGACCCATACCTCGCTCTGTCAGGTTGCCCGGGTGGTAGGTCTCCTCTCCTCTCCTCCTACTCCATTCAGGCAACGCCTAAAAGCGCACCACCTCAGGAGAGGTCTATTGTACGATCAGACAGTTCCCCTACAGAAGGAAGCAAAAGAGGAAATATCATGGTGGTTGATGCACATAGAGGCCTGGAATGGTTGGGCAATCTTCGGGTCTGCACCGGACCTGGTCACAGAGTCGGATGCCAGCAGGTCCGGATGGGGAATTACACACCAGAACTTGATCAGAAGATGATGGCATTCATAAACAAATCAGGCAAAGATCCTAGGAGGGGTCTTGAGAAGGACTTAAAAGTGTTTCAAGACAGGCTCTTGGATGTCTTGGGCCCTTTAACTAAAATGTTTGATATGTGCGAGGACGCGCATTCAAATAATACTGGAATTGATGTGGCTGAGATGCGCCAATCGGTCTAGAGGGCCATATGCCTTTTGGGGAATTCAAATACAGCACTGTGTATAGAGAGGTGGAAATCGATTTTGTTTAAAATAGATCCAAAATTAGCGGATTTGGCAAATAAAGAGCCAAGGGAGAGGAGTGATGGTTTATTGTTTGGAGACGATTTCGTAGAGGATATGTCCCGGTATGTCAGTACATTTAGCTCCCTTGAAAAAGCACTGAAGGACATAAGGAGAGTTTTTGGAGTGGCCGGGCGATTGTGGGGTCGGTTCTCCAGCCGGGGTCAAGTAATTTAAAGAGGACATTTCGGAAGAGGTAGACCCTATGGTACAGGTTATGGATCATATTACTATGGTTCCAGAGGAGGACAGGTAAATTTTTTCCCACAAAGACAAAGGAGCAGAGGATTGCGTTCTGATAGAAGGACAGGAGGGGCATCAAGTAAGCAGTTGTCAAGACCTTATTTCTATCAAAATGAAAGTGGGCGACAGACTAGCTCTTTTTGTTTCGAGACGGAAAGAGATTACACAGAATCCATGGGTTTCTCAAACTGTTTCAGGTTACAAAATAGATTTTTTACAGATTCCAGTTCAGGAGAGGGTTCTAAATATTTTGAGATTTTCAAGGGAGATGGAAGAGATGGTGACGAAGGAGATAGAGGAGTTAGAGAGAAAAGGGGCAATAGAGATAGCAAAATTCGTAGGAGGTTTTATAAGCAATATATTTCTAGTAGAGGAAAAGGAGAAAAAGATGTGTCCTGTAATAAATCTAAAGGAGTTGAATGATTGGGTAATGCACAATCATTTCAAGATGGAAGGTATTCATATGTTAAGGGATCTTTTAAGGAAAGGGGAGTGGATGACGAGATTAGATCTGAAGGATGCTTACTAAACGATTCCAATGTGCAAAGAGCAGAGAGATTTTCTTCAGTTCAGGTGGAAAGGGAAGTTGTGGAGATTCAAGAGTCTTCCGTTTGGACTGACATCAGCCCCTTGGTGCTTCACGAAAGTGATGCGACCAGTTACAGCATGGTTGAGATCAAGGGGAATAGGTTTAATTGTGTATGGGGACGATATCTTGATCATGGCGGATGCGAAGGAGCTAGCAAGGGAACAAATGGAGTTTGCTGTGAAAGTGATAGAGGATTTGGGATTTGTAGTGAACAAGGAGAAGTCTTGTGTGATGCTTTATCTGGAGATACAGTTTTTAGGTTTTCAGATACAGACGTTGGATTGTGTGTTGAGGTTACCAATGATGAAAGTGAAGAAAATCAGAAAGGAAGTGAAAAGGGCTAGGGATTTGAAATGGATTTCGTTGAGGCAATTAGCTTGGTTGCTGGGTCTGTTATCGGCATCGATAGAGGTGATGTTTCCAGCCCCACTTCATTACAGGGCCTTGCAGAGGTTGAAGGGTTATCATTTGAAAAGTGGAGCAAAGTATTCTCAGAAAGTTTTGTTGCATCTAGAATCAAAAGAGGAGTTGAAGTGGTGGATGATGAATTTGAAAGCATGGAACGGCAGAGCGATATTCAGAGAAGTTCCGGAGATAGAGATAGAATCAGATGCAAGTCTTCATGGTTGGGGTGCAAGGTGTGGTGTGGTGTCAACAGGGGGAAAGTCGTTGAAGGAGGAGAAGAAGATGCATCTAAATTGTCTGGAACTTCTAGCAGGATCCTTTGCAGTGAAATGTTTCTTGAAGGATCAGGTAAAATGTTGTGTTCTTTTAAAAATTGACAATTTGTCGGCAGTGAGGTATGTGAACAAGTTGGGAGGACCACGATCGAAGGGTTTAGCGGACTTAGCCAAGGAGTTTGGGAATTTTTGTTTAGAGAAGGAGATTGTAGTGCAGACTCAGTATATTCTGGGACTGAGCAACGTAGAAGTGGACTGGTTTTCAAGATATCTCAGAGATGTGAGCAATTGGAGGTTGAACAGGGAAATCTTCAAGAGATTGGAGATGAGATGGGGTCCATTTCAAGTGGATCTGTTTGCAGACAGGCTGAATTGTCAGTTGAAGGAGTTTTTCAGTTGGAGACCGGATCCAGAAGCAAAGGGAATAGTTGCTTTTCTTCAGGATTGGAGTGTAGGAAGGAATTATGCTTTTCCCCCATTTTCATTGATTCGGAGAGCTCGGATGAAGATCAGGAGAGAGAAGGCGGAGATTGTGATGAGAACGCCTTTTTGGAAATCTCAAGTGTGGTTTCCGGATATGATGGATATGTTGATAGAGGATCCGGTGGTGTTACCGAAAATAAGGGAGATCATTCAGGATCCGCAGGGGATGTTCACAAATTAGTGGAGTCAGGACAGTTAATTCTGGTGGCTTGGTTGATTTCAGTAGAGTATGGCACGTGCATGGATTATCAAAGGAGGCTGAGAACCTTATCGCAGATTCATTGTCAAAGGGAACAACAAAGGTTTATAGATCAGCTTGGAGGAGATGGTCTGATTGGTGTGTTGAGAGGGATTTGGATTCCGTATCAGCTCCTGTAGTGGAGGTGGTTAACTATTTGTCTGAATTGTATGGAAAAAGTTTAGCATATAATACTGTGAATATTAGCAGATCTGCGATTTCGACAGGACATAATTTAGTGGATGGTTTTCCAGTGGGACAAAATGTGTTGGTTAAGAGTGTGAGGATGGTTGTGCCTCCTAGGGCGAAGTATGGTGTGCTTTGGGATGTTTCTTTGGTTTTGAAGGAAATGGATGGATGGATGGGGAAGAAATATTTCTTAGGATATAAAATTGTTATCTTGAAAAATGGCTATGCTCCTTTGTTTAGTTTCTTGTAAAAGGGTGTCTGATATTAAGGCTTTGGAGGTGGAGTCTAGGTTTTATCAACCAGAGGGTGTGTGTTTTGAGTTAAGGAAAAGAACAAAAACAATGACTAGGTCTATTTTTTATCCTTATTTTGAAGGAAATGAACATTTGTGTGTAGTACGGTGTTTGAAGGAATACGAAAAGAGGATGTTTGGTTTGAGACAAGGTGGTTGTTCTCAGCTTTTAATTTCTTTTAAAAAAAACTTTTAAGTCTGTTTCCTCTGCTACGTTAGCTAGATGGGTGAGAAGTTATGTTGAGGGCTGGAGTGGATACCGGTGTTTTTGGAGCTCATTCAGTTCGAGGGGCTATGGCTAGTAAGGCGTATATGAGAGGTTTTAGTTTAAGTGGAATTATGAAGGCTGCAGATTGGAGTAATGAATCAACATTTAAGAAGTTTTATTTTAAGCCTGTAGAAAATGTATTGGATAAAGTTTTGGATGAACTTTGAACATGCATAATATTGGCCTCCGGGCCTTGATGTAAAATGTAGATTTTCCACATTTAGAAATGAGTAGAAAATCATGATTTTAATAAAGGCACGGAGGCTAATATTATTCCCACCCAGATTATTAATGATTTGTTTTTTTATGTAGGTTTAAGAAGAATTTTCAAAGTGCGAGGTTTTGAAAGAATTTGTTGATAAAAGACATGATAGATGAAGTTTTAGTTTTCAGTGGCTTTGGTTTAATATCTGTTCGCAGCACATAAAGAGGAAGATGGCTGCCAGCTTCATGTGTTTATGCATGTTCAAAGTTCTAGAAGATGGAAGTGTTCTAATTCTATTTATTGTTTTGCTGCTGCTGTCTGAGTAATAATAAAAGGGAATGCATATTAGCCTCTGTGCCTTTATTAAAATCATGATTTTCTACTCGTATCTAAATGTGGAAAATCTACATTTACCAAGTTTCATCTAAGGTGCAAAGCCTAAGAATGAATAATATACATATTGCATGCCTCTTATGTGACTGAAATAGAATCCAAAGAAAATTAGACACATTTGAAGAGTAGGGCAGCAAGAAAATATTGGCAGTAAACATGGCAAAGCCAAAGTGTTGGTGTTTGGAAAAAATCAGTTAATTGTAACGGCCATCTAGGAACCAGTAAAATAGGGACAGCACATAAATATTCATGGTGTGGTTCAAGGAGAAACTACAGTAGAAGGAAAATACTGAATCATTCAAAGCAAACGCACTTTCCTTGGTAGGTGGTCTTAAAGAACTTACCCAAGATTATGGGGACTTACCTTTGGAGCTTAAAACGACTAGCCTTATTGATGATGTGAGCCAGCTTCAGCGTGAGGTGGGTGAGCTTCGATCCGCGAGGGAAGCTTTGGACCAGCGGCTGGACGACTACGAAGGGCGGGATCGACTCAATAATGTCAGCATCCTTGGCGTTCCGGAGAAGTCGGAGGGGCAGGCCACTGACTTCTTCGTGGAGAACCTTATCCTTGATCAACTTAAGCATAAGGGGCTGAGCAAGTTCTTCACCGTGGAAAGAGCTCACAGAGTGCCAGGAGGCAGGCCCCGGGTCGGGGCGCCTCCTCGGCCAATAATTGCCAGAGTGCTGAACTTTCGCAACCGAGACGCTATCCTGCAGGCGGCCCGTTGGGCGGATCCCTTACAGTTTGAGAATTCGAGGATCTTGTTTTTTCCGGATTTATCCAGGCGGTCCAAAAGCAGCGACAACGGTTCATTTCGATTAAAAAGAAATTGAGAGACCGGGGCATCCTGTATGCGATGATGTTTCCAGCTCGCCTTCGTGTGGAACTTGAAGGGAAGGCCTGGTTCTTTGACAATCCTGAGGTGGTGGCGGACTGGGTGGACACGCTTCATCGCTCGGACCAGGAGGCTGCCGAACATGCGGAGGCTGAGGAACAATGACGTGTTGAGTGGGGCTTGATGGGGGACAATATACAGTAACGGGGGGGGGGGTTCAGTTGGGTTGCAGGGCATTGATTAAGAGCAGATTTTGGGTGAGTGATTTTGGGCAGTATAGTTGATGACTCATCATGTTAAGTGCCGGTGGGCTGGGGGTGGGTGGGCTGGTACGTAGGCCCTCCTCTGTGTTCTATTTTTAGATAAATAGTTATTTGGGCGTGACAGGCACACTGTTAGTTGGGGATGAGCGTGAGCTTTATGCAGGGGTGCAGGGAGGGGGTTGGGGGGCTGAAGTTGGGGTCTGCTATTGTGTTTTTGTATGTCTTTTTGTTTTGCACTGGGCGCTTCGGCACTATATTGTTGGTTGTTTTTCTCTGAATGTCCTCCGTTAAAGGTGCTATGGGGATCTCCACACTGAGTTGGAATGCTAATGGTCTAGGGGACAAGATCAAGAGGGGCATGGGGAGCCAATTGATTCGTAGACACTCCCCAGATGTGGTAATGCAGCAGGAAACACATCTCATGGGTAAGCGTTGCATGGCACTCCACAGAGGGGGGTATAGGTTGGTGGAGCATGCAGGGTTCACAATTGGGTCACGAGGGGTTGGGATTTTGATTAGGAAGGCCTTTCCACTTGCTATACAGGCTACATGGGTTGACAATAGGGGGAGGTACGTCGGGGTCTCTGGCTTGTGGGAGGGGAGAACTGTAACTTTGTCTGTTTATGTTCCTCCGACCCTTCAGTCGGACACATTTCATGACCTTGGTAATATTTTTTTGTCCCTGCCGGTTGGTGTGGTGGTTGTTGGTGGTGATTTTAATGCAGTGGTTGATGGTATGACTGATTGGTGCCCGGCTCGTGAGTTGTTGTCCTCTCAGAGGTGGTTGGCTGAGTTTGTGGACACCATGGGCCTGGTGGATTGCTGGAGATTCAGACACCCCGACGAGGCGCACTTTACGCACGTTTCTGCGGCGCACAAATCCCTCTCTAGAATAGATTACGTTCTGGTCCCGGCGTGCGGGCCGCTTGGGTCCGGAATGTGCGTCATCTGGCTAGGGGTGTCAGATCACTCCCCTGTTTGGCTCAGTCTTGATCTCGGCAGGTGTGATGTCACACGGGTTGCCCCGATAGGAGCTTGGAGATTTAGAGACCCTAGGGCCAAGAAGGAGATTGTGCAGGTGGCGGATAGGTATTTTCAGGAGAACGTTGACTCGGTGGCCTCCGCATGCTCCCTCTGGGAGGCTTATAAAACAGTCATTCGGGGGCAGTTGCTTTCGTATATCTCGGGTAAGAAAAGGGAAGTGCACGCTGAGATGGATAGGGTGGAGTCGGATCTGCAAGTGTTGGAGTTGGAAGTGTCACGCGCGTCCACACCGGAGGGGTTGCAACGTTTGCGTCTTCTTACAGATGAGTACCGGTCACTGGCCCGTGACCATGCTAGATCACAGCTGCTGTCAATCAATCAATCAAAGACATTTATAGAGCGCACTACTTACCCGTAGGGTCTCAAGGCGCTTGGGGGGGGGGGTGGGGGTGCCGTTACTGCTCGAATAGCCAGGTCTTTAGCTTCTTCCTGAAGGAGAGGTGGTCTTGGGTCAGGCGCAGGTCGGTAGGGAGGGAGTTCCAGGTCTTGGCGGCCAGGTAGGAGAAGGACCTTCCTCCTATTGTCGCTCTTCGGATGTGGGGGACGGCGGCGAGGGCGTGGCTGGCTGATCGGAGGTGGCGTTTCGGAGCGTAGAAGTTGATTCGGTTGTTGAGGTACCTCGGGCCTTGATCGTGTAAGGCTTTGTGTGCGTGGGTGAGGAGACGGAAGGTGATGTTTTTGTTGACGGGGAGCCAGTGCAGGTCTCTCAGATGTCCGGAGATGTGGCTGTTGCGTGGGATGTCGAGGATGAGTCTGGCTGAGGCGTTCTGGATCCGCTGGAGTCTCCTCTGGAGCTTGGCGGTGGTACCGGTGTAGAGGGCGTTGCCGTAGTCCAGTCGGCTGGTGACGAGGGCCTGAGTGACGGTCTTCCTGGTCTCGGTGGGGATCCACCAGAAGATCTTCCGTAGCAGGCGCAGGATGTTGAAGCACGACGAGGAGACGGCGTTGACTTGTCTGGTCATGGAGAGCGAGGAGTCCAGGATGAAGCCC
The DNA here is from genome assembly GCF_964263255.1 of Lissotriton vulgaris. Taxonomy (NCBI): domain Eukaryota; kingdom Metazoa; phylum Chordata; class Amphibia; order Caudata; family Salamandridae; genus Lissotriton; species Lissotriton vulgaris. The sequence continues at coordinate 14,525 of NW_028254719.1, read as the reverse complement.
AGGTTGCGTGCGTGGTCTGTCGGTTTGGGTGCGGTGCCCAGGGCGGGGGGCCACCAGGAGTCGTCCCAGGCGGAGGGCGAGGAGCCCAGGATGAGGACCTCCGTCTTGTCTGAGTTCAGTTTCAGGCGGCTGGTCGTCATCCACTCGGCTACCTCTTTCATCCCTTCGTGCAGGTTGGCTCTGGCGGCGGCGGGGTCGTTGGTCAGGGACAGGATCAGCTGGGTGTCGTCGGCGTAGGAGATTATGTTGAAGTTGTGTTGGCGTGCGATGGCCGCGAGGGGGCTCATGTAGACGTTTAAGAGGGTGGGGCTCAGAGAGGATCCTTGGGGGACGCCGCAGATGACTTCGGTGGCCTCTGACTTGTACGGTGGTAGGCGGACTCTCTGAGTTCTTCCGTTGAGGAAGCAGATGATCCAATCCAGTGCCTTCTCCTAGATTCCGACGTTGCTGAGGCGATGCACTAGGGTGCGGTGGCAGACCGTGTCGAAAGCCGCAGAGAGGTCTAGGAGGATGAGGGCCGCTGTGTCTCCGTTGTCCATCAGGGCTCGGATGTCGTCGGTGGCAGCGATGAGGGCGGTCTCGGTGCTGTGGTTGGCTCGGAAGCCAGACTGTGAGGGGTCGAGGGAACCATTCGCCTCGAGGAAGGCGGCCAGCTGTTGGTTGACGGTCTTCTCGATGACTTTTGCTGGAAACGGGAGGAGCGAGATGGGGCGGTAGTTCTTGAGTTCGGTGGGGTCCGCTGTGGGTTTCTTGAGTAGAGCGCTGAGTTCGGCGTGCTTCCAGCTCTCAGGGAAGGTGGCGGAGTCGAAGGAGGTGTTGATAATGTCCCGTAGGTGGGGTGCGATGATAGCGTCGGCCTTGTTGAAGACGTGGTGAGGGCAGGGGTCGGTCGGGGATCCGGAGTGGACGGAGTTCATCATGCGGACCGTGTCTTCGGTGCTGACCGGGGTCCAGGCGCGGAGGGTGGTGGTGGGTGGCGTTGCTGCGGTCGTGGCGTGCGTCGGTTGGCTGCTGAAGCTGTAGTGTATGTCCGCGATCTTGTTGTGGAAGTAGGAGGCGAGGGAGTTGCAGAGGTCTTGCGAGTGGGTGATGTCGTTGTTTCCTGCGCTGGGGTTGGAGAGCTCTTTCACGATGTTAAAGAGTTCCTTGCAGTTGTGTGCGTTGTTGTCCAGCCGGTCCTTGAATGCAGTTTTCTTGGCGGTGCGGATTAGCTGGTGGTGCTTCCGGGTGGCGAGCTTGAGGGTGGTCATGTTGTTCGGTGTAGGTTCCCTTCTCCAGATTTTCTCGAGGGCTCGGCAGTTCTTCTTGGAGCTCTTGAGTTCGTCGGTGAACCATGGTGCTTTCTTGCTGCCGGGTCTGCTGGGCGGGGTCCTCAGAGGGGCGAGTTCGTCCGCGCAGTTGCTGATCCACTTCGTGAGGTTGTCGGCGGCCTGGCTGGGGTTCGCTGAGCTGGCAGGTGGGTGCTGGCTCAGGGAGGCGGCGAGTTGGTCGGCTGTGATCTTGTTCCAGCTTCTTCGAGCAACCTGTTGCTGGTGGTGGTGGATCCTCGTTCTTTTGAAGGTGAAGTGGACGCAGCTGTGGTCCGTCCAGTGGAGTCCTGTGGCATGGTTGAAGGCGATGTCTGTGCTGGATGAGAAGACGGCGTCGAGAGTGTGTGTCCGGCGAGGTGGGTGGGCGTGGACACCAGCTGCTTGAGTCCAAGGTTGGCGAGGTTGTCGAGCAGGGTGCTGGTGTTGCGGTCGTTGTTGTTCTCCAGGTGGAAGTTGAGGTCCCCCAGGAGGATGTAGTCAGCGGAGCGGAGGGCGTGCGGGCTGATGAAGTCGGCGATGTCCTCGCTGAATTGAGTGCGTGGTCCCGGGGGTCGGTAGATCAGGGTGCCTCTGAGGGTGGTCTTCGGGTCGGTGTGGATCTGGAAATGCAGGTGTTCGGCGGTGGTTAGGGTGTCGTCGGTGCTGGTCGTGATGCGGACGGTGTTCTTGTGGATGATGGCGATGCCTCCTCCCGTCTGGTTGGCGGTGCGGTCCCTCCGGGTGATCTTGTAGCCCTCTGGGATGGCGATGGCGATGTCGGGCGCTGAAGAGGCGTTCATCCAGGTCTCCGTGAGGAAGGCAACGTCCGGGGCTGCGGTGTCTAGGAGGTTCCAGAGTTCGATGGCGTGTCTGTGGACGGAGCGGGTGTTGAGCAGGATGCACTTGAGGTGGTTGCTGCTGGTGTTCGGCTTGGCGGGTGCTGGTGCCGGGCAGGTCCGGATGCAGGTGAACTTGCAGGCGTGGCAGCTGAAGGGTCCGTGGGAGTGTCGTGGGGTGGCTCGATAGCATCCTGGGTTTCGTCCGGTGTTGAGTGCGGTGAGGGTGACGGCTGTGTACGTCAGGCGGGTAGATCGGGGTCCTGGTACTGGGCGCGGTCCAGGCGCGGACGGGCGTAGACTGGCTTACCTTTGGCGCGCCTTCGGCGCACAATTGGCACGTCCGCTGCGCGTGACCGCTGCGCGTTCGCACGGTCGCCATAAATGGCGAAGTGCGCGGGGGCGGAGCAGCTGGGAGGCGGGAGCGGGGAGGGTACAGAAGGGAAAAAGGGGCGGGGTTAGCGGCGGTGGCGGGAAGCGGGGAGGGAGTACGAAGGGCGGCGAGACAAGGGGCAAACAGGAAGGAAAACGCAATTACGATCAGAAAATTACTAAACAGGCACTAAGGAACGACAAAAACAAAACAATAAAAACAATCACAGAGTTACACCAGCAGGCGAGCACGGACCACGCCGCTCGAAGGAGGGGGCGTGGTCACGCGGCGGCAGCGAGGCAGGCAAGGCAAGGGGGCACACGCAGCAGCTGGTGGCCGTGCGGCGCGGGGGTGTCCTACAACTAGGTCACACTCACCTGCGTCGCACGGTCGCCATATATGGCCAAGTGCGCGGGGGGGCGGAGCAGCTGGGAGGCGGGAGCGGGGAGGGTACAGAAGGGAAAAAGGGGCGGGGTTAGCGGCGGTGGCGGGAAGCGGGGAGGGAGTACGAAGGGCGGCGAGACAAGGGGCAAACAGGAAGGAAAACGCAATTACGATCAGAAAATTACTAAACAGGCACTAAGGAACGACAAAAACAAAACAATAAAAAAAATCACAGAGTTGGACACCCAGAGTAGGATTTATGAGCATGGGGACAAGGCGGGGAAATTGATAGCTTGGTTGGAGAAGGGGGACTGGGCGTCATGGCTGGTCCCGGTGCTTCGGTCCCCTGGTGCGGATAGAGTTACAGACCCGCAGGAAATGGTGGATGTCTTTGCTACTTATTATGAGGGGGTCTATTCGGCTGAGTGCCCGTATTCAGAGGCTGAGAATGCAGAAATGATTAAGGACATTCCGATGCCCGCTCTTTCGGAGGAAGACAAAGGATTTCTCGATTCTCCCCTTACCAATGATGAGGTGGCTCAGGCAATTAAGGGGGGTTCGCTCTGGTAAAGCGTCGGGCGCGAACGGGCTCCCGATTGAGCTATACAAAGTCAATGCGAACAAGCTGGCTCCCTTTTGAAGGGGTATGTTTTTGGAAAGTAGGGAGAGGGGTCGGCTTCCCTATGACCAGCGAGTGGCGAAAATTATAGTGTTAAAGTGTTAGTCCTATTGGCCGATTTATTTGTTGAATGCCGAACCCAAAATCTTGGCGAAATTGTTGGCTAACCGTCTGGTCAAGGTGATTACCATGCTGGTTCATCCGGGCCAATCGGGCTTTATGCCCCGCCGGAACACGGCTCTTAAATTACGAAGATTGCATGGGGTCGTTGGCGGGGCGTCGCAGATACATGAGCCGACGATATTGCTCTCCCTGGACGCCACCATGGCCTTTGACAGGGTGGAGTGGCACTACCTTTTTGCTGCCGTGGGTAAATTGGGGGTGGGCCCGGAATTTATTTCTTGGGTTCGCCTCCTGTATTTAGGTCCTCTTGCCCGTGTAGTCGTTAATAACCACAGATCTGAGGATTTTGCACTGGCAAGGGGCACCAGGCAGGGGTGTCCTCTTTCCCCTCTGCTCTTCGCGTTGGAGCCGCTGGCGGCCTGGGTTCGGTGGGATAGGTCGATTGAGGGTCTTCGGTGGACGCCTGAGTGGGAGGATAAGATATCTTTATACGCTGATGATATTTTGTTGTACTTGACCTCCCCCCGGACATCGCTTATGGCATTTTTGGATGTTTTGGAGGTATTCGGCAGGTATTCAGGCTTTGCTATCAATTGGACTAAGTTGGTTCTGTTCGTTTTGAGTGGGGATCCCCACGAAATTCCCCCGCATTGCCCGGTCCGGTTGGAAACTGTAGGCTTTAAGTATTTAGGCATTTTCATATCTCTTGGCCCTCGGGTTAGACATTCTAATAATTTGCTGCCTCCACTGGTTCACCTTCGGCGGGATGTGGATCGTTGGAAGGCGCTTCCCCTCTCCCTTCTTGGTCGGGCTGTCTTGTTCAAAATGATGGCTCTCCTGCGCATTTTGTATGCGCTTCAGAACTCTATGGACCCGGTTCCGCCATCGTATTTTAGGGAGGTCGAGTCTCTACAGCGGAAACTTCTCTGGGAGGGGAGACCGCGTATAGCATACGCGAAGTTGACACTGCCATGGTACGATGGGGTGGGAGGGGAAATCGGCTTACCCAACATCAGGAGGTATTACTGGGCGTCACAGCTGGCGGCGGTTAACCAAGCTATTTATGGGTCACCGCTCGACCCCGGCTGTATTATGGACCGTGGTCAGGCTCCCGGGGGAGACCTCACCAGGGCGCTGTATGCTAGGCAGGGGCGTTTTCTACTGGTGGGACCGACAGCGGTGGCTGTTCGGGTCTGGCATGAGGCAAACCGCTCCCTTGGTTGGGAGGGGAAGATTACACTGGCAACCCCCCTTTGGAACTCGGAACGATTGGGCAGCCTGTGGAAATCTAAAAGATTTGACAAGTGGGATCTCCCGGGTGGGGGGTCTGTGGGGGAAGGATGGCATCCTCCCCTTCGAGACCCTGCAAGAACGGTATCAGATGCACAGGAGTGAGAGGTTCCGTCATCTTCAGATTCGGCATGCGCTGCTGGCTAATACTCCCCCTGGGGAGATACCCCCAGAGGCATCTCCGTTGAAGGATAGGGTGCTCTATGGTTACCTCCTGACGAAAGCGATTTCTTTGATTTATAAGAAGTTAGTCAATCATGCGGAGGGTCCTATGGTGGCCCTGAGAGATCAATGGTCGGCAGACGGATTGCTATTTGATGACGAGGACTGGAGGGAGGCGGTGGCCTCTCTGCGGGTTGTGGCTGTCCAGATGAGGCGTCGCCTGGTCCAGTTAAAGATTCTACATCGTAGTTATATGACTGGCCCTCGGCTGGTGCGAATGGGTTTGGCCGATAGCGGAGAGTGCAGGAGAGGGTGTGGTGAGTCGGGAACCTTTTTTCATATTTTGTGGGAGTGCGCTCACGTTCAAAGGTATTGGTCGGCTGTTCATACCAAGGTGAGAGAGGTGTGGGGTGTGGGATTTGATTTGGAAGCGAGGCGCTGTCTTTTGAATGTATGGGACTCAACAGATCTTAATTCGCATGGGAAGGTGTGGGCAACGCTGGCATGTAGTATAGCGAAGCGTAATATTGCTCAGTTGTGGGGTGCGGCTCAGCCACCGACGGTAGGGAAATGGATGGATGATTTGAATTCGTGCATGTTTCAAGAGCGGGCAGTGTGTGTGGCAAGGGGCAGACCCAAGAAATGGGGGAAGATCTGGGGGCCCTGGAATGCTTATAGGGGCGACATATGTACTCCCCCAATGCCAACAGATAACCCAGCAGTGATGGAGGACCCTTTATCTCAAATGTCGCTGTTATTGTTGATTTTTTCGTGTTACAGGAGGATGTGAACAGATTTATTGTGCAGATTGGTGACTCAGTGCAATTATTGTAAGTGTATTATTTTTATGTGTTTAATAAAAAGTTTTTTTTAAAAAAGAAGAATTGTGGTGCATGAATAGAAGGGCTACTGTTCTAGAGCACCTGTGTCAGGAAATCGGTGGTCGAGCGGTCGACGTGTCTCAGCCCTATGGTTGCCCAGTTGGGTCGGAGGGATTTCTTCAGGACCAGATTGGTAGGTCACTATTGTTAGTCCTGCGTAGGTAAGTAATTGCCGTTACCCTTTCTTCTTAGGGCGTCAAGCTGTGTGCTGGAGCGTTCCTCCAAGACCACTCCGTTCTTTGCATCTACTTCTGGCCACGGTTCCCCGGTTTCAGCTACGAAGGATGGGTGGCAGCACACTTCTAACGTGAAGGCAGTTTTGGCTTGGAATGCACTTCCTCTTGCTCTTCGCGGCATTCTGGACCTTGCCCTGTTAAAAAAATGTTTTAAACATTCCTCTTGAACTAAACTGACCTGTACCTCCTCTCAAGGTTTGGGCCGGGATACTCTATCCGAGCGCACTACAAATGGTAATAACATAACATAACAGTTGCACCCGCAGATAGTTTACAACCTGCTCAATCAACTGTCCATACCATGTTAGAATACAGTTTGATTTCTCCGGTTTACTGAAAGACTTCTAGTCGACCATCGGGTCCTTAAGCAATTTCAAACTGTCCTCAGTTCTATGAGTGGTTATACATTGAGGATACTCTAACTGCAGAGGGGCCACTCTATCTCTTTGCACCCCTTGCTCTATCCAGAGTATTACCTGTAAAGGCCAATGATAGCTACCTTTAATTTGCAACACTTCAAGCCCCTCTACTTCAGAAAAGTGCCAAGCATTTATAAACCAAAGAACAACAAAGGGTCCTGGCTCCAATCAGTAAGGCTGACCCCTTGAACAACAAAACGATACAATTGCCTGTACCGATACTTTTTTATGAACAATCAAATGCGGAGTAAGAAATATTTCTATTGCAGGATAGAAAATCAATGTAATTTTTCTTTTAATTCTCAAAAGAAGTTTCCTTTTTCTATTTTTCAAGAAACCTCTTTTTTTAATTTTAGAAGACAATTACAAAATATTAAAATGCAAAACATATATACAAAATGTATCACTCAATACTCATTCCATAAATTACTTACCACAATCTCTCTCTAACCATTCCTCTTTCAATCGACATTCACACTTACAAACCACACAAAAGGGACCTTCCTGGTATTATACTGTCCTTTACAGACTTTAAACCAAGGGGCACAGCCAAACATCTAACTTATTGAACAATTCCTTAGTGGACCATTATCCACAAAATGCAAATGTCTTCAGAATTAACTAGTCATCAATAGTGCACATTTCGGAAAAAACATTAAATTTTATTTATTTATTTTCTTTAAAAGGTTTTATATAGCGCTGGCTAGACCCGGAGGTATCAGAGCGCTTTAGATGGGTATCAGACAATAAATTGCAGGTTACAGCTTTACAAAGGTTACTTAGTTATTAGAGATTGGCAATTTTAGTTACAAGTATGGTTGAGACAAACAAAAAGAACATATAGGTATGGGAAAAATCTGGCAAGGGGAGATATTCCGGGGAGTGGGAGCAAGAGCAGGGGAAGAAGACAGAGAGTGGAGGAGGGAAAGAGGAGGGGAGGGTTAGAGACACGGCATGGCAAGAGGAGGTAGGGTGACAGGGACACAAACCGGTAGGCGAGTCAAAGCTGCGCCCAAAGTCCAGAAGCTGTGATCCCAGGGGGAGTGGTATCATTTCCCTATCTCTGTTGCGAGAGGCTCCCTAAATGCAGTGGACTCTCTCAGATGGGTCTCTGAGACTCTAAGGCCTATTTACTGGATCCTTCCCCAAAAAGGGGAGAGGGAGTGCTTTGGCATGGGGTGCCATACCATACCTCAATTGTGAGTGGCTCCCTTGGCGCTGTGGACTCTCTCAGCATGTATTTTGAGACTCCAGCGTATATAACTTGGATGTTTCCCCAAAAAGGGGAGAAGGAGTGCTTAGTTTAAGGGCACAAAAGGACAGGGGGCTAGGCGGAGAAGCAGGCAAGGGGAAAGATTCAGGTGAGAGGGGATAGGAGCAAGGAAGTAGACAAAGAACGAAATAATGCTGACTAGGAACAGATAGATAGGAGACAAGGAAAAAGAGTCACAGAAATACGATGGGGGAGGGGGGGGCAAGACAGGGAGCTGGGGAGAAAAACTGTGCCCAAAGTCTGACTGGGTAGGTGACGGTCAGGGGATAAACCAAGGCCGATCTCACTAGCTGAACAGAGCACTTGTTTATACGGCTTTCACTCATACCGTAATGAAATGGATTTCATGCAAACTGCACGATGTTTAGTCTCCATCACAGATCGGTTGTGTTCAGCATTTGGCGTACAAAAGTTTATGATCCAAAACATAACTTCTAAATTCGACACACTTCCATTAAACATATATATGTTAGTAAGATTAAGGTAAATACGAGTCATGTAGTCTCTATATCATTAAGTAAAAATAAAATGATAAATAAGAAGAAAGTATCGAAATAGAAGAATAAATAGCCGTGATAACAGACCTTATAGAGCAGCGGTTGAGGCGATTCACACATGTTCTAGTTGCATATATAACTGGGATTTACATAAGATGTAGCCTTTTCAGTCAGATGGGTGGTTGCTGTAAAGTTGTGATGCACTTTTCTTCATTCCTGGCTCAAAATCAGCAATGTGCTCGTTTATCGGTTCAAGGCAGGGACGTACACGGAATCAAGAGTTTCCAAAGCAAGATAATTGGCATTAACAGATAATTTGTCCTTTACAAGGTTAATTGGTGCTCACTTCTTCAGTAGATACTCTCCTTTCTTTGATGATATCACGAATGACTAAAATACCTTATAATCATGAAATGTAAAATCAGTAAGTAAACCAGCGTTTCATCCCTAAAAGGTCTTCAACAGAACCTGGAAACGAACATCCGCAGGTTTTGGCGACTTGGATTGTTCGCGTTATGTACGTGGAGTAGGTAAAACTAATCCTACCTTATTATATCGAGCTATTTCCGTGAGATATTTAAGAACGAATGGCCCTTGTTTTCAAAAAAGTTCACCTTATATAGCTGAGAAAATTCACATGCAACGGCCACTAAGGCGTCTGTCAAGGACACTGGCAATTATTTTATTGGGTGATGATATGAAATGTCAAGAACGTTCTTTAAGAGGGGCTATTTTCCCTTTCTCCTTGTTCGAAAATATAATATAGCCATTGTCTCTAACGTGATTCATAAAAACGTAACAGCATATATAAAAAGGTAAGTATTTCCTAAATGGGGTAGATCTTAAGACTACACTTTTGATCTAAACGCTCGGTCGTGTTCTAGGTGATGAAAGAGCTCTCACCTCCATGCTAACGGCATAGAACTGTACCTCTTTCTACTGCATAATCTTCTCAAATAGCGGTATGCATGTGAGTTCCAAGGCTCCGCGTGATGATAAAGGGTTGTTGTAAGCCCTTCTCCAACTCTTTCCGTGCCCTTGGGCTCGGTTTGTTCGCAGCCGCCTCCTTCAGTCTGTTGTGGGCCCGGCCAGGATGCAAGCATACTCACTCCCCACAGCACCACACACAGCGTATAAGCTCTGCCCGTGACCGACGCAGCTCTGTTTACCGTCATCCACAGCAGCGGCCGCCTCAAAGCTCCTCACAGGCACCGCCACGCGAGCTCCCTCACCCGGCACCTTTACGCCCAAAACAAACCCATAACGGCCGCTTTCTGCCCCATCCCCCACCCAATGGCTTCCCATTGTGACGCCAACGGTACAGAACACGGCTGGTGCCTGAACCGGACCGCAAGGTCGACGCGCTTCGAACACCTTGGGGCAGATTTACAATAAGTGGGTCATCCCTGCATATCAGCAGCGATGCGCCACTTATTGTGCGCCGCAGCTCCACCCATCCTGGATGCGTCGCATTTACAATGCGGCACACCATGGGGCAAAAACGGCACAGATGGGTCACGCATCTGTGCCGTAAAGGCGGCGCATTGCTGGAGTTGCGTCGCAAGCACGACGCAGCTCCAGCAATGCTCTGGGGTGCCCTATCTTGTTAATGCTGTGTCAATCCTTACGCCTGCTTCAAGGAGGCGCAGGATTTAGACGCATCATGGGCCCCAAAGTGACCGAGTGAAATCTTGTAGATTTCACTCAGCCCCTTTTAGGAGGCTTTCCTGCGCCCAAACGCCCCCCCCCCTGCGCAGGAACGCCTCCTTCTGGGGTAGGGCTTTACAACGTGACGTATCTCCCAGATGTGTCACGTTGTAAATACCCCGCACCATGGCGCATCTTTTGCGCCACCGCTGCGTCACAAAAGTGACGCAAAGGCGGCGCAAGAGGCTTGTAAATCTGCCACCTTGTTTTTTGGAGGGGTTCACCTCAGGACCACGATAGCTAAAAAAAAAGGAAAGATACAGTATCTTACTACACACCCAGAGGAAAAACTAAGTTAATCACCTTACACCCTCACTGTTGGTCTGCTACCTTCTATTATTTCAAATACCACCAATTTCTTGCTGTCGCATTCCAAATCTATACTACTATTATAAAGAGAGAACACAAACCTTTGAGCCAGGTAAACTCGGGAACCACAGCGCCAATCCACACACCCGATACATCGTTGAAAATGTCAGGGTGTGCAGATGGACATAGGCTATATAAAATAAAAATTAAACGTAAATGTAAAACTTTTACTTTAAAAAAAAAAGAAGTCCCCTGGAAGTAGCGCCGGCCGTGACGTAGCGCTGGCTGCGACGTAGCGCTGGCCGCGACGTACATGAGGACGAGGGGGAGCGGCGGACAGGCGGGGAGGAGCGGCGGACAGGCAGGGAGGGGCGGCGGACAGGCAGGGAGGAGCGGCGGACAGGCAGGGAGGAGCGGCGGACAGGCAGGGAGGAGCGGCGGACAGGCAGGGAGGAGCGGCGGACAGGCAGGGAGGAGTGGTGGACAGGCAGGGAGGAGCGGCGGACAGGCGGGGAGGAGCGGCGGACAGGCGGGGAGGAGCGGCGGACAGGCGGGGAGGAGTGGTGACGAGCGGTGAGGAGCGGCGTTGAAGTCAGGAGCACCGGCTCAGGTAAGGCAAAGGGACACGTAAAATGTCGGGCGGGAGGGGGCCGGGAGCGGGGGTGGCTCCGGGACACGGACAATGTCGGGGCGGGCGGGGGCTGAGGCGGGCGGTTGGCCCTGAAGCCTCATTGCCCCCGGACAACGTCGGGGCGGGCTGCTAGTTTGTCTATAAAACACAAACCCAACAGAAAACGAAAAAATGAGAAAAATGTGTCCTAAAATGAATACGTCACTGTCTCTACCTAGGGGAGAACATTTAGAAAATGGACTTACAGGATTGTGGTGTCCCAATCGTGTTGTCTCCGCTATAATCCAATTTTTAGGTTTTGCCTAGCCAATGCGTACGAAGTACGCATGTGCTAGGAAAAACCTAATGAGTATAGTATGGGGGCTGGGAATCCGCCCCCGTCTTTCATTGGCTAGCTCCATAAATGGAGGCTAGCCATTGAAAGACGGCTCTGTCCATCAATCCCGGACCAGATTCGGGGGCGTTCCCGAGAATTTTTGGCTTTTGGCGACGTCAGCCGAAAGCCTGTCCTCGGGAACGCCCCCGAATCTGGTCCGGCATTGGAAACACCGGAAGAAGATGTCCGGCCCGCCGCCTGATTGTGGGCGGGGCCGGGAGGACGTGGTTTCGCTTCCCCCTTCCTTGGGGAAGCCATTGCCTGCCTTGCGTAGATTTCTCAGAAGGAAAGTAATTTGTACCGAACGGGAAGGCGGCAATTAGCGGCTCCGGTGGGCGGCGGTGTTAAAAGTAGCAGCGCCTGAGAGCCGGCCGGCTCCGGGTGGCTAGGTCCAGGGAAGCCTCGTGTGATTTATGTGCGGAGGGGAGAGGGTGGGGGCCAGGGGTGTGCGAGGAGCAGTTTTATGGGAGATTAATAGCAGCGGCATGCGTAAGGCCTATGAATTATTCGCGTGTCCCAGAACGAAAATAACTTCCATGCGCTGCTGCCTTTCCTGGGGCTGCTGCTTCCTCTGAATAGAAAAACCTGGGAAAATTAAAATAAAATAAAATTGTCCCGCTCCCTGGTGCTACACCAGGGATATTCGCGAAAAACAGAGAAAATGAGCAATAAAATGTAGAGTTGTTTTTTTTTTTAACAGCGTGTTTGTTTCCATCAAATGTGTGTGGCGCCAAATCGCAGTTGCTTTAAGCATGGACGCACCAAATTAAACGTTATATTTTCGTTGAGTTGACTGCGAGTGATTTGGTAAACAGTTCTTTTTCGATGTGTATATTATTACAAATTTGATCATCGTTGGATTGTCGATTCGTTGTTTACGATGTGATATACTTGAAAATGCAAATTTTATATCAGTTCAAATATATTTTTAAATGAAAAAAATAGGACATGAAACCTCTATGGGACACTAAGACACAACGGCGTCTTTAAATTCACACATAACGTAAAGGAGTGAATATTCTAGACTCTAACTTACGAAATATGTTTCGAAAAGGTCCTTTTTGAGATTTCGCTATTTCTATCGTCTTCACGTGTAAGAAAACAACTGCACATTTCCACGCAGGCCTCTGGGGATTTCTGGGCCTCAGACACGGGATAGTTTCAGACCAGAACTTGTTTGTTGAGTCGGGGACCACGTCCTACGTTGCCTCCTGTTCTCTCTTTCTTTCCCAGCCTCCCTTCTGCCCCAGGACACCACCCTTCCCACTCTCACTGGACAGGACGGCTCTTGGTGGGTGAGTCAGTGCGGCCATTTTATTCACGTTGTTACAGTCGCGTTGGACCTTCTGCGGGGCAAACTATGACCGCCAGAGATACGCACATATCATATATAACGCTATTCGAGGCGGAGATACTGAAGCCACGGTGTCTGGTTGCCATCCCCACTGCAAGGCAAATTTGGACACGAACCCATCCTTGTTTTTCTCCGATCCCCTTCAGAGTGTGTGCTCTGAGCCTGCATTCATAAAAAGATGTGCTTCGGATGCAGGGCCCAAGAGAGCTACAAGTTGCCCTTTTTTATCCAAAGTTATCGGGCGCCCTACAAACTCGCGCACTGGCACATGCACGAGCGCGTACTCACACGCTGCTTTAACGTGGCCATATTGCATGGTTACGCATGAAACTCATACTGAAATAGATCCCACTGCTGAAATACAAAACATACAACGTAACAGGTCCAGGTGCTGGCGTGCACACCGCTTTGCCGCACATGCATCCTATTCCACCAATAGTTGTGTAAGGTGAGGGTTGAAAAGATGGGGAGCCGAGTGGGCAGACAGTAGTGAGTTTTCCAGATCCGGAGAAGGGTTCTGGAGCGATTTTCGCGGCCTCACCAAAGATCAGGTCCCGACCGAGCCAGAGGCTGACATTTTTGGGTTTCAGATTCTCTGAGAATGAAAGGCCTCCTCCCCAAGCTGATCAGCTCAATCTGAGACAAGTCCAAAAGAAGACAACGAAAGCGATGCCTGTGTGCACCTCTCAGGACCACGCTAGGCCCAGAGTTCCCCACTCGCTGGATCGCCAGTGGCTCCCTCAGTGTTGGTGTGAGCTAAGCCCTCCTGCACCCCTCTCTTGGAAGCCTTCTCCCGCTGTGCAGGTCCTCATAGCTTTCCTTTCACTTTTCACGGCTGCAGACAGCAGACCCGCCTGGGGAAACTAGTAGGCAAACTAGAGCGCTGTGGAGGACAAACAATAGTGAGGCAGAAAAAATGTGCAGACACCAACATTCTGCCTCCAACCCTCCGCCCACGCAGAGCGAGGCCTCTCCCTTCTGTATCTACTACAAATACAACGTCTCTGCTTTCAGCCTGTGGCCTGTGTGTGCAGCTCCGGAAGAATGGTTGGTGTTCTTCTGTTCCTACCCAGCTTGTTGTGCACAGCGTGGTGAATATGGGACCAGGACGCCGGCAGATCCCACGGTGTGCATGTCATCACACAACTTGGCCTACTCGGAGCGCAGGTACCTGTTGGTAGGCAGCAGGGCATTTCTGCCCCCTGTTCCACCAATGCGTCTGGGAGTTGACTGGCGTTAGTAAGGCTAGATATCTCACATGTGCATTTGTGCGGTTTATGGCAGTGCCTTGGTTTGCCTGCTTGTGGGAATTGTGCTTCTCTGGATGTGCATGTGGGGTGGGGTGTGCCTGCATTTGTCTTTGCATCTTGATTTACGACTACTGCCAGTTATATTCTTTCTGTCTGCTAGCACTTCCACGTCTCAGTGTAACGGTTTCTGTGAGTTTCATCCAGTGCATGTGTGTTGTAATACATGTTCATATGTGTGTTTGTATGTACACGGCTGTGCATGTTGTACATGTCCGAGCATTTGTATGCATGTCGTGTCTTTATAGGACTGGAAGCATGTTGTGTATTTTATTGCTTACAACGCTGTTTTCGTGCCAAAGTATCTCTGGGTATCCCTGCCCCTAGGCACTAAGTCTGCGCTTGCGTCTGAATCTTGGTATTCTTAGTTTGGGCATAAAGGTTGTCTCCTCAATTACGTGTGATGTATGTTCATCCCCAGATGTGTATGCGCCTACGTGTTTCTATATGCGAATGGCT